>NC_046288.1:67241611-67560111 GCF_004115265.2 Rhinolophus ferrumequinum | reverse complement strand
TCACAAACGAAAAGCAATTAAAGATCTTCTTTAACAGGACAATATACACAACGCAAGAGTCCCCTTTGGAGCACACGCAGAGGAGAAGAATGAACTAGTGCATGTCAAATATAAATTACACATACTACATAAGATAACCCAGCAAGAACTAAGAACTCTAGGGGATCTACCTAACACATCGAAGCAAACACAGAGAGTCAGCCAGAATGGGGAAACAAAGAAACATGTCCCAAATAAAAGAACAGACGAAACCTCCAGAAATGGAACCAAATGAAACAGATGTAACCAACCTATCAGAGACAGAGTTCAGAACACTGATGATAAGAATGTTTAAGGAGCTTAGAGATGACATAAAGAAGGATAGAGAAATCATAATGAACAACCACTTAGAAATAAAGAATACAATTACTGAAATAAAGAACTCACTTGAAGGAATTAACAGCAGGTTAGATGAAGCAGAGGATCTAATCAGCAACTTAGAAGACAAGTTAGCAGAGATCACCCAAACGGAACAACAGAAAGAAAAAAGAATAAAAAACAATGAAGATGGTCTACTCTTAAACCTCTGGGATAACATCAAGTGCAACAACATGCGCATCATAGGAATACCAGAAGGTGAAGAGAGGAAGCAAGGGATTGAGAACATATTTGAAGTAATAATGTCCGAAAACTTCCCCAACCTGATGAAGGAAACCAACATACAAGCCCAGGAAGTGCAGAGAGTTCCAACCAGGATAAATTCAAACAGGTCCACACCAATACACATTATAGTTAAAATGGCAAAGCTTAAAGAGAAAGATAGAATCCTAAAAGCAGCAAGAGAAAGACAGAGGGTTACATACAAGGGAATTGCCATAAGAGTATCAAATGACTTTTCTACAGAAACATTGAAGGTCAAGAGAGAGTGGCAGGAGATTCTCAAAGTGATGGAAAACAAAGTTCTAAAACCTAGATTGCTTTATCCAGCAAGGCTATCATTTAAAGTCGATGGAGAGATAAAGAGCTTCCCAGAAAAGAATAAGCTAAAGGAATTTATTACCACCAAGCCAGCATTGCAAGAAATACTAAAAGGTCTTCTGTAAATAGAAGAAAGATGAAAACAATCTAACTACAAATTTAAAAATGGCAATAACTATGTACTTATCAATAATCACTTTAAATGTAAATGGGCTAAATGCTCCAATCAAGAGACATAGGGTGGCTGAGCGGATAAGAAAGCAAGACACTTGTATATGCTGTATACAAGAGACTCACCTCAGATCAAAAGACACAAACAGGCTGAAAGTAAAGGGTTGGAGTAAGATATTTCATGCAAATGGAAATGAGAAAAAAGCTGGAGTTGTAATACTTATATCTGACAAAATAGACTTTAAAATGAAGAACATATTAAAAAACAAAGACGGGCACTATATAATAATAAAGGGATTGATCCGACAAGAGGACATATCCCTAGTAAACATCTATTCACCCAACATACGAGCACCTAAATATATAAAACAGATATTGGCTGACATAAAAACAGAGATCAATAGTAACACTATCATAGTAGGGGACTTCAACACACCTCTGACAACAAGGGACAGGTCTTCCAGACAGAAAATCAATATGGAAACAACAGCCTTAAATGACACATTAGACCACTTGGATTTAATTGATATTTTCAGAGCATTTCACCCCAATGCTGCAGAATACCCATTCTTCTCAAGTGCACATGGAACATTTTCCAAGATAGACCATATGTTAGGCCACAAAACAATTCTTGATAAATTTAAGAAAACTGAAATCATACCAATTGTCTTCTCTGACCACAGTGATATGAAATTAGAAATGAACTACAGGAAGAAAACTGGAAGACACACCAATTCACGGAGGCTGAAAAACGTTACTAAACAATGAATGGGTCAACCAGGAGATCAAGGAAGAAATCAAAAGATATTTTGAGACAAACAAAAACAAAAACACGATGACCCAAAATCTATGGGATGCTGCGAAAGCAGTCTTAAGAGGGAAATTCATAGCATTGCAGGCCTACCTAAAGAAACAAGAAAAATCACGAATCAACAGTTTATCTTCACACTTAAGGGATCTGGAAAAAGAACAGCAAATTAAGCCCAACGGGAGTACAAGGAAGGAGATAATAAAGATCAGAGCAGAAATAAATGAAATAGAAACCAGAAAAACAATACAAAATATAAATGAATCCAAGCGTTGGTTCTTAGAGAAGATAAACAAAATCGACAAACCTTTAGCCAGACTCATTAAAAAAAAAAGAGAGAGAGGACCCAAATTAATAAAATCAAAAATGAAAGAGGAGAAGTGACAACAGACACCGCAGAAATACAAAAAAATTTAAGAAATTACTATGAGCAACTATATGCCAACAAATTTGACAATCTGGAAGAAATGGACAATTTTCTAGAGGCGTACAACCTTCCAAGGCTAACTCAAGAAGAAACAGAAAACCTGAATAGACTGATTACCACCAGGGAAATTGAATCAGTAATCAACAATCTCCCAACAAACAAAAGCCCTGGACCAGATGGCTTTCCAGGTGAATTTTACAAAATGCTCAAAAAAGAATTATCATCTATTCTCCTCAAGCTCTTCCAAAAAATCCAGAAGGAGGGAAGTCTCCCAAATACTTTTTACGAAGCCACTATCACCCTGATCCCAAAATCAGACAAAGACAGCACAAAAAACGAAAACTACAGGCCGATATCTCTAATGAACATAGATACAAAAATCCTCAACAAAATGTTAGCAAACAAAATTCAGCAATACATTAAAAAGATCATACACCATGATCAAGTGGGATTCATTCCTGGTATGCAAGGGTGGTTCAACATCCGCAAATCTATTAATGTGATACACCACATTAACAAAATGAAAAATAAAAATCACATGATCATATCAATAGATGCAGAAAAAGCATTTGATAAAATCCAGCAGCCATTTATGATAAAAACCCTTAAGAAAGTGGGAATAGAGGGATCTTATCTCAACGTAATAAAGGCCATATATGATAAACCCACAGCTAACATCATACTCAATGGGGAAAAGCTATAACCATTCCCCTTAAGATCAGGAACAAGGCAAGGTTGCCCACTTTCTCCACTTCTATTCAACATAGTGATGGAAGTTCTAGCCACAGTAATCAGACAAGAAAAAGAAGGAAAAGGCATCCATATTAGTAAGGAGGAAGTAAAATGATCATTATATGCAGATGATATGATACTACATATAGAGAACCCTAAAGACTCCATCAAGAAGCTATTAGAGCTGATAGATGAATTTAGTAAAGTAACAGGATATAAAATTAATATTCAGAAATCAATTGCATTTGTGTATACCAATAATAAAACATCAGAAGGAGAAATTAAAAAAAAAATCCCATTTACAATTGCTCCAAAGACTATAAAATACCTGGGAATAAATTTAACCAAAGAAGTAAAAGATCTGTACTCAGAAAATTATAAGACACTGAAGAAAGGAATGAAAGAAGATATAAATAGATGGAAACACATATCATGTTCATGGATAGGAAGAATAAATAGAGTTAAAATGTCCATACTGCCTAAGGCAATATACATATTCAACGCAATTCCTATCAAACTACCAACGATGTTTTTCACAGAAATAGAACATATAATCCTAAAATTTATATGGGACCATAAAAGACCCCGTATAGCCTCAGCAATCTTGAGAAATAAGAACAAAGTGGGAGGTATAACAATACCTGACTTCAAATTATACTACAAGGCTACAGTAATCAAAACAGCATGGTACTGGCATAAAAACAGACACATAGATCAATGGAACAGAATAGAGAGTCCAGAATTAAATCCATGCCTACATGGCCATTTAATCTACAACAATGGAAGCAAGAATGTATGGTGGGGTAAAGACAGTCTATTCAATAAATGGTGCTGGGAAACCTGGACAGACACATGCAAAAAAATGAAGCTGGACCACCTCCTTAGACCATATACAAAAATAAATACAGAATGGATGAAAGACTTAAATGTAAGATCTGAAACCATAAAATTCCTAGAAGAAAATATAGGAAAAAACTTCACAGACATTACCCGGAGTAAGATTTTTACTGATGTATCTCCTCGTGCAAGGGAAGTAAGAGAAAAAATAAACATGTGGGATTACATCAAACTAAAAAGTTTTTTCACAGCAAAGGAAAACATCAATAAAACATAAAGGGACCCTACTGAATGAGAAAAGATATTTGCCAATGATATATCTGAGAAGGGGTTAATATTACAGATTTATAAAAAACTCACTCAACTCAACTCCAAAGAATCAAACAACCCGATTAAAAAATGGGCAGAGGACATGAAGAGACATTTTTCTAAAAAGGACATACAGATGGCAAACAGACATATGAAGAAATGCTCAACCTCACTAACCATCAGAGAAATGCAAATAAAAACCACAATGAGATACCACCTCACCCCAGTCAAAATGGCTATCATCAATAAATCAACAAACAAGTGCTGGCGCGGATGTGGAGAAAGGGAACGCTTGTGCACTGTTGGTGGGATTGCAGATTGGTGCAGCCACTATGGAAAACAGTATGGAGGTATCTCAAAAATCTGAAAATGGAACTACCCTATGATCCAGTAATTCCACTCCTAGGTATCTATCCGGAGAAATCCAAAACTCCAATTCAAAAATCTTTATGCACTCCTATGTTTATTGCAGCACTATACACAATAGCTAAGACATGGAAACAACCAAAATGCCCATCGGTAGATGACTGGATTAAGAAACTGTGGTACATTTATACAATGGAGTATTACACAGCCATAAAGAAGAAAGAAATCTTACCATTTGCAACAACATGGATGGACCTAGAGAACATTATGTTAAGTGAAATAAGTCAGAAAGATAAGTACCATATGATCTCACTTGTATGTGGAATCTAAACAAAAGAATAAGTGAATGAACTAATCAGAAATTGTTTTGGAGACAATGAGGAAAAACTGAGGGTTGCTAGATGGGTGGGGGGGTGGGGATAAGAGGGAAGGTGAGGGGATTAGAAAACAGTCAGTAACCACAAGATGGCCACGGGGTTCTGAAAATTAATTTGGGGAATGTAATCAATAATGTTGTAAAGATTTTGTAGGGTATCTGATGGACACTTGTCTCATTAGGGAGACCACCTCAGGGATGATGTAGATGCCTGATCACTGCACTGTACACCTGAAGCTGAAGCTGAACAATAATGAATGTCAACTACAAAAAATAAAATAAAATAAATAAGATTCTGAAAACTTCTTCAAATTGTGTACACTTTCTTCCCCAAATTACTAAAGAACAATAAATCAGGAAAGAGGTATTTTGAAAGTGAAACCAAGAATGACCTCAACCAGAACGAGGAACAGAGGAGAAAAGAAGATGGGGCCTTTAATTCTAAGCTAATTGCCAGGCTGAGGCAAGGACAAAATCACGGTGGCCACACAGCTAACGATAAAGTGTACAGCAGGTGGAAACCCCTGCACTGTCTTATCAGTGAGGCCTCCCTCTATGTGTGATGTACATTCCTTCTCAAACCTTGAGGGAAAAAAAATGTACACACACACACACACACGGACAAACACGGTGACAAAAAATAATGTACACACATTTTAAGAAAGGAAAAAAACTATTAAAATTGTAATACAATGAATGACGCTAGCATTCATTTGATTAATGCCATCTTTTGAGCGAATGTCATACTACATATTGCTACCGTAATTCAATTCCACTTTGAAAAGTAATACACCGAAAACATTTCTTAAAATGGGTATATTTTTGGCACCCCTAGCATATACACATATTTCCTAAGCCTTAAATAATATTCTCTGTGTTGTGTTCCTGTGGCTTGTTAGAAAGAGAGGAATGATACCCAAGAGGCTGTGCAACACAGGAAAACACAGGTCACTTGTGAAGCTCACCTGACCTTTTTCACACTCCAAAAAAGAAAAAAAAATCAACCTTCTTTGTAGGTTAAAACAAATGGCCACTGCTTGTGTTACTTTTTATTGTTTGTATCAAATACTATATATGATTCATGAGTTAGCAGATAAAAGCTATTTATGACACAAATAGAAATGTGGCTTTCTAGGTTTGATTGCTGTTGTATGATGTTACTCACTTTTTGAAAAATGCAGTAAGCACATTAAATAGTGGTACAGTTTTCTATTTATAAAGATATATATCAAGACCCAGAAACGAAAATGACCTAATCGATTTTTTTGTCAAAACAAAATTTTTATTCTCCAAAAGAATCACAGAAAATTTTGACCATTTCAACAAAATACTCTTTTACTAAATACGGTTTTATTCCTTCCATAAAACCACAGTGTAAAATTATGATAAATTTATTAATGTCATAAGTTTCCTGGTATAACACTTCTTTTTAAATACTATAATTATATTCAACCAGGGGTGCCAACATAATGTATGCACATGACTTGTAGTCATCTTTTGTTTTTGGTATATATTGAGTATTACAATTTTAACACAGTTTTTTTTTTCCTTTCTTAAAATGTGTATACATTTTTTTGGCACTTCTGTATTGTATGACATATAAATATTTTTAAAAAATAATTTCTGAACGCACAAAACAGGTTGTTTTAGATCCTGAGCACAGTAGAAATTAGATAGAAAGCTTTTTGAAAAAAATGCAGATACTTTCCATTTCCAGATATTTTGATTCAGTAATTCTGCAGTGGTGACCTGCAGCCTTGCCATTTTTAGTGAGCACCGCAGATGAGACTCACCTTGTCTGAGGAACCCTGCTATTATTTTTGTTTTTAATTAAAATTTGTTGGGGTGACAATTGTTAGTAAAGTTACATAGGTTTCAGGTGTACAATTCTGTAATACATCATCTATATATCACACATTGTTTGTTCACCTCCCAGAGTCAGTTCTTCCATCACCATATATTTGATCCCTTTTACCCTCATCTACCACCCCTCTCCCCACACACACCCTTTAGCAACCATTAAACTATTGTCTGTGTCTGTGAGTTTTTGTTTCTTCATTTGTTTGTGTTTTTCCTTTCTTGTTTTCAGTTGTATATCCCACATATCAGTGAAATCATATGATTCTTGACTTTTTTCTGTCTGACTTATTTCACTTAGCATAATAATCCCAAGATCAATCCATGTTGTCACAAATGGTACTATTTCATCTTTTCTTATGATATAAAAATTGCGAAGAGAAAGCACCTCTCTGCCCGAGAGGAGATTTACCAAAAACTTTGCTTGGCTTTCTCCTTCTTGTAATCCTGTAAAAGTTACACTATTAATACTAACTCTTCCAAGAGGTCTTTCCTGACCATTCGTGTCCCTGTTTCATACCTCTCTGTTTAGTTTCTTTGTAGCTCTTATCAATAAATACACACACACACACACACACACACACACACACACACACATTTTGTCTGTAATGGTCATGGTTGTATCCTAATGTCTTTAACTCTACCTGGTTTGTAATGTGAGATTAATAAATGTTGATTTGCTTAAAAATGTTGTAAGGTACCAGAGGCTGAGAAACTCTCATCACTGGATGAAAAATGAATTTATCTTTCTTACTAAAGCACAAACTTGGCCAATGCAGTCACACCACACTCACATAAATGGAGATCCAAAATGGAGAAAGGAAATCTTCATTAACAAATTTATCACCACCCCAAAAATGTTTTTGGGATCTCTTCTAGTTTTATTATAATTAAATATCATACATTGTGCTGTGCTTTGCTTTCCACATTTTCCATTTTACAATTTGTAGTAGATGTCAGTGACTCATCCATAGTCTTTAGAATTTTCAGTGTGCTCTGACGAATTTCTAAATGCCAGTGCCTGAGATGGAACTCCTGGGCATATAAATACCCCAGTTCCCCTGTCCTTCAAGTAAGATAATTTTGAAATATGATTTATATAATTTCTTATGTGTGTATGATCCTCTCTTTCCCTTATATACCAGATAAATACATAATCTATTGCAACTATTTTGGGTGATTGGCTAAGTTGCTGAGCACTAACTGGTAACAACTTAAAACTTATGGACAAGTTCAGAGTTGAATTAAAATGAAGTTCTTTAGTAGATTAATAGGACTTACAAAGTACTGATGTTGTTGTTATTTTGGTAATTTCATCAAATCATGGAAGAAGCAATGCTTCAAAAGTCCTTTAAATTACACAATAATGATAGATGCTCAATCCGTTTCCAAATTAATCTCCCTTTCTTTTTTTAAAATATATCTATAACTCCCACCTCTCTTTACCATTTTTCCAAAGTTTTCAAATCTCTTCTGCATTCTTCTTTGAAGTGTCCCTATATGGAAAACTACCTGGATAATCTGTTTTATATGGTTCTAGTACTTATCCAAATATATCTGTTTTCATTTAGCATTTCCTACCTATATTTCTTAAGGCTACTGTATGATTGTGTCTATAGTAGATAAAACTATAGAGGTCGCAGACTTTACGTAAATCACAAAACCTTCAACTAATTATTATGCAATTAGCAAGGCACAATGAAGACGTTAGGTTCTTTTTTTTTTTTTTTTTTTTTTTTTTTTTTTTTTTTTTTTTTATTCTTTTTTATTTATTGGGGTGACAATTGTTAGTAGAATTACATAGATTTCAGTTGTGCAATTCTGAATCACATCATCCATAAATCACACTGTGTGTTCACCACCCAGAGTCAGCTCCCCTTCCATCACCGTACATTTGATCCCCCTCACCCTCATCCCCCACCCCCCAACCCCCTTACGCTCTGGTAACCACCAAATTACGTTCCCCAGATTAATTTTCAAACCCCGTGGCCATCCTGTGGTCACCGACTGCCCTCCAATCCCCTCACCTTCCCCCCCACCCCCCACTCCCCCCGCCCATCTAGCAACCCTCAGTTTTTCCTCATTGTCTCCCAAACAGTTTCTGATTAGTTCATTCACTTATTCTTTTCTTTAGAATCCGCAAATAAGTGAGATTATATGGAACTTATCTTTCTCTGTCTGACTTATTTCACTTAACATAATGTTCTCTAGATCCATCCATGTTGTTGCAAATGGTAAGATTTCTTTCTTCCTTATGGCTGCATAATACTCCATTGTATAAATGTACCACAGTTTCTTAATCCAGTCATCTACCGATGGGCATTTTGGTTGTTTCCATGTCTTAGCTATTGTGTATAGTGCTGCAATAAACATAGGAGTGCATAGAGATTTTTGAATTGAAGTTCTGGATTTCTCCGGATAGATACCTAGGAGTGGAATTACTGGATCATAAGGTAGTTCCATTTTCAGAATTTTGAGATACCTCCATACTGTTTTCCATAGCGGCTGCACCAGTCTGCAATCCCACCAACAGTGCACAAGCGTTCCCTTTTCTCCACATCCGCGCCAGCACTTGTTGTTTGTTGATTTATTGATGATAGCCATTCTGACTGGGGTGAGGTGGTATCTCATTGTGGTTTTTATTTGCATTTCTCTGATGGTTAGCGAGGTTGAGCATTTCTTCATATGTCTGTTTGCCATCTGTATGTCCTTTTCAGAAAAATGTCTCTTCAAGTCCTCTGCCCATTTTTTAATTGGATCGTTTGTTTTTTTGGAGTTGGGTTGAGTAAGTTTTCCATAGATTTGTGATATTAATCCCTTATCAGATATATCACTGGCAAATATCTTTTCCCATTCAGTAGGATCCCTTCTTGTTTTATTGATGGTTTCCTTTGCTGTGAAAAAACTTTTTAGTTTGATATAATCCCACATGTTTATTCTTTCTCTTAGTTCCCTCGCGCGAGGGTGTATATCAGTAAAAATCTTACTCCGGGTAATGTCTGAGAAGTTTCTTCCTATGTTTTCTTCTAGGTATTTTATGGTTTCAGACCTTACATTTAAGTCTTTAAGCCATTTTGAATTTATTTTTGTATATGGTGTAAGGAGGTGGTCCAACTTCATTTTTTTGCATGTGTCTGTCCAGGTTTCCCAGCACCATTTATTGAATAGACTGTCATTACTCCATCGTACATTCTTGCTTCCATTGTCGTAGATTAAATGGCCATATAGGCGTGGATTTATTTCTGGACTCTCTATTCTGTTCCATTGATCTATGTGTCTGTTTTTATGCCAGTACCATGCTGTTTTGATTACTGTAGCCTTGTAGTATAATCTGAAGTCAGGTATTGTTATACCTCCCACTTTGTTCTTATTTCTCAAGATTGCCTTTGCTATTCGGGGTCTTTTATGGTCCCATATAAATTTTAGGATTATATGTTCTATTTCTGTGAAAAACGACGTTGGCAGTTTGATAGGAATTGCATTGAATATGTATATTGCCTTAGGCAGTATGGACATTTTAACTATATTAATTCTTCCTATCCATGAGCATGATATGTGTTTCCATCTATTTATATCTTCCTTCATTCCTTTCATCAGTGTCTTATAATTTTCTGAGTATAGATCTTTTACTTCTTTGGTTAAATTTATTCCCAGGTATTTTATAGTCTTTGGAGCGATTGTAAATGGGATTGTTTTTTTAATTTCTCCTTCTGATGTTTTATTATTGGTATATACAAATGCAACTGATTTCTCAATATTAATTTTGTATCCTGCCACTTTACTAAATTCATCTATCAGCTCTAATAGCTTCTTGGTGGAGTCTTTAGGGTTCTCTATATATAGTATCATATCATCTGCATACAATGATAACTTTACTTCCTCCTTACCAATCTGGATGCCTTTTATTTCTTTTTCTTGTCTGATTGCTGTGGCAAGAACTTCCAGAACTATGTTGAATAGAAGCGGAGATAATGGGCATCCTTGCCTTGTTCCTGATCTTAGGGGGAATGGTTTTAGCTTTTCCCCATTGAGTATGATGTTAGCTGTGGGTTTGTCATATATGGCCTTTATTATGTTGAGATAAGATCCCTCTATTCCCACTTTCTTAAGGGTTTTTATCATAAATGGCTGTTGGATTTTATCAAATGCTTTTTCTGCATCTATTGATATGATCATGTGATTTTTATTTTTCATTTTGTTAATGTGGTGTATCACATTAATAGATTTGCGGATGTTGAACCACCCCTGCATACCAGGAATGAATCCCACTTGATCGTGGTGAATGATCTTTTTAATGTATTGCTGAATTCTGTTTGCTAATATTTTGTTGAGGATTTTTGCATCTATGTTCATTAAAGATATCGGCCTGTAGTTTTCTTTTTTTGTGGTGTCTTTGTCTAATTTTGGGATCAGGGTGATAGTGGCTTCGTAAAAAGTGTTTGGGAGTCTTCCCTCCTTCTGGATTTTTTGGAAGAGCTTGAGGAGAATTGGTGATAATTCTTTTTTGAACGCTTTGTAAAATTCACCTGTAAAGCCATCTGGTCCAGGGCTTTTGTTTGTTGGGAGACTGTTGATTACTGATTCAATTTCCGTGGTGGTAATCAGTCTATTCAGGTTTTCTGTTTCTTCTTGAGTTAGCCTTGGAAGGTTGTACGCCTCTAGAAAATTGTCCATTTCTTCCAAATTGTCAAATTTGTTGGCATATAGTTGCTCATAGTAACTTCTTAAAACTCTTTGTATTTCTGCAGTGTCCGTTGTCACTTCTCCTCTTTCGTTTCTGATTTTATTAATTTGGGTCCTCTCTCTCTTTTTTTTAATGAGTCTGGCTAATGGTTTGTCGATTTTGTTTATCTTCTCTAAGAACCAACTCTTGGATTCATTGATCTTTTGTATGGTTTTTCTGGTTTCTATTTCATTTAATTCTGCTCTGATCTTTATTATCTCCTTCCTTGTGTTCCCTTTGGGCTTATTTTGCTGTTCTTTTTCCAGATCCCTTAAATGTGAAGATAAACTGTTGATTAGTGATGTTTCTTGTTTCTTTAGGTAGGCCTGCAAAGCTATGAATTTCCCTCTTAGGACTGCTTTCGCGGCATCCCAAAGATTTTGGGTCGTCGTGTTTTCATTTTCATTTATCTCGAAATATCTTTTGATTTCTTCCTTGATCTCCTGCTTGACCCATTCATTTTTTAGTAATAAGTTATTCAGCCTCCATGAATTGGTGTGTCTTCCCGTTTTTTTCCTGTAGTTCATTTCTAATTTCATAGCATTGTGATCAGAGAAGACAATTGGTATGATTTCAATTTTCTTAAATTTATCAAGACTTGTTTTGTGGCCTAACATATGATCTATCTTGGAAAATGTTCCATGTGCGCTTGAGAAGAAGGTGTATTTTGCAGCATTGGGGTGAAATGTTCTGAAAATATCGATTAAATCCAAGTGGTCCAATGTATCATTTAAGGCTGTTGTTTCCATATTGATTTTCTGTCTGGAAGACCTGTCCCTTGTGGTCAGAGGTGTGTTGAAGTCCCCGACTATAATAGTGTTACTGTTGATCTCTGCCTTTATGTCAGTCAGTACCTGTTTTATATATTTAGGTGCTCCTATGTTGGGTGCATAGATGTTTACTAGGGTTATGTCCTCTTGTCGGATCGATCCCTTTATTATTATATAGTGCCCATCTTTATCTTTTAGTATGTTCTTCATTTTAAAGTCTATTTTGTCAGAAATAAGTATTGCAACTCCAGCTTTTTTCTCGTTTCCATTTGCATGAAATATCTTACTCCAACCCTTCACTTTCAGCCTGTGTGTGTCTTTTGTTCTGAGGTGAGTCTCTTGTATACAGCATATACAAGGGTCTTGCTGTCTTATCCAGTCAGCCACCCTATGAAGACGTTAGGTTCTTAATATGTGCTTGTCGTTGACAATTCTGATGACAATATAATTATCTGAAAAGCTGACCAACGTGCTGGGGATATTTAATAATGAAAATAAGACCCACGTGTCTGTGTCTTATCACAACACACCACATTGCTTTCATATGTAATACCATGCAGCAGCCCTTTATAACATTAAAGGTGAACTTGAACAAAGAATTACGCTTTTTTACCCTATTTGGGGACTTTATGCTTAGATTAGTATCTTCAGAAATGTTTCTTAGTGTATCTTGTACCTACAGTACGTCTCTTGTACCTATAGTATGTCTCAAAAATGTAGGTAATAGTCGACCTTCTAGAACATCACTAAGTACATATATATGTGTATATAAAATACACTTAGTTATTCTTACATCCAACACAAACACACACGATGTCAATTAAATATATTTATAAACTTACATATAAAACTTCCTTTTTTCATATGGGAACTATCCCAGTGGTGCCCTATTTTAAAATATATTACACGTCAAAAAAAGACTGCATCACTTTTATGGAAATGTGGTAGCCTAAGAGATTATTGATCTTTCTTTGAAACAGGACTATTACTTCATGATCTATTATCTCTCGGTGCAGACCATTCTTCCCTACCGTCTTGCGAAGGAAAATTTGGAGTGTGTGTGTTGGTGGGAAGAGGTAGATGGCAGGCACTAGTAAATCAAAGAATGAAAATTCATTCTTTTGGTTCTTAGAGAGATGCGGTATACGGTTTAACCATGTTCACCAAAAGAAAACATTTAGGAAGTTTTAAGTCCTCTATAATTCTGTTTGTTGAAGGTGATATGTTATAATGTGACCTTTTTAATGTTTTATGCTTTTTTTTGGAAAATACATTTTCCTCACGGAAGAAGTTTTCCTTACCTTGGAAAACAGCTTGCTTTCAGGCATGTTTCCAGGATACTTAGAAGCATGCTGCATTACAGGGAAGAACTGCCTACACCAGGTCTTTGTAAATTTTCTTAGATGAAGCTCCAGAAGCGTTTGATTTATAGTAGATTCTACTTAATAGCAAAGAGAATAGAGTTACTGCAAATAGGCTTAAGGCCAACAACACGAAAACTTGGAAGTCTGCTGCGTACCTTATGGGGTGACTGCACAACTCATGTCATTTAAGATGTGGGCCCCCCAGCAAGAGGCTTCTGCAGCAGCTATGGAATACTATCTAGTAGAAATATCTCAATCTACAAAAGACTCTTGCCCATTTGAAGCACACTACAATATTTAAGCATTAATAAGAAAACTTGGTACAAAATGAGAATGTAATAAGACCTTAGAACCAAATTCTGTTTCATGAATATTCAAAACATGGGAGGATAAAAGCAATGCATAGATTAAAGAGCAGAGAATTAAGGTATTTGATTCCAAAAGAAGACTGAAATCCACAGGAAGGATGTGTCTACATAGCATAAAACCCAGGGCTCCTTGGTTCCAATCCTGTTTGTCATTAATAAGTAGCATGATTTTGGGTAGATAACTTTCCTTGATTGTAAAATTGAGTTAATAATAGTACCTACGATATAGGCTTACTAGGAAGACTTAATAAGATAAAATATAGAAAATCATTAGATGAACCTCTAGAATTTTATATTATCCTTTTATGTTATTATGATTACCAAAATCATTATTAAAATTAGGACTTAAAAGTGATAATTTTCTTCACTTTTCTACATATATCTTCTCATTTTAACAGTTTATTTTTTATGGTTACTTTTAGTTCAGGCTCTCACACCTAAAGACTAAAATTTTACTTTTTAAAGGGTCACTAACATTCTCTTGAATGGAGATAACCCAGATAAAAACAAACTCCCTTTTCCCCACCCCCCAAAAAAACAGTGGTCTACCACAATAACAGTCTATATGTTATAGAGAATTTGGTAAACCTAAACATTCACCTTTTTATTTCTTTTAATGATACTAAATTAAGATGAATGCAAGAATTCTCTAATCTGGAGAAAAAAGGTGAAAAAATTATCAGCACATATTTGAGGGTTGAAGCAAAAAAAGTCAGTCATTTGAAATTTAAAACCTGGGTCATTACCTAGGAATTTCAGCTAATAAAGTGGTATCAAAATGCAAACACTGGTGTGTATGGTAGTCTACAAATTGCAAAGCTAGTATTAATAAATACCAACAATTTCTCTCACAATAATTTGGTAATTTTTTTTTCCCCACAGTATGTCCAAGGATAGAGCATTTATCAAGACTTAATTGCAATGAGTATCAGAATCATGTGTTTTGTGAAATCCATTAATGAAATATAATGAGATAATCTATAACCACTGATTCAACATTTTCTCTCTCATTTGGGAATTTGGGGGGTGGTGAATGAAAGTTAATAAAAATCCCATTCATGTAGAAATACACTAATACCATTCAGTCTCAATATCCCAAACAAGTGGCTCAAACAGATTGTCATATAGCAAATCACTGGCTTGTTTTGTCTAGGACAATCAGCTCTGCCTTTTATCAAATTGATAATTATAAAAGCCCTCAAGACCTTGAAGAGGAGATGTGCCTATTTTCCTGCCCCCAAAAACATGTTTCAGATAAGTTGATTTAAAATCTCATGTATTTAGAACCAATCAGAGGATTTTCAATACTACTGAAAATATGTAGTAGTTTCAGAAAGAATTTTGTTATCAGAGGGAACATAGCCCTAATAAGACAACACTAAATAAATGCAGCAGGTTTAAAAATAATAATTTTTTATAGAAGTAATATGGCACTAAAAAGTACCTTGCATTTATTTGGCTTTCATTTAGGTTATTTCAAAAATATTAACAAAATACTGCTTTTCAAACACTATAAGGATAAACTCATGATCATGAAAAAGAGGAGTATTTGTTACACATTAAAACATCATTTTAATTAAGATGTATATAGATTACATAGCTAAACAAGGGCTTATGCGCAATTCCAAATTGAACCATTATTTAACTTTGAAGCTCAAAAATTATACTTAGGAACATGTTTCAAATTAAATAATTCCATGTATTTTGTGTTGATTTATTTTTAAAACAGGATGTCCATGATAATTATTTTTGCTTCTTTCAGTTCAAATTGGCTGTTCACTTGAATAACTCTTGCAATGATGGTGTAATCTATACATTTCAAACATACCACGTTTGCCCGAAAATAAGACCTAGCCGGAAAATCAGCTCTAATGTATCTTTTGGAGCAAAAATTAACATATGACCCGGTCTTATTTTACTATAAGGCTGGGTATAACATAACATAATATAATATAATATAATATAATTCTACATAACACAACATAACATAATATAATGGGTACAATATAATATAATATACCAGGTCTTATATAATATAAGACCGGGTCTTATATTAATTTTTGCTCCAAAAGACGCATTAGAGCTGATGGTCTGGCTATGTCTTATTTTCGTGGAAACACGGTATCCCTGACTGACAAGGAAACAAAGAAATGGTCACCTAACTAGAAATTGCACAATAACATAGCATGGTTATAGAAAGATGCTTTTAAGAGCTAAACACGACCTGCAGGTCACATACCTAGAGGGGGTTCTCGGCAGGCTCTGGAGCCCATAGAGGCCAAACCACATTGGGGTGGTCAACCCTCACGCAGCAGAGTGCCCTGCGGGGGGCAGAGCCAAGTCTCACGGCAGGTCAGCCCAGGAGTCGACCCCACCTGCTCATTAGCGGGAAGCAATTAAAGATCTTCTTGAACGGGACAGTGTACACAACACAAGACTCACCTTTGGAGCACACGCAGAGGAGGAAGACGTGGTGCGAGTCAAATATAAAGGACACATACTACACAAGATAACCTAGCAAGAACTAAGAACTCTAGGGGATCTACCTAATATATCAAAATAAACACAGTCAGCCAGAATGGGGAAACAAAGATACACGTCCCAAATAAAAGAACAGAAGAAGCTTCCACAACTGGAACCAAATGAAGCAGACGTAACCAACCTCTCAGAGACAGAGTTCAGAACACTGGTGATAAGAATGTTTAAGGAGCTTAGAGAAGACATAAAGAAGGATGTAGAAATCATAACAAACGAGCTTAGAGAAAACATAAAGAAGGATGTAGAAATCATAACGAAAAACCAGTTGGAACTAAAGAACACAATTACCGAAATTAAGAACTCACTTGAAGGAATTACCAGCAGGCTAGATGAAGCAGAGGATCGAATCAGCGACTTAGAAGACAAGGTAGCAGAGATCACCCAAACGGAACAACAAAAAGAAAAAAGAATAAAAAACAATGAAGATGGCCTAAGAGACCTCTGGGATAACATCAAGCGCAACAACATGCGCATCATAGGAATACCAGAAGGTGAAGAGAGCAAGCAAGGGATTGAGAACATATTTGAAGTAATAATGTCTGAAAACTTCCCCAACCTGATGAAGGAAACCAACATACAAGTCCAGGAAGTGCAGAGAGTTCCAACCAGGATTAACCCAAACAGGTCCACACCAAGACACATTATAGTTAAAATGGCAAAGCTTAAAGACAAAGAGAGAATCCTAAAAGCAGCAAGAGAAAGACGGAGGGTTACATACAAGGGAACTCCCATAAGACTATCAAATGATTTTTCTACAGAAACATTGAAGGCCAGGAGGGAGTGGCAGGAGATACTTAAAGTGATGGAAAACAAAGGCCTACAACCTAGATTGCTTTATCCAGCAAGGCTATCATTTAAAGTTGATGGAGAGATAAAGAGCTTTCCAGAAAAAAATAAGCTAAAGGAATTTATTACCACCAAGCCAGCATTGCAAGAAATATTAAAAGGTCTTCTGTAAATAGAAGAAAGATCAAAACAACCTAACTACAAATTTAAAAATGGCAATATCTATGTACCTATCAATAATCACTTTAAATGTAAATGGATTAAATGCTCCAATCAAAAGACATAGGGTGGCTGACTGGATAAGACAGCAAGACCCTTGTATATGCTGTATACAAGAGACTCACCTCAAAACAAAAGACACACACAGGCTGAAAGTGAAGGGTTGGAGTAAGGTATTTCATGCAAATGGAAACGAGAAAAAAGCTGGAGTTGCAATACTTATTTCTGACAAAATAGACTTTAAAATGAAGAACATACTAAAAGATAAAGATGGGCACTATATAATAATAAAGGGATCGATCCGACAAGAGGACATAACCCTAGTAAACATCTATGCACCCAACATAGGAGCACCTAAATATATAAAACAGGTACTGACTGACATAAAGGCAGAGATCAACAGTAACACTATTATAGTCGGGGACTTCAACACACCTCTGACCACAAGGGACAGGTCTTCCAGACAGAAAATCAATATGGAAACAACAGCCTTAAATGATACATTGGACCACTTGGATTTAATCGATATTTTCAGAACATTTCACCCCAATGCTGCAAAATACACTTTCTTCTCAAGCGCACATGGAACATTTTCCAAGATAGATCATATGTTAGGCCACAAAACAAGTCTTGATAAATTTAAGAAAATTGAAATCATACCAATTGTCTTCTCTGATCACAATGCTATGAAATTAGAAATGAACTACAGGAAAAAAACGGGAAGACACACCAATTCATGGAGGCTGAATAACTTATTACTAAATAATGAATGGGTCAAGCAGGAGATCAAGGAAGAAATCAAAAGATATTTCGAGATAAATGAAAATGAAAACACGACGACCCAAAATCTTTGGGATGCCGCGAAAGCAGTCCTAAGAGGGAAATTCATAGCTTTGCAGGCCTACCTAAAGAAACAAGAAACATCACTAATCAACAGTTTATCTTCACATTTAAGGGATCTGGAAAAAGAACAGCAAAATAAGCCCAAAGGGAACACAAGGAAGGAGATAATAAAGATCAGAGCAGAATTAAATGAAATAGAAACCAGAAAAACCATACAAAAGATCAATGAATCCAAGAGTTGGTTCTTAGAGAAGATAAACAAAATCGACAAACCATTAGCCAGACTCATTAAAAAAAAGAGAGAGAGGACCCAAATTAATAAAATCAGAAACGAAAGAGGAGAAGTGACAACGGACACTGCAGAAATACAAAGAGTTTTAAGAAGTTACTATGAGCAACTATATGCCAACAAATTTGACAATTTGGAAGAAATGGACAATTTTCTAGAGGCGTACAACCTTCCAAGGCTAACTCAAGAAGAAACAGAAAACCTGAATAGACTGATTACCACCACGGAAATTGAATCAGTAATCAACAGTCTCCCAACAAACAAAAGCCCTGGACCAGATGGCTTTACAGGTGAATTTTACAAAGCGTTCAAAAAAGAATTATCACCAATTCTCCTCAAGCTCTTCCAAAAAATCCAGAAGGAGGGAAGACTCCCAAACACTTTTTACGAAGCCACTATCACCCTGATCCCAAAATTAGACAAAGACACCACAAAAAAAGAAAACTACAGGCCGATATCTTTAATGAACATAGATGCAAAAATCCTCAACAAAATATTAGCAAACAGAATTCAGCAATACATTAAAAAGATCATTCACCACGATCAAGTGGGATTCATTCCTGGTATGCAGGGGTGGTTCAACATCCGCAAATCTATTAATGTGATACACCACATTAACAAAATGAAAAATAAAAATCACATGATCATATCAATAGATGCAGAAAAAGCATTTGATAAAATCCAACAGCCATTTATGATAAAAACCCTTAAGAAAGTGGGAATAGAGGGATCTTATCTCAACATAATAAAGGCCATATATGACAAACCCACAGCTAACATCATACTCAATGGGGAAAAGCTAAAACCATTCCCCCTAAGATCAGGAACAAGGCAAGGATGCCCATTATCTCCGCTTCTATTCAACATAGTTCTGGAAGTTCTTGCCACAGCAATCAGACAAGAAAAAGAAATAAAAGGCATCCAGATTGGTAAGGAGGAAGTAAAGTTATCATTGTATGCAGATGATATGATACTATATATAGAGAACCCTAAAGACTCCACCAAGAAGCTATTAGAGCTGATAGATGAATTTAGTAAAGTGGCAGGATACAAAATTAATATTGAGAAATCAGTTGCATTTGTATATACCAATAATAAAACATCAGAAGGAGAAATTAAAAAAACAATCCCATTTACAATCGCTCCAAAGACTATAAAATACCTGGGAATAAATTTAACCAAAGAAGTAAAAGATCTATACTCAGAAAATTATAAGACACTGATGAAAGGAATGAAGGAAGATATAAATAGATGGAAACACATATCATGCTCATGGATAGGAAGAATTAATATAGTTAAAATGTCCATACTGCCTAAGGCAATATACATATTCAATGCAATTCCTATCAAACTGCCAACGTCGTTTTTCACAGAAATAGAACATATAATCCTAAAATTTATATGGGACCATAAAAGACCCCGAATAGCAAAGGCAATCTTGAGAAATAAGAACAAAGTGGGAGGTATAACAATACCTGACTTCAGATTATACTACAAGGCTACAGTAATCAAAACAGCATGGTACTGGCATAAAAACAGACACATAGATCAATGGAACAGAATAGAGAGTCCAGAAATAAATCCACGCCTATATGGCCATTTAATCTACGACAATGGAAGCAAGAATGTACGATGGAGTAATGACAGTCTATTCAATAAATGGTGCTGGGAAACCTGGACAGACACATGCAAAAAAATGAAGTTGGACCACCTCCTTACACCATATACAAAAATAAATTCAAAATGGCTTAAAGACTTAAATGTAAGGTCTGAAACCATAAAATACCTAGAAGAAAACATAGGAAGAAACTTCTCAGACATTACCCGGAGTAAGATTTTTACTGATATACACCCTCGCGCGAGGGAACTAAGAGAAAGAATAAACATGTGGGATTATATCAAACTAAAAAGTTTTTTCACAGCAAAGGAAACCATCAATAAAACAAGAAGGGATCCTACTGAATGGGAAAAGATATTTGCCAGTGATATATCTGATAAGGGATTAATATCACAAATCTATGGAAAACTTACTCAACCCAACTCCAAAAAAACAAACGATCCAATTAAAAAATGGGCAGAGGACTTGAAGAGACATTTTTCTGAAAAGGACATACAGATGGCAAACAGACATATGAAGAAATGCTCAACCTCGCTAACCATCAGAGAAATGCAAATAAAAACCACAATGAGATACCACCTCACCCCAGTCAGAATGGCTATCATCAATAAATCAACAAACAACAAGTGCTGGCGCGGATGTGGAGAAAAGGGAACGCTTGTGCACTGTTGGTGGGATTGCAGACTGGTGCAGCCGCTATGGAAAACAGTATGGAGGTATCTCAAAATTCTGAAAATGGAACTACCTTATGATCCAGTAATTCCACTCCTAGGTATCTATCCGGAGAAATCCAGAACTTCAATTCAAAAATCTCTATGCACTCCTATGTTTATTGCAGCACTATACACAATAGCTAAGACATGGAAACAACCAAAATGCCCATCGGTAGATGACTGGATTAAGAAACTGTGGTACATTTATACAATGGAGTATTATGCAGCCATAAGGAAGAAAGAAATCTTACCATTTGCAACAACATGGATGGATCTAGAGAACATTATGTTAAGTGAAATAAGTCAGACAGAGAAAGATAAGTTCCATATGATCTCACTTATTTGCGGATTCTAAAGAAAAGAATAAGTGAATGAACTAATCAGAAACTGTTTGGGAGACAATGAGGAAAAACTGAGGGTTGCTAGATGGGCGGGGGGAGTGGGGGGTGGGGGGGAAGGTGAGGGGATTGGAGGGCAGTCGGTGACCACAGGATGGCCACGGGGTTTGAAAATTAATCTGGGGAACGTAATTTGGTGGTTACCAGAGCGTAAGGGGGTTGGGGGGTGGGGGATGAGGGTGAGGGGGATCAAATGTACGGTGATGGAAGGGGAGCTGACTCTGGGTGGTGAACACACAGTGTGATTTATGGATGATGTGATTCAGAATTGCACAACTGAAATCTATGTAATTCTACTAACAATTGTCACCCCAATAAATAAATAAAAAAAAAAAAAAAAAAAAAAAAAAAAGAGCTAAACACGAGTTTTTCTGTTTTAAAATCATTGCACTGACAGTTTTTTTAGAATGCTTATTTAATGTTTATTGACAAGGAAGTTTGCATTCATGGTACTTGTAGCACGTTCACTTTGATTTCATATATTTTAACAATATAATTTCTACTAAAACATATTTGATTCATTAACAGTCATTTACATGACTCACTAGACGATAAGACATGAATAAGGTTGTAGCTGAATGCATAAAACATCATTACATGAGGCAAAAATTCTGAAACATATGTACTAAAGCTGGCGTTGTTGCTCTCTCTGATATTCTGGGTTACCATAACAGCATGCAATTTGTATACTACTTAGAATTTAAAAATTTACATTTTTATCCTTATTTGCCATTTTTATATATTCAATGATAATGCTATATTTTGAACAATAAATCTTTTGAGCATCTTAAAATAAATGTTATAATAATTATAAATAATAAATTATTATGAATAATTTATTATTACAATAAATTATATAGTTGTTGGTTATATAGTTATAATAAATTATATGGTTAATAAAATATAGTTATATATTTATCTAATATTTTATTAGAATACTATAATAAACAAATGCTTACAGCAAAGGTTTTACTCTTATAAAGTACTTCTTTATTCCTAATAATATAAAAAATTCTAATAGTTGACAATATTTAATAATGATATTTACTAATTTAGTCCATGCACACATACACACACACACACACACACATACACACACACACACAATCAAATAAACAGAAACAGATACTTGGCAACATTAAGTACTCCTTAAAAAGAAAATATCTAGAAATACATAATTATTCATACATTATATTACAGATGACTTCAACACATACTCCAATTTATATAAAATATCAGAAGAGCGCACCAGCATTATCGCCAAACTAATAATGGGAGTTATTTTAAATTTCAACTTCATCTTTCAAAAATTTGACATTATAAGAGAACTTCAGGAAGATTTCCACTGTTGATTTTTGAGTCTGGACATCAAAGATTGTAGAAGATGTGATCATTGAAAACATAGTAAAAATGTGACTATATTCATGTGCTTAATAATTAACTAAAAAAAAAAAGAGAGAGAGAGAAAGAGAGAGAGAGAAAGGATTCTTGGCCATAAAAAGTCTGGTAAATCTGAACTGGGATACTCATCTCAGTATACCTCTTCATTTAAGTTCTTAGTATCAATGTCACCTCCTTAGAGAGGTCTTCCCAGACCATCTATTTTGAATATTAATTTCCACCAAGTTTCTATCCACATGCTTTGCTGATTTTCCTCATTATATTTATAACTTCCAATAATTATATTACATATCTATTTGTCTGTTTTCTATGTTCTCTACTAGAAAGTAAATTCCATGAGAGTATGAATTTTCCTATTCTCCATCTTGTTTTCTATAGTATCCTCAGGGCTTATTACCGTTCTTAGTATTCAATAATTTAATAGTTATTTCCTATATATTGCTGTAAATAAATAAATACTTTAAAATATTTTAACTTAGAAATTCCATCACAAAATGTGAGCTCATCAAGTAAAAGAAGCATTCGATTTCAGAGATGTTAAAATGACAAACATCACGATAATAATATAGCATATATAATATCGTAGGACTCACTATAGACTGATACAGAGCTATATTTGTTGCTTTGTATATATCATCCCATTAAATGGTAATGATAATAATCTTTGGAGGGAAAGGCAACTATTGCTTTTGGACAAATAAGGAAATTAAGGCCTAGGAAGTTTGAGTGTGATTCATTCCAAGATCACACAATTACTACAATGTAACAGAGATTAGATGCTAACACAGTTTGACTCCAAAGCCTTAGCCATTATTTAATATGAAGGCATTATTTATTTTGGTGGTTGAAGAGCTTTCAGCAGCGACCTCTGTTTTATCCGTGCCTTTGTTTGCCCAAAACACTTTCACAATGAAAGTGATTGATGAACCTTTAGCTAAAGTGCAGGACTTATTTTTTTCCCTAATACTTTACAAGTGATTTGTACACACTTGTTTCTATTCTTCACTTTGTGCAGACCAAGAAAATTTACCAATTATGGTAATTAAAATTCACAAAATTTATTAAATGTATGACCACATAGTAGGTTCAAAAATCTGTTTCCATTTGTAATCACCAGATTTATTCATTAAAAAAATCCTATATCAAAACCATTCTGGAGAATGGGTTCCACCTTTCCATCCCTAACTCCCTGGCAGAGGAGGTGTAGCTCAAGGGAAAATAGTGTAAAAATGAAAGGTAAAGATGATTAGAAATAGAGCATAATCTTATGTAAAGGCCACAGGTAATATGTGTCTTGTTTAGATGTAGAGAACAAGACCAAAAACAAATAAAACAATCCTTTATCTTCCGATAGCCTGCCCTCAGAACCACTTCCCTGCTAAGAAAACCCAAAATAAGTTGTAATAAAGGGTGATGTGGTACTTAGGGAAGATGACATCCTAAACACAGGGAATAAACCTTATTCAGTCAAAGTTGCTTAGTTTGCCAGTGATTGTCTTAGAGGGGGTTATTCGGAACAAGTACTGTGGGATTTGAGCAACAATATTCCTTCCTAATGAAAATAGAGAGTAGGCAAGAAAAGAGATCTCTCCCATACACTTCTTCCTTTCAGATGTCGTTGACTGAGGACGCGATGTTGAAGCTCTGATGCCTACTTATGAACATGGGAAATAACCAACCTACTGAGAAAAAAATATTGAAAAGGCCTACCTGTACCACTGAAGCAATCTTTGTGATATTTCCTACTTCTAGAATTTCTGCAAACATACTTTTAAGCCAAAACTATTCAGCTATTCTGTAAATTAAAGACAGCACATCCTAACTGAATGAGATGCCGTATTTGGAAATCAGATTCAAGTTTGTAAGTGTTTCTAGCTTCTCTTCATTCCCTCATTCCACCGGGAAGCAGTTTTTGTTAGTTTGTAAAAGTACAAAGCGTTTTAAGTAGGAAATGCATAAATAGTCTTTGTTTTTCATTGTTTTGCCCATTTTTAATTTTATCTCGAACCTTTCTTTTCTCTACTTAATTTACTTTTACCACTTTGTTTTTATATCATTTATCTTCCCTATCAATTAACAGCAATTTATATCATCATATATGATTGAGCAACATAAAAAATTATTACTAATGCTAATCCAAATAGAAGGTTAAGCAATCATTTAATATACACGCACGGCATATAATTTTGTGCATTATATTTATCTTTGCAATTATGCTATATTACCATATATTAACATCACTTACATTTATTCTACTTATGCCAATTGAGGTCAGAGAGAAGACAGAAAACATTCAGAAGAAAGTCAGAGCAAATGACAAAACTGCAATAATGTACAAAGCTATAAGGTTAATAACGATTACTCCAATTCCTTTATTCTATTCACGAAAAAACTAAGACTGAAAGAGGTAAAGTGGTATTAATACTGTGTAGCAGTAGAGTTAAGAAATGAAACCAGGTTCTTAATTACTGACTCGGCTCTCTCTAAATTGCATTATATGGCATGCTCTCAAACAGAGCATATCGGATGTCACTTGCTTTGCCTTTGATAAGTCAAGTCAAATTAGCCATAACCAAGTGAAATATTAACTGAAGAGATGGATGCAAAAATGAGACTCTAAAAGACTAATTTAATTTACTTCACAACAGTGCAGGTGGATTTTTCTCTTTAAACTCCCCTTCCCCCACGTCTCCTACTTTCTTATTTCCTCCCAGTGTTATCTCATTTAATTCAAATTATTTGTTGATTTCTTCTTTTGTCCATGTGCATATTTTTTAAACTTTGTTCTGTCTATTCATGATTAATTTAGCAGTCTATAGGCTGGGCATTTTTCTACGATTTAGAGAGAAAGCTGTACATAAACTGATAAAGTATTCATTCTTATATATCTTTCACTCTAATGGAAAAATAAAGAATAACTGTTCCAGGCACTGTTATAACATTAGATAAAATAACATTATTCCTATAAAGATACTATAATTAACCTTATTTTTCCAATTGTGGAAACTCAGGTACAGAGAGGCAAGGTAAAATTACTAAAGATCACATAGGTAAATAGCAATACCCAGGAATCTAGCTTCAAAATATACGGTCTCAATCGTTGTGCTATGGTAGCTCTCAGTGTGGTAAGAGTTCTGAAAAAAATAAAAGTGGAGCGTGCTAAGAGAAAGCAAAAATGAATATGTAGGAGAGTGGCGTGTTTTACGTGAGGAGGTCAAGGAAAGCCTCACTGAGAAGATGTGGTGGATACGCATGCAACTAGATGAGGAAGAATTCTGAGGAGAGTGCAAGGGAAAAGCCTTGCATTGGCGATGTGCTTCCTGTGTCCAGGGAGCAACACAGAAAACAACATGGACGACCTGCAACGACAGGGAGATTGTGGATATGTTAACAGAGTGGGCAGGAAGCAGATCTTGTGGGACCCTGAATCTCAGTACAGTTTTTATATGTGATGAAAAATCCTTGAGGAACTTGGAGCAAAGAAGTGATACATTCAGATGAAAAGGATTAGTTGGACTAATAGTGTGGAAAGTAGCATAAGGACACTGAAAGTGGAATAAGAAGAATCAATAAAGATTTGGGAGAGGATGCCTGGGGTTTTTACAGTGGAGGTAGCTAGAGATGGTCAGATTTTTCACATATATATTAAGATTTCCTCGTAACCTGGAAGTGGGATGTGGAGATAATTGGAGTCAAGTTTGACTTCAGAATTTTTTTACTTTGCCATTTATAGGCAAATGGCAGTGCCAGGTACTTCAATGGGGAAAACTAGAGGAAGAGCAGATTAGGGGGTAGGCAGACTACCCCCTAAATTGGGGTAGATTGGGGTTCTATAACTTTGAGACACTTGCTATTCCTAAACTGTGAAATGTGGTAGTCTTTAGTACTTGTGATGTGGCTAGTACAAAGCAAATTTCGCATTTCATTTCATTTACTGAATTTAAATTTAAATTTTAAAACTGCTACTCAATTCTGTCACTGAATAAATGAGGTGTGTTAGGATCAACTGGATTTGTGAATCTAGTTTTCCAAGGGTAATTTTATGAAGTCTAAAAAGAGGTCGAGTAATTGATGAAAAATTTGCATCTGAACTGAGATATTAAGTATAAAATACACAATGGATTTCCAAGACTTCAGTTGAATAGAACATAGTATATACATCAAGTCTGGAGTTCATTAGAGAAATTGTCGGCATCAGTATATGAATGGTATTGGAGTTTCAGGACTCAATCAGCCAATCAGAGAATGAGTTTGGT
This sequence comes from Rhinolophus ferrumequinum, assembly GCF_004115265.2. Classification (NCBI taxonomy): domain Eukaryota; kingdom Metazoa; phylum Chordata; class Mammalia; order Chiroptera; family Rhinolophidae; genus Rhinolophus; species Rhinolophus ferrumequinum. The sequence goes on along the minus strand of NC_046288.1, from coordinate 67,532,985 downwards.
TACTAAGGAGCAACATCTTCATGTGGGATGCCAATCAGATTATAAGCAATACCTGGCTTCTTTGCATGAGGCTTGGTTTGTTTATTTCACTTGCATGCAGAGGTTGGGGTAAGGTGGGGTCGGGTGGGAAGCAAAGGAATGAAAGTTTTTATCTTCTTTGTTTTCATACAATCTTAGAATCAAAGGTAGATGCTTGTATTAATATTTCAATCCCTTTGGTAAAAATCCCTTTGGTAAAAAAACTCCCCTCCCCATCAATATATAGAGACCAATTTTGAAAAGTTGAAACCAAGACCCAGATCATTCCGCTAATTTTCCAAAAGTTTCCCAGGTAAGTAGTGATACATTTCAGTTAGAATTTATATACATTTAAACTCTTAATTCAGCATTTATTCTACTATATACTTGGGGTGAGACCAGATGACCTGGTTTGCCTGAGACTTTTCTGGTTAACTGTGTCTTATCCTGATTTAATTACCAGTATGTCCCCTTTCACTCCAAAAGGTTTCCTGATTTAGATGACAAATTATATACTCAACCAAATTATTCTGTTATTTTTCTTTTAGTTTGATGAACCAAAGTTTTCTGTTAGTTTGTTTGGAGTGGATTTCTGTTTTTGTTTGTATTTAGTTTGTTTTACTTTCTTTTGTTTTGTATTGCCTATTACCTGTCATGTCATTCTCTCTGTTCATCTCTACCTTATTACTTCATATCAAAACTATATCAGTTCTTACTTGGATAATCAATCAGATTTTAACTAATGTTCCTGCCTCCCCAACTCACCACTTTAATCCAATGAACATGGCAAACTTTGGAAGCCTATTCTTTTCCAAAACATATATCTTAATAAGAACAATAAAGGAAAGCAAATGCAAAGGAGTTGGGATTAAAGGAAACAAAGAGATTCAATGTAAAGAAAACTGGAGCTGAGTGCAGCCACATGATATACTGACATTTGAATTGAACTTTGATGAATAGACAAATATTTTCTTGGGGGCGAGGGAGGAGAACAGGCAGGGGTACTGATGACCAAAGAAAGAATGGTAAAACCAAGAGAAATCTATGGACCTCCCTGACATATGACTGCTGCCCAGTTAATGTTTTGTTTTGTTTTGTTTATTTGTTTTGTGTTTTTTTCCTAAACTGCTCTTAACTTTTTAAAAAATCCCTTTTCAGACAATGATTACCTTCTTTTTCAGAACAATGATTTTTCACCCAAAACACACTACATAAATACCCTATAAAAAGTGATATTTCAACAACATGATCTCAAACAAAGACACATCAACAATTTGCAGAGGTTTCCAGGACAAGTTATTAAGTTTGTAGAACAGCACATGATACACGTTTGAGTTATAAGCCATGTTTGGATGAACCCCAAGCAATTCACTTTCCTCTGTATATGCCAATCAAAGGCAGGTAAAAATATGGCATTTACTGCAACTCTGTTTCACATATGCATTATTTCCAAATATTAATGTACTTATTTAGCCTTTATTTTTTCCTAAGAATTGTTTATGTGTTATAACTTGTTTTAAAGGCATTTTTGTTGTTGTTGTTGTTGTTGTTGTTCCCAATAACTGAAACTATGAAAGATTGAAAAAAATACACAAGGAAGAATGCAACTTCCTAAGAACGATCACTTTATTGCTATGATCCATTAACCACCAGTCATCTATACTTTTTTGATGAGTGCCTCAGACCTTCAGTATATTACACCTTATGAAGAAAATGTATAAATGACTGATTAATAATTTGATGTTTTAAACAATTCCTGTTAGGACCAGAGACTCTTAGCGTAAAGAGATGCTAACTATAACAACTTCTTCCAAGTATATACACACAGGCTCATGGCAACAGTGAAGTCATTTTCACAAGGGCATGAGTAGATAGAATAATTGGGAATCGGGAGATTTGCACTGGAATCTTATACTTCAACTGAGAAGAATCCTGAAAATATGGACTTTATATGCTGCTGTATTCTAGCATCTACACCAAAGTCTAATATGTATTGTATTAAACACTAAATAAACACTAATGAATAAACTCATGGATACCAAGCACAACAGTTAACATCGCAGATCTTCAGTTTCCTCTCCTGAAGTTAAACGGACATTTCAAAGGCTTCTAATATCTCTACTATATCCTATAGTCTATATTTTAGCTAACAAACAAGGTTAATTGTTGTTTTTTGTTACCTTTCCCCCCACAGATACTTCCTTCTTTCCTTTTCTTCTCCATCTCTTCCTTTATTTTATTATTTTTTTCCCTCAGCTTTTTCTTTCTTTCCCCACCCCCTCCCTTTTTTTTTCCTGGTGAACTTATAGAAAATAACGTTGCATTTTTTTATTTTATTTTATTTTTTTTACAGTTTTTCAGTGGCATGAGTTGTCTTTGCTTGGAAGCAGGAAATAAAGAGTGGTCTACAAAAGGGGAAACAAGGAATTCTCCCCTATCTCTAAGAGAATGCACAGAGCACACAAAACACTTCTCTTCATAAAGGAAAGGAAAGGTTATCAGCCCTAAGATACCGGGTGGTTCTGAGATATCCCGTTCCTATCTTTGCATCTGCTGTCAACTTTTAGTTCCAAAGCTCTGGCAAAATTCATGTCTCAGTCATGAATGTGGGCTCTTCCCCGGCCACAATGTTCTGTATTGTCTCATTCTATTACAGCTGTTAACTTTATAGAACCCTACAGTTGGGCTTCAGGTTATCTTCTTATTTCAGTTTGTCTGGAATGAAATATACAATTTTGCACATGTTTTTCCCCACCCATTTACAGTCCAGAAATTGATGACATGTATATCTATACTAGATACTCAATTTTAAAACAATACGGGGAAAATAATAATCTAGAGAAATTAACAGGTGAGTTTTTAAATTTTCATTGTTATCTCTAATTTTGAGGGTTATTTTTGAGGTCATTTGTTTTTTTCGCTGAAATCATGCCAATGAATAAATGAGTGCTTCTTTGCTTCCCAAACATAAGTATCATTTCTGCCAAAATCAGATGTGTGGGCCAGGCTTCAGCTATCGTTGCTTTTGTTTTTTTCTTTTTTATTCATCTGGATGTAATTCTAGCTACTAACTTATCTGGCATTTTAGTGCACTTAATGCCAGAGCATGCTGACTTAGAAACAATAATAACAACAAAACGTTTGAACAGACTGGTGAACAGCAGTTAATGAGTAAGGGAAGACTTTAAAATCACAAATGATGTCTCAGAATAAAGGCAAAATAATTCCTTGCAGGAGACTGCATGTGACTGGCAAGATCTATACCTGTTAATGCATGAAATTTTGAAAAATTGTATACTTTTATGTTTTTTTCTTTCTTATTTCCCTGTTTTCTTAGAAATGAGTAATTTACACATGTCAATCATCACACAACATGATTCACTGGCTCTTTTACGTCATTTTTAAAACATGTATTAATTGATTCAGTTTATTCAATGTATAAATGGTCACTGTTGCCTGACCACTAACCTTACCCACTTACCACTGTCTTGTTGAATTTTTCTTAGCTGTTTTAATTTTTTCTTATATTTCCTTTCTTTACTCTTGCTACTTTAAGTTTTATTCAAATCCTTTTCATCATTCTTTTACCCAATAGTAATGAATTCTTAAGTGTCCTTCCTTTCTCCAGTATTTCATCTTTTAACTCTATCTAGCAGTCTACTTCTAGATTCACTTCCTCCCAAAGGTACTCACATTACCTCACTCTATGTTCAAAAATGTCTATACTTCTGCATTAAATAGAGTCCAACCTGGCTTGTTATACGACCTAGATTAAAGCTATATTTCCAACTCTCTGATTTGGTATACTCAGCAGAAGACCTTGAAGCCAAGATCCAAGTGCAATATTTTGATAGTGATCACGGTAGAGAAGTAGAGAAGCAGCGGTAGAGAAGGAGAAGCAAGACAAAATGGAAAGTAGCAGAAAACTATACATTATCAAGCAAGTTAGCACTGTGTGGGTCTGGAATTATTTATGCAAGTGGGTGACATTGGGAATTAATGGAGGATTTAAGCCTCTGTGTTTTCCCATGCAAGGGGCAAGAGAAGGGATTTTTATGCATAAATAGATATGAATGATGATAATAATACATCAAGTTAGTATTTAACCGATGTTGGGCTCTGTATTAGGGTCACTCAGATGCATTATCAATCTATCAGCACAGAAAATCTGTGAGATTGCTATCATTATTACAATCCCCATTACACAATATTTGCAGATGTTAGGTGACTTGTTCCAAGTTAAGCTCACAAACATCTGAATTTGATGTAGTCCCATTTGTTTATTTTTTTCCTTAGTTTCCCTTGCCAGAGGAGCTACATCAGAAAAAAAAAATATATATATATATATATATATTCCTAAGAGCAATGTCAGAGAGTTACTGCTAGCATTTTCTCCTAGGAGTTTTATGGTTTGGGGTTTTATCTTTAATTCATTAGGAGTTTATTCTTGTGTATGGTGTAAGAATGTGATCTGGTGTGGAATATAAAGAATAAAATAAACAAATAAACAAAACAGAAACAGACTTTTAGATACAGAGAACAAACTGATGGTTGCTAGATGGGAAAGGGTTGGGAGGCTAAGTGAAAAAGGTAAAGGGATTAACAAGTACAAACTGGTAGTTACAAAACAGTGATGGCAGTATATAAAGTACAGCAAAAAGAATATAGTCAACAATATCATAATAACTATGTTTAGTGCCAGGTGGGTATTAGACTTATGGGGGGGTCACTCTGTAAATTATATAAATGTCTAAAAACTATGCTGTACATGTGAGACTAATATAATACTGAATGTGAACTATAATTGAAAAAATAAAAAAAAAGGCTCACATTCAAAATTTAAACTCCTATCTTTTGTCAACGACAGTCAATATTTGACCACTGTTCACTGTGCACTGCTTTTGGTAATGAGCTTTGGATCATCATTGGAATCATAGGAAAGAACCATCAGTTTTGTGAATTCGTATACCATTCAGTGACTGTGCATGTGATCCAGCAGTTGACTTCTTGTCTCCGCAATTTCTGGAATTATTTCATCAGTCTCAGCTTTGTCTACTTAAATTACAAACTTCCTCAAAACAGTGACAATTTTCTCTACATAATTGCTACTACATAACAATCTAATATATAATTATTTTCTATGATATTGATAATAATTAATTTTTTCCATTGCCTATTATTTAAACATTGCATCTAAACATTTCATATGTATCATTTTCAATACCAAATTTATTAACATTCATTACTATGTCTACTACAATGTTTTCTAATTTAATAGCTGTTGTATTGCATGTTTTCTATACCTTTTTTCAACTCAGTGACACTAAAGTGTATTTGTACATAAAATATATGCAAATATATAATGTTATACATCTATTTAATAAATACATTAAAATTAATTTGGAGTGCATTCTTTAGAATGTATAATTTTTTGGATTGTTTGAAAGTGTTACTAAAATGTGCTAACAAAACTATCTTATGTTAAGGAAATACATATTTCATTTTTGGTAGCAATAATTCACTATGCATCTTTGCAGTCATTTTCTACAAGTGTAAAAAAGCAATGTAATAAGAGCTTGAAAAGACACATAATCAAATGATTAATAGATATCTGCAAAATTTTTAAAGAACTTGACTCTCTTTTTCTGTTTAACAATGCTTATGTTATTTATAAGATAATGCGAATATTCTCACATTAATTCACCACAGCCTCCTTTAAAAATAGGAGAAATTGTTAAATGGGGTGAAAAATGCAAGATATTTTTAAATTAAACTACTATGCTGAGTTTATGCAAATATGAATATTGCTAGCTAAAATAATAATTTTTAAAATGTTGCCTTTGAAGTGTTCATTTCATTAGCATGAATATTTCTCTAAAAATCCTGTATTTAATATTGTTATTTTGAGATAACATAGCGATATATTATGTGCACATAGTAAATGCTTCATTGAATATTTCACTTTAGCATATGAGACATAAGGGAAAGGTTCTCAGATTTGGAGCCATTTTCAAGTAGAAATAAAACATCTATAATTTAATTGTTTTCTTTTGTATTTGTGCGCAGTTTGGATAGTCAGTAATATTATCATTTAAGTTCTGAAGATTACTGATAATACAGACTCCCTATACCATGCTTATTTCCAACAAGAAATATTTTCAAAGAAAAATTAGCTGCAAAACAGATTTTCTTTGCAATGATGTTGATATATTACCTACTTCACTCCCATCCCCAAAACCTGTTCAGACAGCATAATGACATAAGCATAGTGCTGGAAAGTAAGCTAAAATGTTATCACTCTGAGCAAGAACTTTACCTACTATTCATTGCAACATCCATAATACCTAAAATACTGCCTGAAATACAATGTACGAAATAAATGTTAGTCAGTTATTTCTTTGAAAAGATATATTCAAATGTATGCTTGATTAATACTACTAGGTGCATCTTCTTTTACTTATTTATTTTTTAATTTATTGGGGTGAAAATTGTTAGTAAAATTACATAGATTTCAGGTGTACAATTCTGTATTACATCATCTATAAATCCCATTGTGTGTTCACCACCCGGAGTCAGTTCTCCCTCCATCACCATATATTTGATCCCCTTTACCCTCATCTCCCAACCCTCACCCCCCTTACCCTCTGGTAACCACTAAACTATTGTCTGTAGACACATCTTCTTTTAAAAGTGATCTTGTCACTAAACCATTTTAGACCAATCACTTTTTTCCCTCTACATCATGCATTTTTAAGCAAATATTTATTAAATATTTACTTTATTCTGTGCACTATTATAATTCCTAGAGACAAAGCACTAAGTTACATTGAAAAACATCTCATAGAGTTTAAAATCTACAGCAGGATTATAGACGAAACCGAAATAAAAAAACAAAAAAAGCGATGATATATCTCAGAAGAAAAATAAATCAGAGAAAATTAATGTGGGAACAGGAGATTTCAAGGAAGGATTTTTGAAGGTTACACAAAGTTTCACTAAGAAGATGCCCATTGAGTAAAAACCCACTAAATGAAGTAGGCTAAACCATAGTGATATCTTAGCAAAAATTATTCCAGACAAAAACAGTGAAGTATCAAACTCTCAAGCAGAACCATGTATGGTGTGTCCAAGGATCAGCCAGAAAGTTTCCGTGACTGGAGTGGAATGAAGAAGGGGCAGTAGAAGATGACAGCTAACTAGTGATTATACTCTTACCACCAGCTACTGATTCTGGACTTTTAGAAGTAAGGATAATTTAATATGTATAAGCCTCTAAAAATAAGAATACCTATTTGCTTTTCAAGGTGCCAATGCTTAGATCCAGATGGATTCTAGTACATGTGAAAAAAAAAAAAAATCAAGTGGCAGGTTGCAATGCTGGTCAAGAGTACAGATTTTGAAATCCCAGCTACATCAATTTATAGATGTACAACCCTGAGTAAGTGATTTAATCTTTCTGTGCTTTAGTTTTCTCTATTCCAAAATGGGAACAATGATTGTGTCCCATAGATTTGTTGGAACATGAAGTGAAATATGTACATAGTGCTCTCAACACAACGTCTGGCAAATAAATTGCTCTAAAAAGTCTGAGATTTACTATTTATAATTTTAAGAGTTGTAATAATAGAGTAGTAATTCTAATATAGTGGCAGAATTAGTATGGGTGGCTTTGAGAATCATAACAATGACAAAGTTGTAAGCCATTTATGCAAATATTCTCTTGATATTCAGGAAAAAAAACAAAAACAAAAGCATTTGGATTTCAATAGTCAACTACACCCTACACCTGGGCAAGCATGTTGTTGATATATAAGGATTGGGGGCTTTTGAAAGAGAAAATTATGATTCCTAGGCCATAGTAAGAATTGAGCAAGAACAAGTCATGCTAAATCGACCATGTAATGGAATTATTAAAACAAAAAGTTCTGAGAGATGCAATGAGGATTTCATATCTTAATTTTATTGGAATGTTAACAAATCTCTGACAATGTTATCTTTATAAATGAACAAAGTCAGCCTATGAGATGTGGAGAAATTGAATCATTTGCCCAAGATCACACTATTGGTTGTCTTTAACAATAGAAGTGATATTAGACTCTCTATCTAGAATGTCCTATGTGGTCAAATATCCCCCCAGTTTTCCTCCTTTAGTTGTTTTTTGCTTGTGGCCAAATGCACCTTCTTGAAAATACAGAATGAGGCCAAAAATATAATTTAAGTTCCTCAGTTATTAATTTACAAACTCGTGGACTTATATCAGTATCTTTAAGAAAGAAGTAAAAAAACAAAAAGTCTTAAAGGATAAAAGAGACCATGAATTACAGGGTTTCATTTAATGTCACTGTGATGGCAACCATTTAAATATTATATATATATATATATATATATATATATATAATATATAAAATTATTATATATAATATACAATATTTATAATTATATATAATATATATTATATATTATATATATAACGTATATTATATATAGTATATATATATATACTATATATATATATATATATATATACTATATATGTATTCTATTGTACCGTTCTAGGATGCGTAACATTTTATTCTCATTGTTAAATACTCATCTATCTTTCTAGGGTGACTATAACAAAAAAATAAGTGTTGGCAAGGATGTGGAGAAACTGGAACCCTCATACATTGCTACTAGAAATGTATCTAATACTAGAAATTGCATCTCTGCTGTGAAAAACAGTTTGGCAGGTCTTTAAAATGTTTACTATAGCATTATCATATGATCCAGTATTCCACTCCTAAGTGTATACTGAAAAGAATAGAAAACAAGTACTCAGATGTTTATACCAATGTTCATCACACCATTATTTGTAATATCCAAAGGTGGAAACAACCCAGGTGGCCATTGAAAGATGAGTGGATAAACAAAATCTCGTATATACACACAATGGAATATTATTCAGTCACAAAAAGGAATACATTCCGATATATGCTGCATCACGGATGAACCTTGAAAACATTATGCCTAGTGAAATAAGCCGGACACAAAAGAACTAATGTTCTATGATTGCACTTTCACAGAATATCTAAAATAGGGAAAGTCATAGAGATAGAACATATTCATTGATTAGAGGTTTCCAGGGGCTGTCAGAAGCGGGTATACAGGAGTTACTGATTAATGAGCACAGAGTTTCTTTTGGGGTTTGTAAACATTTTTGTAAATAAATAGTGGCAATGATTGCGCACCATAATCAATATCAATACGCCAATGAATTGCAGGATAAAAAATGGTTAAAAGGGCAAATATTCTTACATGTATTTACCTCAATAAAAATAGTATATAAAGGTGACTTGATTTTGAAAGCAGTGTCTGAGATCCTAAAATTTTATGCATTAAGATAATCTCCTTAGTATTTATAATAATAATAAGAAGAAGAAGAAAACTTGCATTGTAATTAGTTTTGATCCTTTAGCAATTTTGACTCTGGCAACTCAGCAGTCTATAACTGTCACATCCCCAGTGCATTTTCCCTCTTAACAATAATTTTATTTTTCTTTAGATTCTTTTCTCTTTTTTATGTGAATAGAGTATTAAGAATAGAGTATTAAGAATGTCATATTGTAAGTGTACTATGAGATATCATGTTTTGAATTTAGTATGTACATAAATTTTTCTGTCTCTGGAAGTTCAAATTTCAGGCATAAATTGTTGAATACACTTTAGTATGTGTAAATACTTTAGATATGCATGCTTTATTTAGAGATAAACCAGGAAGTCGAACTGCCTAACTTTTCCCACCAACTCTGGATATTAGAATTTTCATTCCTTCTCCTTTCGCACAAGCTGTCTTTTATCAGTCACAAAGTCCTATTATAGAACTTAATTACCCTCTAACTTTTCCACTTGTTTCATAGCCCCCGCTATAGATCATACCTTCGGCATTCTTGGGCTGTCTTACTGCAGAAGCCTCTTCCAGGTCTGATTCGGAACTTTATTGTAATTACTAGTTTGTTTTACTTACCACCAAGCGTAAGTTCTATTAGGTCAGGTATTTAGGCCTATGTTTAGCTCTTGTCTCTTTTTAATCTTTTGTACCTGTGGAATATAACTCAGTGTTTGGGAAATATGGTGGGCAATAAATATTTGTTTAATGATTAACTAGCAAGTGGTCTGGATTCACACAGACTAGCTTGGACTCTGAGACTGAATGATACAAAATTTTGAAATTTGTGCTATGGTAAGAATGGTTGTGCCCCTTCCCCCGATTAATATGTTCAAATTCTAATGCCCAATGTGATGGTATTAGGGGGTTGAGTCTTTGGGAAATGCTTACTTCAGGAGGGTGGAGCCCTTATGAATGGGATTAGTTTCCTCTTAAAAGAGACTCCACACAGCTTCCTAGCTCCTTCAACCACGTGAGGATACAAGGAGCAGTCTGCAAGGAGGAAGAGGGCCTCCATTGACCTTGCTGACACACTGATCTCAGACTTCCCAGCTCCCAGTCTTGTTGTTTATAAGCCACCCAGTCTGTGTATTTTGTAATAGCAGCCCAAACATAGATCATCCTTAACATGGTTTTGAGTTCACAGTGAACCTGTTTCCTTGGTCTGGTACCAGCCTTCTCCTCTTACCTCAACAGCTTCACCTCATATTTATCTCTAGACATGCGAGTACTATGGTTATTTTAGGTCTTTAATGGGGCCACATTCATGCTTGACTCCAGGTTTCCCCACATGCTATTTTTTTCTTTCTTCCACACTGTTCTATGTCTTTGCTCCTCCTGTCAACTCTAAAGAATTTTTATTTATTCAGCTCTTTCTTAATCTTGAATACACTTATAACCACTAGGAAAATATTGGTTTTCCTATATATATTGTAGTGTTTATAGGGCAGTGGCTAAGTCTATTTTGGTTAATAATATATGCTCAGTGCCTCCTACCATATTAGATGGCACAGAGTAAAACCTCAATGAGTATGAACTGAATGCAAGATAACTAAAACAACCCTTGAGATAAACTATACTCAAAATATAGAGTGATATGTAGCATAGGATGTATATTTTTTATGATAAAAAATAAGCTATACCACCATATGGTATCAGTTTTTGTTCCACCCTCATTAAATAAATGACAGTAATACTTAATAAGTGTAATTAAGGGCAGATCTCTATATTTATTGGCTCTAGAGAGTCTTTCTAACATTTAAATTTCCCCTCGTGCTATACAGATTGGTAGGGTAGGGAATAATTTCTTCTTTATTTGTAACCATTGTTACCAATTATATGTAATTCTACATCTTTCCACAGAACCCTTATAATGGTTGTATAATACTTCATTTATTTCTAGATATTGTAGGATTTATTTGGAATCTCTCAGGGGAAAATCAATTTCCTGCTCTGGATGCTCTTGAAGTTTTTATGTTGTTTTTGGTGGTGTCATTGTTTGTGTGTGTGTGTGTGTGTGTGTGTGTGTGTGTGCCCGCGAGCATGCGCAAGAGAATATTCTCCCCTTTACACTAGGAGACGACCAACAAAATAACAGATTTACCATTTACCTAGAATAATAATTCTAGTTTAATATTATTAAGCTCTAAATGTATTAATAATTTCAAACCAAGACAGTAATAACTGTTTGTTGAGCTTTTATATGGAAGCAAAATGCTAACTGCTTTACACAATCACCTTATTTAGTTTGTCAATAAATTCATGTACCAAATACTATTAATAATATTACTATATTACTGATAAAAGCCCTCCCAGTTCAATGATACAATGGAAACAAAGACAAAAATACACGTATGTTCATCCTTTCAATCATTGTACTATGTTGTCTCAAAATTAAAAGGAAAAGTAATGAAATAATGCTAATTGTGTACAACAAAATGTACTTACAGATGTAGTTTTTTCTAAAAAATACAACGTATGTACTCTGGACAAGGAAAATCAGGCCCGTGCATATGAAATCAGAGGGCCACAATGACTAGAAGCTCTAATTATGCATTAAAAAAAAATTCTCATACAATCTTTCTATTCCTTACATAATGTTAGTTTTGTGGCAGTTTTAATATGCATTTCTATAATTGCAAATAAAGTGTAATTCACCAGGATTTAAAGTATTCAAAGCTGTATCTTTGGTTTACGTTTTCCAAATAAATTGTTTTTACAGAATGATTTACAGAGATGACTGAATATATTAACTTCTAAATAAAATATGACTGTGTATAGATATTCCTTAACTTTTCCACAAAATGAATTTCAAAGATCCTCTACTCTTCTTGAATCCATTATGCTAATAAAAATTACTACTTAAAATATTTTGTTTGTGCTAAAATATTTGACTTTTCAGATTTCCATTTATATCTAAGATTTTTAATAACGATGCAGTGCATAGTCAACACAGGACACTGAAACTCATAAACCAAAGTGTATATCAATGTGACATGGATTTATTTTGTTAATGTGCTGGACAAGTTGAAAGCAAGTGACTCAGGAATGCAAATAGGCTTTGGTTTGGAACATAGCTTCTGAATAGAGATGAATGAAACTAGTGCTGGGTTTGAAAACAGAACTTAGCCAATGTGCTGTAGCCTGCTTACAATGCAGGCCCATTTCTGAGAATGACTCTGGAAACAAATTCTGGATGTGACTTCAGTGTTTATGAAAAATACTTCCTTGTTTTTGTCATAAAAGTCAGTATCTTCATTGATCACATTTCTAATGAAATTAATCAGTAAATACAAAGACACTGATTATTAAAATAATGAGTGTAAGACTTTAAACATACCTTAAAATAACATTTGGTGTTAAGTATCAACTCTCCCATTTAACTAGCTTAAAATATTAATATATCCTTTAACACGGAGAGATATATTTTACTTACTATATGAGTGACATAGGAAAACTCAGGTGGGATATTTGATGCCAGCATTAATGAAAAGCCTAGAGTACTTTACTGGTTTTCTTTAATTTTGTTATTTCTCTTCCTTATTTACTAGCTTTTTATGTACTTGGTATTTTTTGCTGTTCTGACTAGCTTAAGTGCCCTTGTCAACAGCTGAGCTGTTGAATGAGGCAAACTGTTAGTTATAGTGTGAAAATATGGTGTGCTGTCAGAAAAGGGCAAGCCATTAACTTGCGAATTTCAACTTCCAGTGTTCCATAGCTCAGTGATAGCTGAAAAGCCTCCCTTCTGAATTACTATTAAGGGTAACATGACATATGCATTTATGAGCTTTGTAATTATGCATGATACAAACCTTCATCATACAAAATTACACTTGCAGGCTTTTTTTTTTTTTTAATATATCAAAGGCTCTATAACTATAAAATGGATGTTATTTTCAGAGATATAATTTGGGACAAGAATGCATCCTCCAAGAGACGACCTACGAAACTCTTATGTCAAAGGAACCTATTTTCAAATAATCTCGATAATTTTTGAAGTTGAGAACAATCAGAGTCAATTATGTTATTGATACAATACATCTAAGTCAAACCTTTGTATAAACAAAATAGCAGAGTGTATGGAGGTTCACGACCTTGCTTCAGAGTAGAGTGCCAAGAAACTGCATGATCAGTAGTCATTCAAAATGGGAAATATTATGTGAGGACAGGGTGATGATGTGTTATCATTCTATTGCACAAAACAACGCATTATCTTTAGACTCCATGGTTATATGGAAGTTATTCTAAGCACTCTTAGAAACTTTGAAACATCTGTGGCATGTGTAATTTCTGTCATTTAAAGACATTTAAGTATCAAACATTATGTAGTTTTTAGGATTATTCTGAATCCTGATTTACATAATATGAGAATGTATGAAAATAAGAATTGTCTATAAAATTCCCAGTAGAGAATCATAATCTCACACACACACACACACACACACACACACACACACACACACACAATTTTTTTTTTTTTTAATTTAACCTTAGCAGTCTAATGTAGTGTTTTGAAAACTTGAGACCATTGACATTCTGGGCGCATAATTCTTTCTGGTGGGGGTTGCCCTGTGCGTTGCAGTGTTCAGTAGCATCCCAGGAATCTATTCACTAGGACCAGTAGCACAGTCCCCTACAGTTGTGACAACAAAAATGTCTCCAGACATTCAGTGCTAAATGTCTCCTTGGGGTTGAAATCATGTCAATTGAGAACCACAGCACTAAATCAATGTGGGATAATATTTTAATGATGAAATAACTGTAAGGAAATCTCAATTCTGTTTAAAATGCCTTTGAATATGAAATTTTTCCCCACCTCCTCACCCTCGCGCTGCTTCACCTGGAAGATGATAGCACTGGACTAGAGAAAAGTTTTCAAACTATGTTCTTCAGGTATTCACTGTTCCCACAAATCAAATTCAAATTTTAATGGTTTTCAGGTAATACTTAAGGTAATACTAAGTGTAAAAGTGAAAAGTTTAGAAAAGACTCTAATTGACTCTGATATATACCAAATAATGTTTTCTAAACACTCACTTGTAGCACTTTTTTGTGCTGACTTCAGAAATTATGCTTCTTGCCCTCCTACCGCTGTGCATCCAACAGTATTTCTTTTTTCTTTTTTTTTTAAGAAGGGCACGGCTCACAGTGGCCCATGCAGGGATTGAACCAGCAACCCTGGTGTTATTAGCACCATGCTCTAACCAACTGAGCTAACCGTCCACCCCCAGTATTTCTTATAAATATATGATTGAGAAGAAAGGGTAATATTCTGCAGTTGATTTTTTAAAACAACAGCGTGTGCATGCACAACCATCTACTCTTGCCCTGCGAATCTCATTGTGTAACATATAAGAGCCTGCTAAAGTATATGTCAGCTAATTGTCAGGCTTATGTGCTCTTTGACACCTAATTGTCAGTAGAAATGGGTAATATTGGAATATAATTGTCGTGCTGACTTGTCAGCTTTGACTATTTTCTGTTATGTTATTGACCAAGAATGAAAAGTTACTGGGTCTTGAAATTTAATACAAAAATCTCCTACTTCTATTTCAAACTTCTACATTTGTTTAACTCAACAGTGCCTTGAGGTTACCAAAAGTCCTACGAGAACTATTTCCATTTTCTTTGATTTCTGTGGATTCATATTTTTCAAAACTATATTAAAGAGAAAAAAAGAAGACTAGATACTGACACTGGTATTCTATTAAACTGTAATCACTGCCCATGATAACCACTACTAATATGTATTTATTAAAACAGGCTCATTCCTTCCATAGGTTGACTTATCATATGTACATAGTTTATATTTGAACTTATAAAATTAACTTATTGTAATAAAGCACCCATTTAATCCATTTTTGATATTAGAGGGCTGCTTAAGTTTAATGCGAAAAATAGTTCAACTTTCAAAAAATATATGAAATCAACATCTTTCGACTGCAATAGCTCTGTTTCTATTCTTTGTATATCAGAAGTTTGCACACTGTGAAGGCATTTAGATGAGGGATATTTTTTGCCAAGATCTTAGTTTTTATATAATTCTCTGATTAAAATAATTGCAGAGGCACTTTTCCTGCAGGTGTGTGTTTTTATTAAAATCACAGTATGAAATACAGCCATCGCATTTTTATCCAATCCATGGTAGTGGGCCCCTTGTGTATGACTGATCCTTCACAAAATGGATGTGGTCTGCCCCATTTCTCCTTTGCCACAACCTGTAAATACTTACTGAGTTTTCTTACTGAACTTAACTCCCAATTGCAAATAGATGCCAAATAATCCATTGTCAGATATTATATTTGTAAAAACTAGAATCTATAGCCAAGGAGGGTGCGAATTATTTCTCCACAGGTGTCTTAGCAAGTATAGATGGTGAAATCTACTCCTTGTTCCTCACCACTCTCTTTCAAGAGAAACACACCCCAGTTCAGTTTTCACCTTAAAATTCCCCTTAGGAATTTGAATACGTTGAAATTGCTGGAGGGAATGGGCTATTGGATATTTTTCACATGATATTAAAAATAAAAAGAGGCAGTGCTTTCAAGACACTGCAGTCCACAATCTCGGTCTCTTAAGTGACACATATTTGTGTCTGCTATCTCTCACTTTTCTATAAAAATACACTGGAAGATTCAAAAACATAGAAGTAGTACAAAAACAGACATATGTGATTGACGTGAGGGAATTCTTGTGAATTTCCTGGAAAATAATGTAGGTGGAACTGTCTACAGTGGTTCAATGTCTAGGCTTTTGAATGAGACAGATCTGATTTTGAATTCTAGGTTTGTTTCTGTAACTACGAATAGTGCCGTCTATGCGTCTATTCGTAGTTACAAAAACTACGAATAGTTTTTGCTGAGTTTTTGATATGTTTTGACTAAGGTCTTTGCATTTTCTTATTTACCCCTTACACGGCTACAATATAGATGTAATTACTGCTGTTATACACTTGATGGATTTAAATGAGCCTCAGAGAGGTTGTCTGATGTCACAAAACCACTTAGTGGCGAATTCAGGTTACTGCCAAGCTCTGTTACTTTTCCCTTTCCAAGAGTTAACCAAGAAAGGATCAAAATAATTGGAGGAACAAAGCACTAAAAATATTATGGAGCAAGCCCCCAATTTTTTTGAACATCAAATTGTTTTCCTTACTCTCTTTTCCAACTCTGAGCAAGTGATTAGTTTGTCTACAATCTAATCCAATACTCTTCTTAAACTCTATGCTCTATACTTTCCCAATAATATTATCACCTACAGTAAGATAATTTCTCAACATCTCCTTTTCTTGTCTTTAGAAGATGTAAGAACCAAAGTGAAACTAAGGTCAGTGCTTTTGATAGAGCCTGAAAATTAGTAAGTTGTTTACAAAAGACATCAATTACTGAGTACTTACTGGTTCAGATTATTGGGTACATTGCATGGCCTCATGTTAAAGAGGCACATAGGCAGGTAACGATGACCAGGATATTCAGAATAAATTTAGTTGCAGAACTTGAAAGAAATGGTAAAATTACTCATCTTCTTAAAATAAATTCTCTAGTAAATTGTTTGACTGATTCATTTAGCAGGCATTTATTGGCATCTATGACATGCTAAGAAGTAGGGAGATGTTTTTTTACTTAATGTGTAAGTGTCTCTGCAAAGGGAATTTATAACGTGTTAGAGAATGTGTTCTGTTATTAATGGTAACAACACCAGGATCCTGCTTAGGTCGTTTCGCCATATCCACGGTGGTTTAAGACTGGCTTGGCCTTAACAGAGTAGAGCAGGGTAAGGCTAAGTGTTGGCCATCTGCATTTTGACTGGGGTAAGTAGTTGAAAACAAACAGCAGGAAATACCTCCACATTAAGTTTCTTGAACAAGTTGCCATGTTCCTGCCTTAGGTCCTTTGCACTTATTTCTCCCTGTGTCTAGAACCCTTCCCCACAAACCACGGCCCAATATCTGAAGGCTTGATCCTTCACTTGCTTCATACCTCTATTCCAATAATCTCTTTCCAGTATGGATTTCACTAACTATTCTATTTGAAAACAGCACCACCACCATTAAAGCCTTCTAAATCCACTGCTCCTAAAATCTTTATACTTATCTGCTTCAGTTTTTCCCATAGGAATTTTCAATCCATGCTATTTTTTACCATCATCCAAAACAGTTCTTTTCACAGTGTTGGTGCTCAATAAATATCTGCAGAATCATTTTTGCGTTCTAACAACAGTGTGGTCTTGAGACCCGCTATCCCAGGAAATCATACATTTCATAGAATCAAACAGTTATTTGCAGTGGCCTGCTTTTATTAAAGAAAATAGGAAGAGTGATGTGGAAGCTGTTTAGAAGGTACAGTATTCCTGGAGAGAGAGGTAGTCTGGGGACTGCTTTACTCACTCAAAAGCCAATGGAGTAGAACCTTTTAAAGGATCACTTAGAAAAATCAGTTGGGCCTGCGGAAATTGAAGTCTGATATTTGGCTCCCACGTTGTGTATCTGTTAAGTCAGTAGTTCTACTGATGTGCCCTGTACTCTCTGCAGATCCTGAGATAAGTGAGGAGACATCCTGGAGAAGGAGAGTGGCAGAGCAGAGTGTCCATGTCCCCATTATTTGGCATGATTGGGCTGAATCACTAGACATTAAAGTAATTATCTGGACTTCTGTCATGTGGTCTGTACCTCAAATAAAGGAATGTGTTTTCAGGCAAGAAAACTCAGCAGCAAAAGACCATGAGGTCTAACACTGGCCGGGAAACTGTGGGCAGGGGTGAGGGTTCGATTTAGAAGCACTGAGTTTCAAAAATCTGGAAAATTTGAAGTGGGAGGGTATTTGTTGAACCCCTCTAAACCGCCCACTAAAGAACCACAGAAAAGCTGGCATTCAGTCATTGATCCCAGAATAGAAACTGAGTACCAGGTAGTGTTAGTAAGCGAAACAGGACATCAACCACAAGAGAGGCTTGTCACCTGACCTGGTAGAGTAGACAAATAGTTACCATACCCCCTCCCTGTAACAATAAATGGAGAAGCTAATGATATGAAGAGGGAGTGAAATTTCACAGCCCAAGGATCCCTTCTTTCCTCCATTACAAACAGCTCAGACCTCGACTTTAGTCTGTAATTAGGGGCGAGGAGGTAATAAAGCTTTAAAAAGAAGTCGAGATTAAAATTAAAAACAAAGCAAAATAAAAAAGGGGTGACTGGGTCTTAATGAGCCATAATGAGATAGCTATGGAAAGCTATGAATTCAGTTCAGATGTCATTATAGAGTCACTAAGTATTACTTTACCCAGTATAGTTATAAAGATGGTTATTAGAAGAAATAGACCCTTTTAATATTTATAAGTCAAGGAGTTCAATATTATAGCTACAATGAGATCTACATATTGTTTAGACACCATCTCTCTCAGTAATAAAAATGTTACTTCCATCTTTGGCAGGTATTATGCTTTGTCTTTCAAAATGAGATCTAAAATCAAAGCCTGAAACATTGGTTAAAGTCCTGGCCCAAATTATCCTATTAAAAAAACATAGCCATTTTAATTTTGATGGATAAAGGCAGTTATTGTTTTGTTAGCATGTCTCAGAGTATCTAACAAAAAGAAAGAGAGAGAGAGAGAGAGAGAGAGAGAGAGAGAGAGAGAGAGAGAGAGAGAGAGAAACCCAAATGCAAGCTGACTCTTCAATGAGCCATGTTGCATTTTAAGATGTACTATAACCAACTGATGATTTGTAAAAAAGGAAAATTTCAAGAGGTGTCTCAGCAAATGTTTGCTGAATGAAAGAAAGCACTCCATACCTTTGCATTATGAATACAGCAAAAACGACTTTAGCTGAATAAAAGGAAACTAACACTAATAATCATAATAATACTAGCATTGATTTCAAGTTTTGTGGTCTCCTATGATTAGTGTTATTCGCTATGGTCATTCTGTATTGCTGAGGTCAGTTAAGCCATCAGAATTAGCCCACGATTTGGACAGTATAAAGAATGGTCATCCCATCACATTTTTAAAATTGTTTAAAACATAGCAATCATTTAAATGGATACTTTACCCTAAGAATAATTTTAATGCATTAAAAGAATTGAATAGGCAGTGAAGAGGAAGTATTGAGCTGTGGTAAGTGGAATGCACTTTTCCTTCTTGCATTTATGTCACAACTACATGTACTGTAACTACCTGACATTTCAGTTTTGAAGTTTCAAAATGTATATCTTCTTTCTAATCAAATACTGTTTCTGTTCAAGAGAACAGTGAACATTTCTAAGTTTTAAAGTTACACATCTTGTGATCAATGTGTAATTAATACTAATAGCATTTTATGCTTAGCAGTATTTATCAGCAGTGATCAAAATGTTTTAAAGGCTTTTATTTATAACACTGTGGGGAGAAGACTGGCATTATAATCTTTTTAAGTTCTGAGAAGAAAGGCAGTACTGTGTTTCCATGAAAATAACACCTAACCGGAAAATAAGTCCTAGCATGATTTTTCAGGATGACCTCCCCTGAACATAAGCCCTAAGGAGTCTTTTGGAGCAAAACTTAATATAAGACCCGGTCTTATTTTCAGGGAATCACGGTATGTTAATACACTTTATCAGTAAGTGATTTCTTTTTAATACACAAAATAAGTGAGTAGGAAACAGCTGCCAATAGAAATAGAATATTTGAATCTCAACTCTGTACTTTTATAAAGTGAGTTGTTCATAATTATTTTGTCAGTGGCAGTGGTGGTGATGGTGGGAGGGTTCCCTCAATTTGGTGAAGTCAACACTTATATGAAAACACATTACCTTCTTTTCCTTCATTTCAATGAGACAGTTTCTAGAAAAGAACCCATAACGTTCAGAAAATTGAAATTAGTATAAAATTTCCAGATTCCTTTTACTCATAATTCTCATTTTATAATAGTAAACTCATTACATATTTTAATATACATATAGTTAAGTTCTAAGTTTAATTAGTATTAAGAATATTTAGAATGGGCCTTTTTGAATATACTTATAGGCCTTTTTACACCACGTATCTCCTGTCTTGCTGGAAATTCATATATTTTTTGGATCCTTCATTAAGCTTTTGGAGTTTAATTTTCTACATTTTACTAACGGTAGAATTATACAAGGAAGGCATTTAGTAGTAAAAGCTGGAGTTTACTCTCAAACGAGGTGAATTATTGTCACTTAAGGAGAACAAGATAATTAGGGAATGGGAATGGTTTGGGCTTCACTGAAACTGGACATGGTAGAGGGTTGTGAGGGGGATAAAGCACATTCCTGTGACAAATTTGCTTTAGCTCTGTTTTAAACTCTGAAAGGGCACTGGAAGATCTTTTTCATTCTCCACTCTGTTTGTAGCAATTACAACAATTTCTGGCACCAAATAAATATTTATTTTATAAGTAAATTCATACGTATACTTTGATATTAGGCCAGTCTCAGTATATGATTTCTTCCCCTAAGTTTTTTTAATAAATCCAAAGTGGAATTAAATTTAGTTTAACATCTAGCTTTATGATTACATTGAAGTAATCTAATACTTTTGAACTCAATTTCTTTATATCTATCTCTTCACATTCATCAATTCTTTGATTCAAAAAGACGGCACTAGCTATATCTAGACACTAGTGCTCCTGTTTATGTTTGTAAAGCACTCACAGTTCAAATACATAAAAGTTATAGGCATTGTGCAAATCTGCAGTATGTTAACCTATTTGGAACTCTGAGTATATAGGAGAAAAGACAATGCTACCCCCTTTTCTAAATTAGATACAGTAAAATTTAAAAATATACTATGTTGGTGCACAAACACCAACATTTCTTATTTTTACTTTTAATTTTGAGGTTTTGACATTTGCAATAAATATTTTACAAATTTCCGTTAAGGGAATGGATATATAGAATTAGGGCAAGAAACAAATAAAACATTATAGGGACTGGATACTCCAAAAAGAAAACAGTCTAACTAATAGAGGCAACTAACATTTACTTCATTAGTATAATATGCAAGAAAACCTCACTAACAGGAATAGGTGGGTATGTGATGGGTCCAATCAATGCATTCCCATGAATATAAATGGATGTAAGAGATTATACTAATTATTAAGCATAGGATAAATTCCAAAAATAACATTAAATGTTTTTCATTCAGAATTTCTGAAAATTAGCCATTTCGTATAATGAATAATCAAGGTAACTGAAGAAACTCATTAAGGGATGAAGGAAATAGTTTTGTGGTAGGCAGAATAATGCTCCAACCCGACCTCCACTGTCCGAGAGATGCCCACATCCTAACCCACAGACCTGTGAATCTGTTACCTTACATGGCATAAAGGACTTTCAAGAAGTTATTAAAGTCAATAATATTGAGACAGAGAGATTACCCTGGATAACCCAGAGGAGACTAAATTAACCACATGAGTTCTTACAAGTGGCATTATTCCTGGATGTAGTCTGAGAAAGAGATGTGACTATATAAGAAAGATTAGAGACTTATGATGTTGCTGGTTTTGATGATGTAAGACAGGTACCATGAGCCAATGAGTGTAGGCTGTCTTTAGAAGCTGGAAAAGGCAAGAACATAAACTGTCCCCTAGAATCTCCAGAAAGCACAGATCTGTTGACATCTTGATCTCAGCCTAGAGAGACCTGGGGCAGATCTCTGAGCTACCACATGGTAAAGTAATAAATCTGTGTTCTTCTAAACCACTAATTTTGTGGTAATTTGCTACAACAGCAATAGCAATCTAATGCAATTTCCAAAATTGATTTAATTAGTTATTGCTAATTATTGATAATTCAATAATTTACATATTGAAGATCCGAGGTCAAATCCATGCTTAGCAATTATAGCATTAAATAAAAATGTAAGAACTGGCTTCTTTTTTTTTTTTTTTAAATACAATTGATGATACTAGACTGGTATACCCTATAAAAAGAAAGAGGAAAAACTGAATTAACAGTAGTTCCTAGGTACTATATATCTGATCTGATCTGGGTATTTGTCAAATGTTACATCATTAATTGTAAGTACAATGATGTTACGGCTTTTCATTTAACAAATGAGGAAAGTGAGTCAAAAATTTAAGTAAAATTCCCAATTTCCAGACAGTTATTATTAATAAAATTTACATTCTAAAGAAGGTTTTAAACTTACCACTTCATGGCTCTGTAATAATTTCTATTCTGACTGTAATTCTTGAATCCCTTCCTTTCCACTCAATTTGCTGCTTCTAATCATGTATGGAACAGGGGAATCAGAACAACTAATTTTCTTAGAGTTGGATATGAAATAGAGTAATAATGAGGACATGAAGGTCAATCTAACAACTAAATTCATGAGCTTCAATGATGAACTTTTTATATTCATATTCATGATATGAGAAGTATGCCAGTTTTTGGACCATTGTACACTGTTATTAATATACCTGTACTGGCAGAGACAAACCCACTTAATTAGCTCAAGTTTTGGTGTTATATAGGCTGCATGTTTATTTCTCTCTGAAATTCATATGTTGAAATCCTAACTTTCAATGTGATGGTATTAGGAGGTGGGGCCTTCGGGAGGTAATTAGATCATGAGAGTAGAGCTCATGAATGGGATTAGTGTCCTTATAAGAAGAGGCATTAATCCCATTCTCTTTCTCTCTCTCTCTTTCTCTCTCTCTCTCTCCCCAGACACACTTTCCCTCTATCTCCCTTCTCTCTGACATTGAAGACACAGTGAAGAGATCACCATCTGCAAACCGGGAAGACTGCCCTGACCAGACATCAAATATACCAGCTCCTTTATCCTGAACTTCCCAGTCTCCAGATATGTGAAAAATAAATGTTTAAGCCACGCAGTCTATGGTATTTTCGTTATGGCAGTCCAAACAGACTACGACAATTGTCAACCTCAAGATAAAGGGCGTATTAATAAAACTGTGCACATGGCATGGCTGAGGTCAAGGGTAATTTAGTTTCCTAGGGCTGCTGTAATAAAGTACTAAAAATTGAGTGACTTAAAATGGCAGAAATGTATTGTATTACATACAGTTCTAAAGTCCTGAAGTCCAGAATCAGGGTATTGGCTGGTCCACGCTTCCTATGAAACCTGTAGGAGAGAAAACTTCCTTGCCTATTGCAATACTTTTATAGTCGCAGTTGTTCCTTACCTTGTGGCAATATAACTCCAATTTTTTCTTCCATCTTTTCATGGCTACCTTCTCTGTGTGTGTGTGTGTGTGTGTGTGTATGTGTGTGTCTTCACATGGAATTCTCATCTCTGCATATATTTTTGCCCAAATATGCCTCTTCATATAAGGACACTTATATGAAGGATAATTCAACTTGCCATGTTGAATTAGGACTCACTCTAACGACTTCACTTTAACCTAACATCTGCAAAGGGCTTGGTTCTAAATAAGGTTACATTCACAAGTAAGGAGTTTAGGACTTCAACATACCTTATTGGGAGACAAAATTCAATATATAACAAGGGTGATTGACAGATTCCATAAAAAACTGAAAAGAAATATTTTTAAGGTGAACTAGAATCCAAATGACTAAAACTTGAACAAGTGTTTCAGAAGAGGCATTCCAAAATAAACCATTTGAATGGTGTTTGTATACCACAGCACTTACTCCTGATGGCTCTTAGATTCCTGATACGGTGGACATCTGAATGAAAACTTGGTACCTCATTTTTACTTTGCATTTTTGATGCTGTCCTAGTTTCTGATTGTTGGTTAAATGAGCTCTACATAAGTGGGAAGAATATAAATTTGATTATGACAATAAGAGAGAAGGATGAATACACATTTAATTTAGCTATAAAACACCATCTTCAGATTTTTCATAGGGACTGAGATTGTAATTAGGCAGAAAAAGAAGGATGGACACAGATGAGTAACAGGAAGGGAGTATGTATCTTAGGCAAACATTAAACTCTAAGCAGAATGAAAGGACCAGTGACAGACATAAAAGGGAAACTAGACAAAAACTCTGAATAAAATTTGACTTTTTAACTTCCACAAACTGTATCTCAGATAATCGGGCATTTAACTACATGAATTCTTAGACCATTAGCTCAGCATGAAATATAATCCCAAAAAGATAGCAAGGGTTTATGCACACTTATAATTGTCTTCAAGTCAATAATCACTTTCTAATGAGTTTTATTTTCATCAATAAAAGGTATGTGAAAACACATTCAGAATGAGTAAACACATTCAGAACAAAAGAACAGAAATAACACGTTAGATTTTACATGTAAACCCTTGTCAATGCTTAAAATACAAAGGAAGTAATATACAAAAAACAATCTGTGTGATCTTATTTGTACTCCTTAAACCAATAAGTCAAATAAGTGCACCCTTTCTCTTTTTTTCTGTAGAAAATTCTCAGAAAATAATCAACTACAATTGCTCAGCTTATTCTAATTTTGTGAACTCTGTCTTCACTTATTTCTTTCTTTAGATGTTTGCTCCTGGAAAACTCTAAATATATTTCACTTATATATAAAATTTGCTTTTACAATTTAACATGGAAGCTATGGAACTATTTACTTCTGTTTGCTATTAGCAACACACTTGCAAAGTCATCGCTCCCAAATTGCACTGAACTTATCTGAAATTTAAAAATTTACAAAATTACTTTCATGTCTATTTTCACAGCATTCAATAAATCCTGTATTTTCTGTTCAGCATAATAGTTAATAGCTTAGTATCTGAAGTCAGAATGCAGAGTTTCAATTTGACCTCTAAGCCTGCTCTTTCTGCTACGAAATGAAGATAATAATGTTGCTGAACTCACAGCATCCTGGTAAGGATTAAGTGAGGTGTACGTATGAGGCATGCATACCATTACTTGCCATGTAATCGGCAAAAAATAAATGTCACATATTAATATTATTGTTAAATCCATTTTCAGAATCAACCATAATTTCAGTTTTAGAACGTCTAAGTAAAATATCACCCCTATTTGGGAAATACAAAATTGAGGAAAAAAATACATAAGTAAAGAGTAGACCAAGAGAGGAAGGCAAAACAGATGGAAGAGAATGAGCAAAGATTTTTGCAATGAACCATGGCTACCTCCATCGTGAACAGCAGCTCTTCTTTCCTCTAGAATACTCTATGTGATACATATGTTCAAATGCACACCGCACCACAAACATTACTTTTAAATAAGTCCTGTTTGCATGTTTTGTATTATTTTGTAGCACACAGTAGTATCTCTTAAAATTTGTATTTTATTTCTGTATCTATTTCTTGCACATGCAACAGCTAACACACACTTATTTCTTTGAAAATGATCTCACCACACCCTTCCCCATCTAGTTGAATAGCTCTAACCCTGTTAGTTGAATAGCTCTCTTCTTATTTTTATTATGATAAAAAAAAATTATCTGGCAATAAACAAACCATAGGGTAGAGGAATGGAAGAAACCCAATTGGCAGAGCCAGAAGCCCCTTTATTCTACAGAGAAAATGAAAAATAGGCTCAAACATTACACGTTATTCACACTGTATCTAAAACAACATTTTAGAGTGAAAAGGTAAATGTTTAGTTTGCTGTGTTAATCTGGGTCTAACCAGAAAACAGAAACCACCTGAATATATAAATAGAGTAAGGGAGAGAATTAGTTATTCAAGTGAAAGTAAAACTAAGAATGCAAAATTAGGAGAATGGAATAGCCCAGAGATTAGCAATATCAAGCAGCTCCCATGACCTCTAGGCTGGAGGCATAAAGGGAGGGGGAGGTTTTAGAGCCCCAGACCAAGCATAAGGAGGAAGTGGAATACTTAGTGGGTTTATGCGGAAGAATTTGCATCCACAGAGGAGACACAACCACTCCAGAATCATTGAAGATAGAAAGAGAAGAGGAGGAATTCATCTATTCCTTTTCTACCCCCAACTGAAAATCTCCCAACAATGCTTTCCAAGGGCCATACCCAGCAGGAGGTCAGCTGACTAGAATTCTTAGAAAATACAGCACCAGACACCCTATAATACATAGTAAAGAAAAGAGCAGTGGTCAGTACATATAAGGATTCAAGGACCAACAAGGACTGGAAAAATGCAGTTAAGTGTTAGAGAAACTGGTGCTGTGGATTTCAGAAAAACAATAATTATATTATACCAAAACTCAGATGGAAGGATGTGTGGATATATAGATGAGAGAGAGAGAGAGAGAGAGAGAGAGAGAGAGAGAGAGAGAGAGAGAGAGAGAGAGAGAAGACAGAACAAAGGAGAAGCAAGTAAACCATAAATATCTATCTTAGGTAATACTGTGTTTCCCCAAAAATAAGACTTAGCTGGACAGTCAGCTCTAATGCGTCTTTTGGAGCAAAAATTAATATAATAGCCGGTCTTATTTTACTATAAGACTGGGAATATAATATAATATAATATAATATAATATAATATAATATAATATAATATAATATATAATATAATATAAAATACCGGGTCTCATATTAATTTTTGCTCCAAAAGATGCATTAGAGCTGACTGTCTGGCTAGGTCTTATTTTTGGGGAAACATGGTAGTTAATTACGGTAAGTATTATTAGTTTCAAGGGCAGTTTTATTTGCTTTGATGAAGGTTTAGTGACATTAACTCTTTATGTTGATTTACAAATAATAAATATCTTTTATGTCATGACATTTGTGTTTGTTATTTCTTTCTGAAAATTTTCTAATAAAGAATATTAAGCGACAGGACACAACCGTATTTTTCCCCTACTTAGGGATGACTTCAGAATTGTAACTATTGTCTCACGTTGCGTAGTGTCTTTGTTTTCACAAAGTATGATTTCTTTAACAACAAGTAGTAACATCAGCAGCAGCTCTTGGCTCACTTTTACTTAAAGATTTGTAATCCGTGTTGTTCCATTTCCACACACAATATATATTCTTTGTTTACTTGTGGAGAATCGTATTTCCACCTTCTCAGCTTATTCATTGGGAAGACAATTCCATTTTCCTTCATATAGTATTTATAGCTTTGAAAATCTATATTATTAGAAACCAAGCATTGTAGTTATCTTTTTTCATAGAGCGTTAGAAAGCCTGCTTCCGAGTCTGCTCTCTCTAGAAATATGGTTGATCAGGTCAAAGTCGTCAGAAATCCATCCCATCATTTTGGGATCTCAAACTGATTCTCTGGGGGTTTTCAAGGTAAAAACGTTTACTGTGTTTCCAAGAATACCCTTAACCCAGCTTGGTCACACACTAACTAATCCGAAACAATATAAACTACTATTTTAGCCTTTGCAAACCTCCATTTACTCATTGATAATTATTCTCAATGTTAAGCTTTATGCTTTACATATGTACTCAGTTGAGATTCATGCCTTTACCTTCTATTTTTATAGAAAAGATAAAGTTTCTCAGAAGGCTTTGGGTTCTCTGTTATGGTTTTGACTCTTGTGATTGTCAGAATTTTTTTGTGCCTAGCCTCTCACCACTTTAAATGTATTCTTCCAATTCTATAACAGATCAAGCAATAATTTAACCATGCCAGCAAAAAAAAAACATTTAAATAAGAGTAGGTTGGTTCTGCGTGAAGACTTAGGAGTTTGAAAAATAATGTGTTTAATGTGTATCCGTTTTACTACATGGACTTTATGACATTAATTTTGGCTGGTTAGACCCCATTTTTTTTAACCTCATACTTGACTGAATATTGCATAAGCAAACTTAGGTTGTCAAATAATGATCTCAGTATGTGACATAATACTGTATTTTCTTTAGTATCTCTAAGAAATAAAAAAATAGTGATGCTATTTCAACATTTTGCAAATGATTTAAGAATTTTCCTCCTGTTTAAACACAATTGTAACGTTTCTTTGAATAATTCATTGTCTTTTATGATTCCCTGTAGTTGTAAAAGTAGTAACAATGCAAATGGCAACAATGAGGTAGATTTCATTATTCTCTGTATTGGTCACACTGTAAGTTTGTAGAAGCCACAACAAATTCTAAGTATAGTGTAGATAATTTCCATAGGAAAGATGAAGCATATAAAATTTGTTAAAAACCCTATCCCCTCACAGCCTAATCATATGAATTGATCTTGCTTCATAATATAAACTTATTTATTGGTTTTAAATAGTGTTTATACATACTAATAAATGTATAATTTCATTATCGCACTCCTTGTGCACTGTCACTGTTATATCTCTGATTTATTTTCTCTCCTCTATAATCATAAGGTGTTAATCTCTCATAGCAAGCAATAAAGCACCAATCATTGATGGGAACGAGTTAGAGTGACTTTTAAAGTATGATAAAGACTTATTTAAAATAATAGAATGAAATTTAAAAGTCTGCAGTATTAATTGCTTAACTAAATGCAGTTGAAATACTTCTTTTTTTCAATTGAATGAAATAATCATACAATAATATTAAGCAGCAATTATGTGAAAGATGTAGGATGCAAAATAAATAATGTTGATAGTAACATTGTTTATGTTCACCGTAACTACAATCTTATGGGGAAAAAAAAAAAAAAACAACAAGCAGATAATAACAAAGTCTAATACATAACAGAATTTTTAAATATTTATTATCTCTAAAACCTATGATGGAGGCATACGAGAAACAAAATTTATATTGACATTAGAAAATATCATGGAGAAGAGAGTATAATTGTTTTAAGTTTTTCAGGTAAATTATTTTAGAAATGGAAAAATGGGAGACCAGATCTTCTCAAACTGAAAGATAAGCATGGGCAAAGATAGGGGTAGGAAAAAGACTTTAGCAAGCAGAAATCAGTGAAATGTTGGACAAAAAAATGCTTGAGGGCAATGAATAATGAGGCTGAAAAGGCAGTCTGGGACAAACTCACACAGAGATTGGCATCCCATTGAAAGGAATCTGGTCTACGTTCTCATCTTCCTGCTTCCCAGCATACGGCTGTGTGCTCAGGTAAGAATGGCTATCGGTCCAGGCTATGTAAAGTCAAACTGGATTCTCAGACATGTAGCATGACTTGTAAATGCCCAGACACAACCACTCGGAAAACGTGTCAGAAGTTTTAACTATATAAATATAATTACACTTTTCAGTTGTGTGTCTCTTTTTTCTTTTCCTTTTTTTTTTCTTTTTGTGTCTATGAAAATTGTCAAACTTTTTGGAAGAGTCAAAATTGAATTCATTATTAACAAATGCCTCAATGAATGAATAATAGCTTGAATGTGTAATAGACATTTTATATTAAGGTGTCAAATGCAAACTGTGTTCTCTTCTCACCCAAATCTGCTTATCTAGTTGCTAGAGCAAATCAGATCATGTCAACTCCATCCTTGCATTTTTTTTTTAATAACAACCTTGGCATTGTCCTTCACTACTTCAGTAGTTTTTCAACTCATATCCAAATTCTGTTAGCTCTGCATTCAAAATCTATTAAGTTTTTTCTTACTTCTCACCAGTTCCACAGTCACCATCCTGGATTTTTCCCTGGATGTACTACCCTCCTGAAATACCTTCCTGCCTCTAGCTGTGCATGTCAGTCATTCTCAACACATCATTAGTGCATTTTGCTGTTATTATTATTATTATTAGTAGTAGTAGTAGTAGTATTGTATCATTATTATTGTTATTTATTGTAATTTTTTAGCACAGGTAAATCATACTACACCTTGGTACAAACCCCTGAAAAATGTCTCCGAATGTTAATTTTATATTACCTTGGCTTGGCCATGGGGCACCCAAACTCTTGGTCAAACATATTCTACATGTGTCTGTGAGGGTGTATCTAGATGAGATAAACATTTGAATTGGGAAGCTGAGGAGAACAGATTGCCCTCCCTAACCTGGTAAAGCCTCATCCAATCAGCGGAAGACCTGAGGAGGGCACAAGGCTGAATAACAGAGGCTCCTGTTGCCTTACTACTTGACTGGGGACATTTGTCTTCTCCAACTTTCAGACTCAAACTGAAAAATCAGCTGTACTTGTTTTTCCAGACTACAACCTTGAGGACTGGAACTTATATATTGATTCTTCTGGTCAGAGTCCTTCTGACTCAGAACGGAGCTATGTCATTGGCTCTCCTGAGTTTGCAGCTGGCCAGATTGTGGTACTTTCCTGCCCCCATAATCACACGAGCCAATTTTATATATATTCTTGCTCTATTTCTCTGGAGAAGCCTGATTAAGACAGATTTTGATACTGAGAATGGTTTTAGAGGAACGGAATTTTAAGATCGATTTCTCTGAATTTGTTCTGGGATTTATGGAATTGGTCCTCACATCTGATTATATTTGAAAATGAGCACTGATTGTCCACACCAAGATCTAGCAACAGAGACACATAAAGTATCATAACTGGACACCCCAACCAGGTACAAGAAGCAAGAAGCTAGGTGACTTTATATATGATATTTTCCGCTGGCATGGATACAATACACTGTATTACTTCAAGGGCATATGGGAACACTCCAGCTCTTTGTCATGATAGAGTTTGCAGAGATCTTTATTGCCTTTCCCTTCCATAAGACTTCACAAAGGGCCATTACATTGATGATAGCATGCTGATTTGGCCTAGTGAGCAAGTAGAAACCACTCTAGACTTATTGATAAAAATGTGCATGCCAGAAGATAAAAAATACATCTAAAAAAAGTTCAGGCGTCTTCTACATCAGTGAAATGTTCAGAGGTCCAGTAATGTGGAAAAAGTTGAGATGTCCTTTCTAAGATAAAGGATACGATGCTGCATCTGTCCCTGCCTACAACTAAAAATCACGCTCAATGCATTGGGCCTCTCTGGACTCTGAAGAGAACATGGTCTTCATTTGGGTGTAGTACTCTGGCCTATTTATTGAAGGACTCAAATGTTGCTAGTTTTGAGTGGGACCCAGAAGAAGCAAAGGTCTAGGCTGCTGTTCAAGCTGCACTGCCACTTCGCCCACATGATCCAGCAGAGCCAATGGTCCTTGGAGTTTCCGTGTTATGGAGGGATGCTGTTTGAGCCTATGCCAGGTTCCTACAGAAAAATCACTGTGAAGACATTTGGATTTTAGAGAAAAGCTCTGCCATCCTGTGCAGATAACTACTTTCCTTTTGAGAATCAGCTCTTGGTCTATTACTGGGTCTGGGTAGAAACTAAACCCTTAACCATGGACCACCAACTTACCATGTGACCTGAGCTGCCCATCAAGGGCTGGGTGTTATCTGACTCACCAAGCCATAAAGTTGGGCAAAGATAATGATATTCTATCATCAAATAGAGGTGGTATACATATGATCAGGCCCTAATAGGACCTGGAAGCACAAGTAAGTTTCATAAAGAAGTAACCCAAGTGTCCATGGTCCCCACTGCAACTACACTACCTTCTTACTCTCGGCTGACCACATGGCATCATCGGGAGCTCTTATAGTCAGTTGACAGAGAAAGAAAAGTCCTAGGCCTACTTTACAGATGGTTCTTCGCAATATGTAGGCACCACCAGAAAGTGGGCAGCTGCCTCATTACAGCCCCTTTCTGGGAAAGCCATGAAGGATGGTGGTTAAGGGAAATGTTTCCAGTGGCAGAACTTCAAGCAGTGCACCTGGTCGTTCACACTGCTTGGAAAGAGAAATGGCCACATATGTGATTATATACCGATACTTGTGCTGTGTACAAAGGTTTGGCTGGCTGTTTGGGAACTTGGATGGAACATGATTGAAAAACTGGTGATGACAGAATTTAGGGAAGACAAGACTTTTATGTAGACTTTTTTATGTAGACAGACTTTTCAGAATGGGCATAAAACATGAAGATATTTGTGTCCCATGCACATGCTCACCAAACGGTGACTATAGAAAAGGAGGATTTTCATAATAAAGTGGATAGGATGACCTGTTTTGTGAATCACTGTCAGCATCTTTCCTCAGCCCCGCCTGTCACTGCCCAATGGATTCATGAAGAAATTGGCCATGGTGGCAGAAATGAAGATGATACATGGGATCAAGAACATGGACTTCGATCATCAAGGACAACCTGGCTACAGCTATTGCTAAGTGCTCAATGTGCCAAACATAGAGACCAACATTTAGTCCTTGATGTGGCACCATTGCCCAGGGTGATCAGCCAGTGGGAGGTATTTAGAAGCAACTACAATAGTATGTTTTCCTGAATTTCAAAATGGGAAAGGAAAAAGGAGATGGATAAGAGTTAACAATCAAATGCATATACAAAAGCATAAGCTATTCTAACACAACCACCTTTTTCTTTCTTCAATAGTGCTTCTTATCCTTATGCAAATAGCCAAGCACTCGTAAAACACAAGGTGTTAATTTGTCATTAACCCAAGATGTCTACAGAATACAGTCATGTTCTACAGGCCAACTTGGAATCTAAACTTAATCATAAAGGTCTCCTTAAAGTTGTCTAGGGCATGGCTCTGGTACAATATGGTCTATAAAGGTGGAAAACAAAAATGTTTGAAAATAGGTGATGAGGAAAATTTTTTTCTGGCAATATGGTAAATAAACATTTTGAAAATCCCTCACACTGCAAAATATTTCAGTGTTGTTTACATTGCCATAAATATATATGAAAGGACATTGCCAAGCTCATGAGAAATTACGTGAATTCCCAAGCCTCCCCCACCCCACTGCCCCGTATATCTATTTTCACTCTAAGAGAAGTAACAAACCCTCAGTTAAAGGATGGATTGAAAAACAAAATCCAATTTCTGAGGTGTAAAAAGACAAGATCTTTTAAAAATTGTGTTTTAGTTTAAATGTATACTATATAAGATTACCTTTCACCGTAAGTGAAAGTTCATGAGGAAAGTTGTAACTATTCAGGGAAAAAATGTTTTTTTACGATTTTATTTTCTCAGAGTCCATAGATCAAAACAAGTATAGGCCATTGAGAGATTTGAAAATTAGGTTAAAAGCCTCTGTGCCCCCATATATAATTGATGTTGCACAGCAATTAAAAAAAATTACCTAGAATTTTTATGTACAATGGCTTAATTTATTTTTATCATCATGCTTTTATGTGGAGCTAACCATTTATCACACAGACTTGAAGAATTCTGATTAGGATTGAGTGAAGCATATATATTACATTGGCTCTTTTTTAAATTATCTAAAATTGGAAAACAAAAGCAATTGTTACAGTCTCATACTTTCAAAATATTACTTTAGCAATATGACATTATTTAATGTTTTTCATTTATACTCAATTAAGCTTGGATCTATGGTTTCTGAAACATAGAAAGTTAAAGCAATTTACATAATTTGGATATCTTAATACATCTTGTTACATACTACAGAGGTTGTCACATTTGTCATCTCATTAATTCCTATATCCTTATATTACCCTTTCAGGATATTTTTTTATAGGCACAGATCTTTCCTTTGTGCCTCACATTTTCCTGTGTCCTTTTCAGAGCCCATTCACTACCTCTGTGCCTGGTACCTCATTCGCTTTCTCATCAGTGTAACTTTCCAGGAAACCATTGCTAAACCCTGCTCTACACGTTAAGGGGGATTATTAGTCACTTGTCATGTGCTCATTTTTAAGTCAGGAGGGAAGCAAGCCCATATTCTCCCTCTACGATGAACCATCACTAGATAAATATGCTACTAATATGATTGGGCCAAAGAGACAATTTACATTTACAAAATTTAAAAAAAAAGCATGAGCAAATTAACAAGTGTTATGTTTTATATATTTCAAAGACAAAATT
The DNA here is from genome assembly GCF_004115265.2 of Rhinolophus ferrumequinum. Taxonomy (NCBI): domain Eukaryota; kingdom Metazoa; phylum Chordata; class Mammalia; order Chiroptera; family Rhinolophidae; genus Rhinolophus; species Rhinolophus ferrumequinum. The sequence continues at coordinate 67,498,886 of NC_046288.1, read as the reverse complement.
ATTAAACCCCCTACTCAATGTCCCCAATGAGACAGGGAAAATTCTAGTTGGAAGTCATAACTAAACATAATGTTAAGTAAACTTCTATAAATAGGCCTTTAGTAATGTGGTAGGGGAGGGGGGGTAGTCTAGAGTCCTGTGATCAAGTCTCAGTCTTTTAGCGAGTCTGTGCATCTGGACTGTGCATTTCACACGTGTTTCACAGATATTCTCCTCCCCCCACTTAGATGGGACAGGATGACTGGTATTGATCTTTCCCTTGGTCAGTTAGACTCTGACAACACCCTAGTTAAGCTCTAGTTAACTAGTTTCTCCTGAGGGCAGGTCTTGTTATTAACAGAGTGCTCTGGAGAATTTCAAACTGGTTCCTTCCTCCCTCTCCCTGTTGGAAGCCCTATGGGATTTTTCTCTAATATTAACCAACTAGAGCTTCTGAAGGTAACATTACAAAAGTGTGGGGACCTGCCTCTCCATGACTGGATCCCCCTGGAGTTTTTCAATTACAGACTTGTCTGCACTGAGCTTCTACCAATTCATCAATTACAGGTCAGGTTATCCTACCCTAGCTGGTTCCTTCAGAGGTTTCCTCTTGTGACTCCTCGCTGCAGTAAGCCATGATGACCTGTACATATTCACCTGTCTTTTTCTCTCTCTCTCTCTCCAGTCTTGAGAGCAGCAGTTTGACCTGTGTTCTCTCTCTTATGATCCGAGAAGAGTTGCTGATTTTTTTTCAGTCTATTTAGCTTTTTCCTTTTTGTCAGGACAGAGTGGTGACTTCGAAGTTCTTTAAATGTAGAACCAAGAACTGGAAGTGCAGGTCATTACTCTACATCATCTCAATAAAAGAGGGAGAAACCAAAGTTCACCCCAGGGCATATGAGGACCAGATTGTGTCCACAGAAACTAATCTAGAATTAATCTCTTATGCTCTCCGCTAAGTGTGTATGTGTGTGCTGGGGTGTGGGGGGGTGGGCAGTCGGACAATCACAGTTCTTCACAGTCCAGACTCCTTAATTGATTCTAAAAGAACCCTCACAATACAGCGCATGCCATACTTAAGTTAGACTTAATAGTATTTTCACTAGAACATGAAAGAGACATTTTTTAGAAACCTTTTACTTTTTAATGTTTATCTATATTTTGGAGCTCAAATTCTTCACCTTGTAAAACAAACAAGTTAATATAGAGTATGGTAAGAGAAAAGTAATCTCCAAAATATCATCGATAATTCCACTAAATCAGGAGTTTAGTGGATGAATTTATGGCTATTCCAGAATATTTTCTGGTAGAAAGTAACAGTACAGTTTTCAAAGAGACCGTAGGTTAAGAATTAATATTCTTAGTATATGAAGTTATATATGTTGCTAAAGCTCTCTGTACTCATGCCCTCCTTCCACTGCCAAGCTCTTTCTCTCTTTTATTAATATTCAATCCATTGTAATAGTTTAAAGAGAAGTTGGTGTAACAAAGCATTATTTTATCTCATTGGCTTTACTTCTTTATTTGACATTCACACTCAAACCAGTGAAATCTTGTTTCATCCTCTCCTGCTCAATAGAGTATATCAATAGTCTTCTCAGTAAGTCTAGTGGATTCTTCACAGAACATATCTTAACAGTGCAGCATTTTAACATTGAGGGCAATTTTCTTCATATTTTGCATTCTTGGAATTTTCTTTATTTCCATGACACAACTCTCTCCAGGTGTTTTTTATGTTTGTTTTTTTTCGTTGTTGTTGTTTGTTTTTAAAATCTTTCTAGCTGCTCCTTCATTCTTAAGCTATTTTCCTGTCCGAGCTTCTCAATGTTGCTATTCCACAGAAAGAGTGCCCTATACTTGGGAAAACTCCTCATTTTTGTCCTATGGTATCTCAGTCACTCTAATAGCTTTGTCCATATATTCTGGACAGACTTTCCCCTTGAGCTCTACTCTTACATGTAAATCCAAATAACCTTTTAGGCATCTCCACATAAGAAGTATAGAACACTTGTTAGTACTAAATTCAACTTGTTGAAAACTAAGCTTATCGTACCCCCAGAAAACATGTATCTATTGTCCCCATCTTAGAAAAAGACACTTTTAACTACACCCTTCTCAATCCATCATGAACCATTTAGGTGTACTTGTTTTGATTGGTTTCAGTAAGGGACAAAATTGCTTTTTGATTGAAAAGCAATCAAAGCAGAAATGTACCAAATTGTCAAAAATCACAAGCCAATTTATAAGGCTTCAATGCCAAGAAAATGAGTCTAATATCTCTTAGTCTGGCACCACTTAGTAATGACGATGGTCAAATAAATGAGATTTCATTTAAACACCATCACCCTGTTTGTTTTAAACAAGGCCACGTGGAGACAAAATAAAGCAGTACCACACACAAAAGGTCTGGCCTTATAGCCTGCACATGTCAGATGCTTTTGTAGCACGATCTCAAATATGATATTTGATTTCAGCAGCCTTTATAGTGGACAGTTCTGTGCAATACCTGTTCAATCAATTCTCTGTATTACATTCTCTCTGTTAAAATAGCTGGTGTGATTCCTATTTTCCTACCTGAGCTTAACGGACCCACCAGTAAAGATGGAGAATAAAGATAAACACAAGATCAGGGCTACATGCATGTATCTGTCTCCTCAGGGGCCTTGTGACTTCTCAAAGAGCCAATCTGAAGTACAGAGGCCCTAGCCATCTATGTGGCACAAGGAGTCCATCAAGTAGAAGAGAATAAAGGCATAGGGAGGTGGGGTTGAGAGTACATGTCATCACACAAAGGTCCAAGCCATTAGACTATTACTTACTGAAATTTCTTACTCTCCAGAGTTAAATGATCAAGTTCAATTTTCAGCAGCTTTGATGGGCTTTGCTTGAAATTTCTATGTATCAGGATGGTCATGATCCTCCTCAGCCTATATGATGTGACCCATTTCTCCACTCTTATCTACTACCCTACGCCTCTCAAATAGTCCAGCAATAAAGCATCATCACTTTTCTTTAAGAATATTAAGTTCTTTCCTGAATTATGCATTTTCACACATGAAATTTTCTATGCCTAACATGTACTCCTCCCCGCCCCCCACCCCGATACTTTCCATAGTGGTAGTATCTAACATTTTTTCTACCTGGAGAACTCACAATTATTTTTCAGGAAACCTTATTTCTTCAGGGAAGCATTTCCTTATTATCACTCTCTCCTAGAAGTCCAGATTAATTCCTCCAATATATATTCTAACACTTCATATATCGTCCTATCATATATATCATATAGTTTTTATTGATTAATATTTTATGTCTGTTTCAATTTCAAGAATGTAAGGCTGATGAAAGCAGGTACTATATCCATGTTATTCATTACTATATGCCTAGATCTAAAGACAGTGCCTGATACACGAGGATTCAGTAAAATATCGATGGCTCAATGAAAGGGTAAGTGATGATTGAGTGTCACTGTCTATATCAGTGCTGTCCAATATAACTTTTTGTGATTTTGGAAATGTTCCAAATATGAATTATTTGATATGGAAGACTATAGACATACATGGTTATTGAACACTTAAAATATGGCTAGTATGACTTTGGACTGAAAATTTAATTTTAATTACTTTAAATTTAATTTGAATTAGCTGCCTGTGGCTGGTTGCTAATATATTGGATAGTATAGGTATATGGGACAGAATCCATAGGGATGTTCAGTGAAAGATATGACTGAAAAATATATGTATACAAGAGACAAATTTGGGATAATCATAAATCTTAGATTGGGCTTCATGTATGGAAAGGAAAAAAATATATCAGAATTTTTGAACAGGAAACATAAGATCACAGAATACAAATACAACTCTGGTTGGAACATAACTCTTTTCAAAAGATAGTAAAACACAAGTTTGTTATATTTTTTTAAACTACAGACATAACGTGACCAAAATTCAAAAGAAAATAAGTTTTTGTTTTGTTTTGTTTTGCTTTTTTTTTTTAATGTCCTGTTTCTCAGAAAAGTATGGGAGGACTAAATCTTACTAAATATGAATCCTTTAAATGTGAATATGATCCAGCCTCAATTTTTCATTATACTTTTATGCAGTATCTATAGAGTTCACAAAAAAATGGACAATTTGAATATATATCAAGTGTAATAATCAGTATTTAATCATTTTAATTATGTAGGCTATATAATAAAATTAGATAGCCTATTGATTATATTATTAGAACCTACTCACATTTAGACTTCATAATTAAATTTTTGGCACCAATTGAATCCTCCTTTACACACATTCATATATACTATTTATGCTAGCCAACATTGTCTTAATTTTTTCTTATGACATATTTATTTCCCTCATGATGTAAATGTGCCCACTTTTATTTCACTTCTTGAACTGTTCTCATTAGAATAATATATTTCTGTCCTTTGCCATTGTATACTTACCACTTCATAGAGTATTAAAGGTTAAGAAGGAGTAACAGGTATTGTCAATGCATATTTGAATATTCAAATATAACATAAGCAAAGTTTATACTTTCATATAAATATAAACATATTCTTGTAAATTTGGAAATATCCTACATTTTATCTGTACCATTAGCTTTCAAAATACATTTTTTTTCTAACATGAATTTCCTTGAGCCATACAAATGCTAACTTTTCCCAATGTTCTGTTCCCTTTGATTTAATTTTGCTTTTGTAATGGATAAACTCATATGACTGCATCTGAATTCAGAGTTACTATCTTAAAGTTAAATCACATCTTCTAGATATTTATTCTAGATCTATGTATGCTTCCTCTGCCTTGAGAATAGTGACAGTTTCATTTTTTTTCTGAAATGGTAGTACCACCTTTGTTAAAGATGCTTATGACTCATTTTCAATTTCAGAACTTGTAGGCAAAAGAACATTACCCCTAGTCACTTCTTACCATCCTCCTTCACACCGGAGATCTCAAACACAAGCCAAGAAAAATATAAGCCCTATCATCTATGAAATATCAAAGATATTTTCTACTAAATACAACATTCTAAAATTAAATCTATAATTTCTTTTAGAATCAAATAGTGGCCTAATGACACTCTTACCCATGTTCTTGGGTCCTGTTTTTCATGAAGATAAATTTCTATCTCTAGAAAAGTAAATTTTACATTTTCAATAGTATAGAGGAAAGTGAGGAAAAAGAGTTAGTAAATTCCATCTTCCAGGTGTTTTGAATACAATGTCAGCCTCTAAAAGGTCATTTAATCATAACTCTCCTCATTTCCCACATGCACAAACACACCAGCATAGATAACACCAAGCTATTGTCTCAAAGCTGACAGACAATGCTTACCACTTACCAGTAACTAGACAACTCTACTGTCTTTGTCTGCATTACTTCTCACTGATGTATCAATGCCTGAATCATCACACAAAAAGCTTTCCCTTCCACAAGAATGCTTTCCCCTATCACCACCATGAAAACTTTAACAACCAGACACCATCTTGGACCAGGCTCCATCTATGCCATGCCTACCACTCAGGATGATGCCCAATTCAACTGCCAATGAGAGAGTAAGGCAAGTCCGACTTACCCCCTTTCTTTCCCACAGATTCCCTGTGCCAACTGCATTACTCTTCAGACTGTGATGCAGGTCTCCCACCTGTGGGAGGAGAGAGGTAATGAAGGAAGACTAAATAAGAAGGGTCATGGACTGTAGCATAGTTCTAACACAGGTAAGATGAGACCACTGGGCAGTGCCCGAATGAAAGCTGCCCGCGGAGGAATCCCACATTTCATACGAATAGGGTTGGCTTATTACCACCACACGGCTCAGTTGTTGGCTGACAGCACAGCAAGAATGGCCTCGACTGACACAGCAGTGGATGCAAAGGGGCAGCACCCGGACCTGCCAGTCAAATATGCTCCTACAAAAGCAGGTCTGTGAAATGCATCTTCATGGCCACCACACTGTCATGCAAGGTGTTAGGCGAGGTCTCAGCTCCCACTCCCCACTAAGAACGCAGGATATGGTGAGGCCAAAAAGGAACACCCATGGAGCCATAGATAGGGGAGTCATACCAAAATAGTCTCACTGGCGGCTGGGTTGGAGACACAGGAAGCAGGAGCCACATGATCTGCAACCTGCCGTCTGCTTCTCTGCCAATCAACCAACCCCACTTGCTAGCTGCAATTCGCCCTGCTAACTGCAATCCACGCTTGCTAGCTCAGCTGCCATCTTCTTGCTGGCCCCCATTTTCTGCTAGTGTAGCCACAGCAGTTATATTAGTGGCCAATGGCTCACTGGTTACAGCTGACAGCCAACTAGCCACAGCTGATGGCCATCCAATCACAGTTGATAGCCATTTACTACCTGAGCCAGCACCTTTCTATGTGAGGCCGAGAGCCTGGAAACTGCACTCCTGGCTCTGTCCCCACACACACCAATTTCAATCTGCCCCAATCATTTCACAGGAGTAATGTTTGGAAGGTCACCTATAGCCTCAATATTGTTAGACCCAATGAAAGTTTTTCACTGCTTCTCTTACGTTACCATTCAGACCATCAAGCATTTGACACTACTCGTGCCTGTCACTTCGTCAAAACACTTTCTTTGATTCCATTGACACCACCCTTTTCTGAAGAGCCATCTTTCTCTCTGGTTGCTCAGTAGGGGTCCCATATGCATACTCATCCTCCTCTGCTAGCTACTAAATATTTCAGTTTCTCAAACACAAATTGATGTATATTTTATTTTTTTCATCACATTCTGTATTATTTTCCGTGGTTGATCCCATCTACATTCAAGTCCTCAGTTTCCACTTATACGCAGGTAACTCTCAAGTTTATATATCAAACTCTGATACTTCCTTTGAACTTTAGACTTATATATCCAATTACTCTTTACATGTCATCACTGTTGAAACACACATCAAAGCCAACAAATAAATACTAAATTCATAGACTCTTCTCTCTTCAGCACCAGCAGGTTACTTCTTCTATGGTAACTGGTTAAAACAAATAGTATCTCCATCCTTGTAATAACATAATCAATAAAATTCTGTTATTCTTGTCACATCCTTCCCCTCTCACCCACAAATCCATCACTCATTTTCATGGAATTTATCATGTAAATATATAAATTTAATGTTCAGAAATTGGTTGTATTTTTATACTCCAATAATAAACTATCAGAAAGAGAAATTAAGAAAACAATTCAATTTATAATTGCATCAAAAAATAAAATAAAATAAAACACTTAGGAATAAATGTAACCAAGGATAAAAAAGACCTATATTCAGAAAATTAAAAGACATTGAAGAGAGCAATTAAAGAAGATACAAATAAATAAAAATATACACCATGCTCATGGATAGGAAGAATTAATATAGTTAAAATGCCCATACTACTCAAAACAACATACAGATTCAATGCAATCCCCATGAAATTACCAATGGCATTTTTCACAGAACTAGAATAAATAATCCTAAAATTTATAAGGAACCATAAAAGAACCCAAATAATCACAAAAACTTTGGGAAAGAAAAAAAAAAGCTGGAGGTACCACTCTACCTGATATCAAATTATACTACAAGGCCACAGTAATCAAAACAGCATGGCATTGGCATAAAAACAGACACTCAGATCGATGAAACAAAATAGAGAGCCCAGCAATAAATCCATGCCTCTTTGGTCATTTAATCTATGACAAAGAAAGCAAGAATTTACACTGTGGTAAAGAGAGTCTATTCAATAAATAATGCTGGAAAAACTGGGCAGATACATGGGGTAAAAAGGAAACTGGACAACATTCTTATCCATATACAAGAATAAACACAAAATGGATTAAATACTTAAATGTAAGACCTGAAACCATAAAACTAGTAGAAGAAAATATAGGAAGTAAACTCTCAGACATCACCCTTAGTAATATTTTTATTGATACATCTTCCCAGGCAAGGGAAGCAAACAAACAAACAACAACAAAAAAAAGATAAACAAATGGCACTACATCAAACTAAAAAGTTTTTCCACAGCAAAGAAAACCATCAACAAAACAAAAAGACATCCCACTGAATGGGAGAAGATATTTGCCAATAATACATCTGATAAGAAGTTAACATCCCAAATTTATTATTTAAAAAAATCCAATTAAAAATGGGCATAGGATGTAAACAGACATTTCTCCAAAGAGGACATACAGATGGCCGATAGACATATGACAAGATGCTCCAGGTCACTAGTCATCAGAGAAATGAAAATGAAAACCACAATTAAATACCACCTCACACCTGTCAGAATGGCTATCATCAATAAATAAACAAAAAACAAATGTTAGCAAGGAAGTGAAGGAAAGGGAACCCTTCTGCACTGTTGGTGGTACTGCAAATTGGTTCAGTCACTGTGGAAAACAGTATGGAGGTTCCTCAAAAAATTAAAAATAAAACTACCTGATGATCCAGCAGTTCCACTCCTGAGTATTTATCCAAAGAAATCCAAAACACTAATTTGAAAAAAATATATTCATCCCTATGGTTACTGCAGCTCTCTGTTCACAACAGCCAAGATATGGAAACAACCAAAATGCCCATCAATAGACAATTGGATAAGGAAATCGTGGTACGTTTAAACAATGGTGTATCACTCTGCCACAAAAAATAATGAAATCTTACCATTTGCAAAAACATAGATAGATGTTAGTGAAATACGTCAGACTGAGAAAGACAAATACCATATGATCTCACTTATATTTACAATCTAAAGAACAAAATAAACAAAACAGAAATAGACTGATAGACACAAAGAGCAAACTGATAGTTGCTAGATGGGAGAGGGGGATGGAAGAGAAGGTGAAGGGATTAGAAAGTACAAACTGGGAGTGTAAAATAGTCATGGGGATGTGAAATACAGCATCTGGGAATGTAGTCAATAATGTTGTAAAAATTACGTATGGTGTCAGATGGGTACTAGACATATCGGAAGTTTACTTCATAGATTATATAAATGCCTAACCACTGCTCTGTACACCTGAAACTAATATAAAATAATTTTGAATGTCAACTATAACATGTATAGATAAATAGATAGATAGATAGATATAGAGATAGAGATATACATGTAGATATAGATATAGATATATAGCTATAGCTATAGCTATACCTATAGATATAGATTATAGATATAGATATAGATATAGATATAGATATAGATATAGATATAGATATAGAAATAGATATAGATATAGAATCATGGATGTAAAGTAAAGCCCAGGGAGTATAGTCAGTGGTATTGCCATAGCTATGTACAGTATCAGATGGGTAGTACACTTGTTGGGGTTATCATTTTGTGAGGTGTATAAATATCTAATCATTATGATGTTATGTACACCAGAAATTAATACAAAATACTAATTATTTTAGACCTCTGCCAATTATAGGGTTGAAAAGAAGACCACAATTTGTTTCTTGAACTTAGTTATAAATTAAAACATTCTTTAACTTCTCCATGTAATCTTACATCCCATCACATTTATTACAGGAAGACATGCATTTAAGTTAAATGTGTTAAATAGATACCTCATACAGATTTCTTTACTCCCCAACTCATAAAACTTTAAGATTATACACCTGAAACAATTTTGTGATTATATATTTGAAAATTGAAAAAAAAAAAGTATCTTCAAAATATAATATTGTTTTCAGTCACATTTGGTAAGACTTGAAAATGAGTGGTTAATGTGGACACTGGCATAAAGTTAAAATTTGGAAATCTGTGAATAAAATCAATTTAAGGCAGGCAAGTAACTTGGGTAGTTCAATGATGTATTCTAATGTTCCAATTGTGTGATTTTGCACATCTTCTGAATACTTAACTCTTTTGAATGACATCTTCCTAGTTCCAGCATGACAAGGGAAACAAAATGAGGCTATTTTGCTTGTAACACAATTTGTCTTTTGCCAGAAAAGGGGAGAGTAAGTTCTTCTGTTACCATCATGAGTACAGTATGTGTATGTTTCATTATATTAATACAATTTAACATTCAATATAAATTCAAAGAATGGATATAATGACACACTAGAGTCAAGTCCTAATGACATTATTACTTTTTAATTAAAAAATATTACTGTGGTGAAATACCAAAATATTTTAAGAAGACAGGAATCATTGTTTTAGCTAAGCATTTTTCTTTTGGTTAAACTAAATATTAAATATAAATATAACATGGAATTTGTAAAGGATCTGCCATCTTGACTGAAAGAGTCCGACTCACCATTTTCATTCTCTTACCTCAGATTAGAAACACACGCAATTTATAGGTTTGCTATAGCATTTGTTTTGTAACAGTCGCATCTTCATCAGCACCACTGCAGTATCATAGATATTTAGAGGCAATGTAACATAATCTCAATGCAAATTTACACACACACACACTTTTGCTATGTTGATAAGAGTTGATAAGAATTGCTTGATCGATTCTAGTCATGAATAACCTCCTATTTTTAGATAAGTTGCACTGTTAAGATTATCAAATTGTTTGAAATTATATGTTTACATTGATTATATATTTGCCTCCTTTGAAGTAGTTTACTGTTGATCCTATTCTATGTATGTAAGAGGGAAAAAGTAGAACTGTCCTTCATATGAGATAGCTTTAAAAATATGAACACATCGATTTCACTTTATTTAGGTCTTATTTGAGTTAAATATTCTTATTCTCCACTCTTGCTATACTCAAGGTATAGTTTGTGATGCCGGAGTCTTATTAGCACAACCTGGGAGCTTGATAAAAATACAAGAAGACCCTATCCAAGAAATATGAATTAGAACCTGCATATCAAGACCACCGGGTGATTTACATGCACATTATAGTTTGATAACCATGGTCCTAAACTATTCTTCATATGTATGTCAGAGTATCTTGAACCTTCTAACTTCCAATTATAGATACATACACACACCCATCCTTTTTTCATTTAAGCATAATTTACATATGGTTTCATGCACAGATCTTAAGTGTACAGTAAAGTCACTTTTGATAAATCCATACATCCATGTAACCCCTAACTTCCATTCAATATAGAATGGTTCCATCAATAGGCAAATATTGCCGCACCCCTCAGGTCACTATTGATTGATTCATATCACTAAGTCAGTTGTGAATGTTCTAAGCTTCATATAAATAATTCAAGCTATATTAATTTATGCAAGACTTTTTAAATCCATCATAGTATTTTTAGATTCATCCATATTGCTACATATATGAGTAGTTTGATCATTTCCATTGCTTGGTGGTGTTCCATTGTGTAAATATGATGCAATTTATTTATGCATTCACCTGTTCATGGGTACCTGGGTTTATTTCAGTTCTTGGCTAATATGAATAAAACTGCTATAAATATTTTGGACAGCATCCTTTGATAACATATGTTTTCATTTCTCTTAGGTAAATAAGAGAAATATAATCACTATAGCATTGTAGATGTATAATTTTTCCAATGTGTTATTATGGAAATATTCAAATACACTGAAAATTTAAAGAAACTCGGCAGTGAACACCCAGACCCACTACCTAAGTTATTCCATTAATATTTGAATATATTTGTTTTGTAACATGTCTATCCACTTAGTTATTTTTCTATCCATGCATCAGTCTATTTAAATTTTTGATAAATTTGAACATATAGACATAAATAACAGACATAAATTCAGTACCCCTTGAAATTTCAGTACTTATATCACTAACTAGAGTTGTCTTTATGTGTTTTTTTTTACATGATATAATTTACTGACATGAAATTGTGTCTGTACATTTCTTGAGTTTTGACGTATGCATCTACCTATGCAACCCAAACCCCTGTCAAGATATGCGCCATTAATATTTCTCCGGAACATTATTTCATACTTATTTCCAAACCCCTACTGCACGTTAGCTAAGGCAACCACACTACGGCTTTGTCCCAGCATCAATTCGTTTTTCTAGTTCTAGAAATTCATATAAATGAACCTACAGCTCTGTAACTATTTTGTAACTGGCTTTATTCATTTTCATTTAACCCATTTTATGGTTCATTTATATTGTGTTTGTCAGTGGTTTATTTCTTTTTATGACTGAGTAATATTTTGCTATATGAATAGACCATAGATTTTTAAGCCATTTTTCTACTGATAGAAACCTAAGTTGTTTTCAGCGTTTGGCTATTATGAATAAAGTTACTAAGCTTTTCCATGTAGTAGTTTTTGCACAAGCATATTTTCATTTCTCTTGAGAATATATCTAGAAGAGGAATTCTTAGGTCAAAGGTAGGTCTATGTTTTGTTTTATTAGAAACAGCTATAACATATTTTAAAGTGGTTGTAAAATTTTACTTTCTGCAAAACAATTGGAGGGATGAGCTGCTCCACATTCTTACTAACAGTTTGGTGTTGTCAGTCTGTTTTATTTTTGTGTCGGATGTGAAGTATGAGTGGAGGTTCATTTCTTCCAAAATGAATATCCAGTTTTTCCAGCAATATTATTGAAGAGACATTCTTTTCACCTTTGGATTGATTAGGCTCTTTTGTTGAAAATAAATTGACCATACAAATACCTGACTTTATACTATTTAATTAATAAGCATATCAAAATTGTCATTGATTATGGCAACATAGCAAACAATAACAACCACATTAATCATAGCAGAAAACAATAAATATTTACTCAATTTTTCTTATATAGTCATCTTGTTATATTCTTAATTCTCATAACGATTATATAAAGTAGGTGCTATTTTTACCCTCATGTCACTAATAACAATTATAAATTTTGGAAATTGTCGAAAGTCACACAACCCATGTTCTTCACTAGCACATTAAATTACCTCAAGATTTTAGGAGAAGCAATAGAAATTTGTTTCCAATTAAAAATAGTTTATAATAAACAAAACATTAAGTATATTATCCAATTAGCTATGAATTCACCCAACTTAATTATTGTCAAAAAAAAACCTCATGAGAAATTTTTAAACACTTTAAACAAATCAAAATTAATTATAACCATTCTTGTCTGATCTCATTAACAAGATATAATATTACTCATACTTTAACGTTTTCTGTAATGTAAATGTTTTTATTGCATTATCTAATTTTATTATCTTGTCTCATATGTTTTGGTTAAAAAAAAAACCACAATCTTGGAATCTGAACACTATTCTTCAAACACTATGGACATTGCCTTGATTGCTTTATGGAAGATAAAGGCATGGCCAAATGTCTGTAAATAATGTGAAGCAACAGTGATAGAAATTAAAATTAATGTGATTCTTCTCCCATTTTTACTATTAGTACTACTTATATTACTACTGTGCCTACTAATATACTACTACAATACTGCTGCTACTACTACTAGCAGTACAATTTATTGAGAGTTTATTAAGTTCCAGTCATTGACTTACATGTAGGTTCCATTACTTTTTCTACAGATGAAGATATCAAGGCTTGGAAAATTAAAGTAACTTACATAGAGTTACACATTTAATAAGTGGCAAAGTTTTTCATGCGGAATTCAGATCCAAATACTCATTCAACCTAGGAAAAAAATGCAAGAATGTACTATAAAAGTACTAAAAACACGAGTAAATTGAAGTGCCTACTTCTAAGTACTTTCAAAATGCTATCTTCAAGTAAATCTCCATTTCTTAAACATTTATGTGTCTCTGAGTAGTGTCTTTCATGAATATATTTTAGTTATATTTGTTATAGCTTTATGATAGATTTTGTAATCCAGGAGGGCAAGTCACATAATGATTCATTTTCTTTTTTTTAATTGTTTTATATTACCTGTGGATTCTAATGGATAATTTCTATAGTCTAGCTTTACAATGATTTTACCAAGCTAAGAAAACAAAGGAGGAAGAGACAAGGAAGAGAAAGAAGAAACTATTCAAATAACAAAATCATAAATACAAAAAAAATTGAGATTTTTTAATTTGGAAAGAAATTCATTTAATGACTGATTGTTTTCAATTCAGGAATACATGTATATATGTGTGTGTGTGTGTGTGTGTGTGTGTGTGTGTATATATGTATGTGTGTGTGTGTGTATATATATATATATATATATATATATATATATATATATATATATATATATTTCTATTTATTTCTTTTAACCCCATATTTTACAATGTTCACTTTATGTATATTGTGTTATTTTAAAAGTTTGCATTGCTATTCTCCATATCTCATTGTCTATAGATAAAGCTAAAGTATATAAGATTATCTTTTATCCAGTCACTTCACTAAACATTAAAGTTGCTCGGTTATTTTTAATATTAGCATTCTTCCTTATCTAGCATGTTATAATACTGGTCAGACCTTCTATTATTATATGATAATAGGTAATCCTCTTGGAACCTTTTCTTAGCATCTTGTGAAGACTGCATTAGTATTTAACAACAAAATTAAATAATTAATAGATATAATGATATTTTGGATAATAGTCTCAACATTTCTAATTTCCTGATATTAATTTTAACAAGCAGAAACAAATATTTAATTTAGTTAACAACATTCTGACATCAATTAAAACACATTATTTTTAGTATTTTTTTAATTACTTTCCTAACCTTTTTGTCATTTGTGGAAGAGAGAACCTTCAAATATGATAAATTATTTAAATTGCATTTAAACATTTTGTATCGTTATTAAGACTTCCCATAGAAAAATTTTTTATATGTATCTTGTCTTCTTATCAATGTTTTACTTGCTTTCGAAAATAAATTTCATAGTATTACTTCTTTTTTAAATAACCTGGAATATTTTTTTATTTTTTGGTGTTTCTGTTTCTTTAAAGAAGTGAACAAAATAACTGTTGAAATTATCTGACCCAAAAGACTTGTGGAAGATATGTTGAATAATTTGCATTTTTTTCCTATGGTTTTTATTTAATTTCATTTAATAATTTATAATTCCTCCAAAAATTAATCAAAGTGTTCAGATTGTTAATCAGTATATTATCTTTTAAAAAATCTCTTTTCACGTCATTGTATTCTCATATATATATATTTTATTGATTTATTTTGGGTTCAGTTTTTTCCTACTTTATTTATTTATTTATTTATTTATTTATTTATTTATTTATTTATTTTAGTAATCAGATTTGCCTGAAATTTGCCTATTTTGACTTTTTAACAATCAGCAGCATTTTAATGTTTAATTTTAATGATGTTATTTTATTAATATCCATTGATTAATGTTTTTGATACTGTTGCTTTTAATTTTTATTTTGGATTTAGTTAATTATGCATTTTGCATGGCTCATTATTTCATTTTAAGTCCTTTTTACAATTCATCTAGTATGCTTCCCCATTATTTTTATTTGCTTGCCCTTTTCTTCTTAATGCTGGATAATCTCTTTATGTTTATATCCCATGTCCTGATTAAATATTCTGCAGGATTATTTTTGTTTGCATTTAGTTATTTTTAAATCTGTTTATCTCAACCTAATCCATTTTAATATTACCGTTTTGATTTTTTTTTTTATCCTTTTCTTTTTTTATGGTCTCATTTAATGGCCTTCTCCTGTTATTGACACCATTTCCTCTCATAACTCTTTAAGACATCAAACAGTATACTTTTTTCCTATTTTATGCAATAAATAATTTTTGTTATAACCTTCTTTTCATACTCAGAATTGCTTTGCTTTTTCTTAGTGCTGCTGTATGTTATTTTAAATATGTCTTATGTTAGCTCACTTTATTGATGTATACTCAAATATATATATATATATATATATCAAAATATTTGATATATATATATATATATCAAAATATTTGTTCTGACCCATTCTTTCTCGCAGCGAGTGTGAGGATTATCCTAACTCTGTACTTGATGTTAGTCGAATGCGCTTTCTCAGTTAGATGACTACGGAACATGGAACTATGCAGTCCCCAAACCAGTAACTGCCTCCATATTCTCTTGATAGTGTTGGTACTTTTTACTTCATTCTTTAAAAAGATTGATCATCTTTCTGTGTTTATTCTTTGGCAAATTCATGTCCATTCTTTTTTAAGTGTCTCCCCTTGAATAACGCTTTCCCAAAATCCAGGAGGCACCCACGTGTAATACGTCCCTCAATGGTCCTTTTTATTTTATTTTTTTTATGTATTACTCACCAGTTTTTATATAAGTAAAGTATTTATTTGTGGGTTTTCCAGACGGAATGTGAGTGTTTTGAAGAGCAGGTGAGTGCTTTGAAGAGTTGAACAGCAACATCCCATGGCAAAGAGAAAGCATGATTTAAGAAGCTGCTCACTTGTCAAGATGAGAATTCATCAGTGACATTGAGTCCTGGAAAGATGAGTGTCTAACACAAATGAGAATTGTGTGAGAAATTGATAAATAGACTAGATACTACAGTGAGGTGTTACAGAGGATGAGTTAGGACTTAAAGATCTAAACATGGTCAACCTCCTTTATGCCTGAGTGATATAGACATGGATAGCTGTGAGGACTCTTATACTGAAATGCTCCTCGTTGAGTGAACATTCTCAATTCTGTACATATAACTCTTTAAAATTACTTAGTCTCTTCCTTCATCACCTTTTCTCTTTAATGGCAATAGCAAACTTCTCTTCTTATTTTACTTCATGTTCTGATCATAAAATGGAATACACAAAGGGCTTTGTGGCATCGGAAAGAGAATGAGATTAGGTATTATCATTTTACTTTCACTCAATTAAATCATAAATTACTGTGTTGGAAGTAATAGAAACAGGTCTACTACTTATAAATGTACATTTAATGAACAATACTTGTTCATTATTCACAACAATATTTAAAAATAATATTTTGACAGTGATTGCAAATGTGCCACCTTGTGAACTGTGGAGAATGTATTTCAGTTTTCATAACTATCCTAATAAGAGTCATTATAATGGAGTTAACTTCTGGAAGAATTAGATGTGAAAACTTGCCAACATTACATCAATCATGATTTTAACTAAGCCTATAAAGTTATATTTAAAATACGTAACAACGAAACTTTTTTAGTTCTAGGGTTGACAATGAACTCTGGCTGCTAAATCATACAGCTTAAATTAAAAACAGAATTAAACCATAATTAGAAAATTCCAGATTTGTTTCAAAGCTATTTTGCATGACTTGAAGAAAACCATTGTGTAGTTGCTCCCTACACTCCCTTTTCTTACCCAGATTGATTGCATAATTATCCTATTCTATACTTCATTGAGTCCTTACAGTCACTGAACAATCAAGAAGAAAACAACCCAGCCATTTGCATTATGGCCTGTATTTAGAGGCAGAGGTGCCTTGGAACCCATGGACAAAATAAACATTGTTACCAGAAAATAGCAAGGAAAAAATCAGAAAATAATAGAAACTATTTAAAAACTCTTATTCCCTAGACCTTAATTTACACTTTTTTTAAAGAATTGGAGACAAGGTCTTAATTTTTATGGATTGACTGTCTTCACAGTTTTTTAATACTATGTATGAGAGTTATTGTAGACATTACAAATAGGAAAACAGGAAAAAAGAAAAGAATGAAGGATAATTTATGCTCCACAATATGTTTTAGAGAGGGGGAAAAAGGAAAAAAAAAAAACATGCAATCTGTTAAAAACAAAACACAATGGCTTGTTCTAGAATAAAAACATAAAATCTGGCATGGGGATTATAGAACAGAGACCAAGGCTATGGAGTTAGGCTAAGACTCCACAGTAAAAGAGAAATATATAATAATGGATAGAATGTGTTCAGTCATTCACTGAAAGTTAGAGATTGAATCAATAGCACACAAACTTTCAGAGATTAGTGATCAGGAATATAACTCATTATTTTAAGAGAAAAATTTGGGTAACACAGGTGTTTGTTTTCTTTTGTTAGATTAAAGTTCCAGGATATTATTTCTTAAAAAAAAAAAAAAAAAAAACCTACCCCTGAATGAACAGAAAGAATTAGCCAGGTAAGGAGTTGGAGTGATAGTATTGGAAAGAGATGACCACAGCAGAGGAGGTGGATACAGATCCTGGGAGCATATAGGCGTAACACTTACAATTTTCCATGAGTACATCTCCAGTAATTATAGGGATAATTTTCTCTTGGTATGTGTGTGATATAAAACTAATAATAGTCTTCCTTAATATTAAATTATATTTATATAAAAAAAGTGAAGTGCACTTATTCCCTATAAAATAAGTGGTTCTTACAAGACTTTTTCTTTTGGCTTTTATAATTATTTTAAAGTTGTATTAAAAGTCTTTTTTATTATGATTTTTAAATCACTATATATTAAGTGACTATCTTCTGGTTATAAATAACAATAAAACAGGGAATTAGAATTAAAAAACAACCTATTCACACTTGAATTATAAATACGAAAGATACACAGTGACAATTATTCATCTTATTTAAGTACTTAGCATACTCTCCTTTTAAATTTACAATACCAACAGTAGTCTCATTAGAGGTTGGACTTTGATACTTAGTCTGCTCCAAACTCAAATTGCAGCTATTAATAACTTGTTGCTGTCCACTGAAAGCTTTAGAGTTAGGCGTATAAAATAAGAATGTTAGCTTGTGATGCCCATAATGGACAATAAGTCCTTACCCGCATAATCCTGTTAACTGGGTGAGTTACAATTATTAAGTTGAGCAAAAGTAATTGCGAATTTTACAAATTGTTTATTAACCTTTTAAACCTCAATTACTTTTGCACCAAATTAATACCTTATTTTTTCTAATGTGTATACCTGTTCATCTATGTTAAAGAAATTAATAACAGCTGTCTTGTTCCCTTTTCTGTATGTGTCGTGTTTTCCTGTTCTTTCCATACACCAAAATAAGTAATATCTCAAGTGCTCTTTGTGTTTTTCAGTTTTTATATTTCCTTTCTCTATTATGTAAGCAAATTACAGGCCATCCTAAGGAAATCTGAATCATAGGCACTGATAACCAGAGGCCCCTTCAAAGTTTTCTAGGAGGTAACCTCTCTCCTTAATTTTTGTTAGTTGTACCTATTTCAAAAAAAAAAAAAAGTCTTAAAAATAAAGTGGGTTCTCATTATTCTTAAATTCCATATTGTAGAGTTAACTACTCCCTAAAATTTATTTATAACCTCAAAATCAATACTCATGGGCTTTCACAGACATGCCCAGAGGAACCAAAAATTTGAGTTCCTTGATAAGCAAGTTCATAGCTGAGGTCAATCAAGGATATACTCGGTGTTTTTGTTTCAGCTGTCATCCTGTAAATGAGGATTTTTCAACCATCTATTTAATCATTTACATATATATATATACACACACACACATATATATTTGCATTATATATATTTGTATTTTTGTGCCTTTTGTCAGTGAATTTACTGTTTAAAATAGCACCCAAAGTTAGAGCTGAAGTGGTGTCTATGTTTCTTCTAAACACAAAGTTGCTATGATATTCCTGCTGGAGAAAATACACGTGACAAGATACATTCAAGGCTTGAACTATTGTGCTATTTGAGTTATTGTTATTCATCACTGTTAATGAATCAACATGAAACATCTAGAGAGAAAAAGAGGAAATTATCTGATGCTTACATGAGAATGCTTCAAAAAGTGCTAAAATAACATCTATAGTTGATGAAACTTGAAAAGCTGGAAAGTGGCTACTGATTTCTTATAAATAAATAGTGCATATAATTAATTATTTTAAGAGATCTATATTAAATTAGGTGTCTATAACAGAAACACACATAAGATAAACTTCTGTGTGATTGGTTGATGGAAATGTCATGGTGAGAGTCTCTCAGGAATCTGTTTATTTGCCATAGGAGCAATGGCTCCCTATTCACCAACTCAGAAACTTTATTCAGTACATCAGCAAATTCATTCACAGCAACTTTATGAAACATAACTACCATGAGAAAAGATCAACTGTATATAAAATTTTGTTAAGCTCTTTTTTATGAAGAGAAAATTCCAGTTTCTCTATCGTTTCTTCAGTAGCACTTCTCTATGTAATCAATAATCAAATATGAGAGAATCGGAAGCCATGTAATAGAAGAAAGCAAAATATGAAAGCAAATGAAGTTTTACTCAATGTTCATAAAACAGGACTTCTAGAAACAGATTTCATGTTGGGAAATGCTACTTCTGTTTCTTTTAACTTAGAGAAAATATGTGTATGTGTAATAGTATTCATAGTTGATAGAGGAGAAGGTTTAGCTAATTAAATAAATTTTTTTCACAACTTATATAGGGAATTCAAAGAGAAATATGATCTAAAACTGATAAGAAAAATTAAATAGACTTAAAACTAATAAGAAAAGTTATTACGGAATATATACTGAAAAATAATAGACTTTTTTTTGAAATTAAGTGGTTTGCATAAAAATATGCATTTGTTTTAATTCATGGGAACAAAAATTTAAACTCTGTGAGAACATGCATGTTGTATTTTTTTATATTGTCCATATTATCATGCTAAATTGCTTCTAGAAACAAATAAATGTGTGTTGGATAATTACATATTTGAAGGCAGTCACATAATTTCTATCTAACTAAAGTTTTTATTACCAATTTTCTTTTTTTTATAAATTAGTTCTTTAAATTAAAATAAATGCTTTTAAATAGGTAGAAAATATTTAAACTATTTTCAGAGAAATTTAATGCTCATTTAGATGAAGAAAGCCTGTGCATTTGCAACTATTTTTTAAGAAAGAACCAAAACCGAGTCTAAAAACACCAAAAAGCAATGAGAACGTGATGTCAAGTATTATTTTAGGAAACCTAATGCATTTTTTCTTATTCCTACTCATATTTAATACGTTTTTCAACATATTTCTTTGGGTCTGTTTCTAATATGAAATCTTGTAGAGATGAATAGTGGGAAGAATGACCTATGTTGCTTTAAAGTGGTAACTCCTTTTTAAATTTCAGAGTATATATTTCTTTTACACAAAAATGTATAAAAGTAATTTGCCCCCAGGCAGGAGCATTGTAAGTCAAGGTTTTGCCATAATGAAATTTTTGCTTTCGAGTTACAAACCTATGCAAAAGTTATAAACCCTGAAATAAGACAGACTTCATAAGAATGGCACAGGTGGTGTTGTCATACTACAGCAGTCACTTTAGAAAGCACCATAAAACTAAATTGAAAATGCATGTTTATTTTCAGAAGATAAAATTTCAGAGGGAACCATATTCAAATAATATTTTCAAATAGTTTAGGTAAAAGACACACAGCTGAAATTTATCTCTCTTACACAATCATATAAGAATACATATTTCCAGAAGCAATAGCCATGAGCAAAACTGTTACTGTGGATCATTCAAAGGTACTCATAATCTAAAAACCATGTTCCACAAATCGACTCCTTTTAATAGGCCCAATGCAAAAGTAAAAGTGACCCAATTTTTAAAATTTCAAATGAATCACAGTAAAACTGATTTCTTTAGTGAGGAATTTCTTAGACTTCAATGATAAAGTTGGTTATTAAGCTTCAAAGTAGGGTCTATTTAATCTTTTCACTAATTTATTTATCCACAAAAGCAGGTGTGTGTGTGTGTGTGTGTGTGTGTGTGTGTGTGTGTGTGTGTGTGCCTTGTCTCTGGCACCTACTGTACTACAGAACAAACCTTGGGAAGCTTTTTCATAAAAAAATATGCGATACTTTCCAAATGACCCTGTAAAGTATTTATTTTTTTTATTTTGTGGGGGGTATTTGAATATAATGTCTGAGAAAATTAGGATAAGTTCATTGGAAAAATATTTCTACAAAAATGTGTATTTTGATTTCCTGGTATAAAAAGGAGAAAAAAATGGAAAAATATATCTAGGAAATATTTAGTGATGAAATGCACAAATATAGAATACTGCCTAAAATCTTTCTTAGAATTAGGGAATTAGTAGGGATGATAGCAATAGACAAATGCTTGGCACAATATCTATTAATATTCAGTTATCATAAATCTTCAATGTGTCTGTTCAGCGAAGTCTAAGGCCTGTGACTTCACTCATTCCATGCCTCTACAAGTAACTCATCACACAAACTCAACCTCAAAACACAAAAGTGTCTATAAATTATTCTGCATTCAATGCACACTTAGTACTGATTGAGGTTAGACTAATATCCACTAGTAACAGAAAACAAAATATTGAATATGGTTTTTGAGTCATCAGTATTGACTGAACTACTTTATATATATATTAGTACTTATATACATTATATAAAAATATGATAATTAGATTACTCATATATATGTAAGAGTTAATAATATTTTAAATTTTAACTTAGCAAGATTACATGTAAGAGTCTTTATTGATATTATTATTTAAATTTTATCTGAGGAAGATTTCTGAGTTAGTGATCAATCATTCAATATAGAGAACTTGTAATATTTTATTAGATTCCATTATGTTCTTTTGGCCACAGATCAATTTGAAGTCCATGGAATGATGTGGATTTTCAGTACAATATTTAGGTGTCTATAGAGCTGGTTTGAAATTAAATTGCAGACACTCAGTACTAACATCTAATTCATAGCCTCACCAGTTAACAGAGATACAACATTTTGAAAAAGGCTCAAGTCTTTTGATAAAGATCTTCCTGCAGCAAGAAGTGAGAAAACTGCTCACTAACCAGAGGCCAGGTTCTGTCACAACAAATTTTTTTAAAGTTGATTTTAGAGGCTCACTTGGAAACATTTACCTCACATCTCACTTCATTTCTCTTTCTAAAACAATAGATTTGGTATGCATATAAAAGAGAGGACCTTGTATTTTTAGGTTATTAAAAAAAAATCCTTCAAAAGGAAAATACATTTAAAATACCTAATAATGTGTGTTTGAAGAAGAGTTAGTAATTGCTCAGAAAAACAAGGGTAGAGAATCATTGAGGATCTGTAAAGGTGTCAAGAAGATGGTTAGGGAATAAAATATTAGGGTATTTATTGTGAGATGAATTATTTAACAATTAGAATGTGAACTATAAAATATTGTTGATTATGGAGAAGCTGATCTCCACCCTTTCTTCAGCCTGCCAACGCGCTCCAGTTCTCTTTCCATGCAAATGAGGCTCAAAGGCTGATCAACAAGTGTTCTGCCTACGCAAATGTCCCACCAGGTCATGGGATACTGGTTGTCATTTTTTATAGGCACTGCCACTTTTTACAAGAGGATACTGTAAACAATCCTTTTGCATGGGTAAGGATTACCAAAAAAACATGCATACCCCAGTCTAAAAACTCTATCCCTCTGAAGTTTTTCCCTGATTTTTGTCTACTCTACCTAAATAAACAGGGAGGAAGTGAAGGTGTGGCACCAGGGAAAAAAGATGGCAATGTGGACTCTCTGTCCTCTCTCTGTAAGGCCTATGGCAATTTCTTTTAGAACACAGCAAATACTAATGAACTATGTTTTTTAGCTTTGGAAATTGTAAGGAAACACTTGTCACATTTCCCAGCACACAGAATTTAACGACTGATAATTAACCTGAGATGAAATAAATGTCCTATATCATGTCACAGTGTGTTAATATTTCTAATTCAGGTAAACTAGATAGGGTTAATGTATTGTTTCAATTAGCTTTCTACAGTGTAAAACCTAGGTACTTACACCCTCACTTATTCGTAAGTTTTATCTATTGAAGGTAGATATAACAGTACAATTTTTAAATAATTGAAGATTTTGGAACAATGAGAGGTTTTTCCAGGCTCCCAGGAACTATGAGATTTTATTAAGAATTGACATAGAAGGGTGGTAGGATGTCTCAGCTGGTTAGAGCGCGAACTCTCAACAACAAAGTTGCCGGTTCAATTCCCGCATGGGATGGTGGGCTGCACCCCTTGCAACTAAATTGAAAATGGTGACTCCACTTGGAGCTGAGCTGCACCCTCCACAACTGGACTGAAGGACAACGACTTGATTCGGAACTGATGAGTCCTGGAAATACACACTATTCTCCAATATTCCCCAATAAAAAATAAAAAAAAAGAATTGACACAGAACTTGTGCACCTCAGTTTACGCTGCAATCCAAAGACTGCTTCTTGGCATTAAAAAATTTAATTTATATCCAAGAGCTTTAAGATATATTTTCCTTAGGAACAACCATGGAAAGTTACTTTAATTTAGTTTTTGAATAAGTCAAGTAACATTTGTAGAGGACTTTATTTGGAAAGCGTAGCCTATGGCTGTTACTTAAATTCATGATATTGAGTGATATGGTCACTTTTGTAATAAGGAGAGTAAATTTAGCATCAGGTACACCTTAGTTTTTAAATAAAAATCTCAAACTGATTATTCTGTTTCAATTTGTTCTCTCTGGACAAAGTTAGTCTATTCAGCTCTATACTACTAAACTAGAAGAAACACAACATGTGTAATATTTTAATATGGTACTTAAAAATATATTGACTAGTATTTCTGATCACAACTCTATTTAGCTAATGTAATTAAAAGACTGTATATTGACACAGTCATCTTCAGTTATATACAATCTATAGCAACAATACTCACCATAAAAAAGCAAATATCACATTAAAATCCCAAAGGAGCGGCAATTTAGTCAGATTATAAAATTATATAGGAGCACGTTTCCCAGTATTTCCTAAGTTGATAAGCTCATGTAGAGTTAGGCTTTTTTATAATTGAATCGATTCATTATGTACCAACAATTGCTATTTAAAATGAAATATTTCCAAGAAGATTTATCCTTATTTATGAAGATGAACATATACTAAGAAAAATATAAATACAAATTGTATATTAGGGAACTCACTGTACGTATATGTTTTTAGTATCTGTTCGCACAATGCCAGCCAATAGTTACAGTGTTTAGCAAAAAGTGAAGTTTTCAAATTCTAAATAAATATGATTTGTCATTTTTTTCACTAGAATACAAACACATTTTGGTCTGAATTTATTACAGAAGCACAGCCTATTTGTTTTCAAGTTCACTTGCCCTGGGATAAAGTGGCAGTAAATGGATAATCCATGGCTTGATTTCACACAGTTAGGCATCCCAGCATGCATTAGGAATAGGGCAAATGAAAGAATTAGGACATTTATAACAAAGCTCCCTGCAGACTCATTATTGGCAGTGCCATGAACCATTACAAACTCACAGCCCTGAGAGCTCAGAAATGCATGCTGTGGTATATCACATTCATTGAAATATAACATAATGCATTTTCTAACTCTTTAGTTTATATTTAACCTTTCATTTCTAAAAGCTATAGTAATTGAGTTTCACATGTAGACAAGATTTAGTTAATCCATTATATTTGTATAAACAATCTATTTGAAACATAATATACACATATATGAATAATTGAAACTTTTAAAAGCCTTTTAATTCCTGATAATGCCACAATATCTTGTGCTTTTAGTTTTGAAATGCACATTTAATATAACATCTAACCTTTAAAAAAAAGTCAAAGTAAAATGCTACCAAATTTTATCCAAGTATTAAAAACAACAAAAAAAAATGCTATCCCTTTTCACAAGAAAACATGATTGATGGTAATATATAAAAAGTCAATCCAGAACAAAAACATTGAATTCACCTTATCACTTCTCCTGGTCAAATGATATACATGTCACAGTAGGAAAAACAAATCTTATAAAACAGTGCAAAAACGTTAAGTCACCAAAAAAATCCAGTTCCTATTTGATGCACAAGAATCATAAATGTGGAATTAGTGCATTGACAGCAAGCATTTTATAATGTTAATCAGAACAATAACTACCCATAGGATCAAAAAAATTAAGATTGGGCATGGTTGATAGTTTATGGCTAGCCTCAAAATAAGTTGAAAAGTCCAGAAGAAATCCACAACCTGATTATTACAAGAAAAAATTATTTACAACGGTATAGCCAAGTTTAAAACAGACTTATTACCAAGAGATGTCAGATGATAGATCAATAGGCAGATAAAACAATGACGATGTGGGCAGTGTTGATAATTCAAATTATGCACATGTGTTATCTACAATTTTAAGGCTCTAAACTCACTATGGAGAAGTTAAGCCTATAGTGATAATTTTTATATTAATAATAATTATTATATCTGCTTTTATTAATTATCTATAATGTACCAGGCAGTAGCTGGGGACTTTTATATAATTAGACAATCATTTAACAAAAACCATTTTAACTTTAAGTCACACAGTTTATAGTTTATAAGTATAAGCAAGTTTATAAGATAACAGTTTTCATTTTCATACATTTTTGTTAAGAAGGTTAACAGAGTTTTGATAAGTAAAGGAAATACTGGGACACGTTAGCAGATGCACACTTATTGCCTAGAAGGTATTTTCAACATTATGAATCTCACTTCATGGTAAATGTGTGAAAAAGCATTTCCAACACTGAAAATAGTTATATACACAAAAAATTTCCCAGAGTCTAGATCATCAGTTGGTAGCATATGGCCAGCTCACCAAATATAGCTGGTGAGATAATTTTTAGTAAAGACATTGTGAAAAAAATTCTATGGATAAGTGCAAGAATTAATTGTGAGAGGAAAAAAAGTAACTGTCAGCAAAGAGTGTTTGATTTTGATAGCTTTTCTATTCTTCAGCTAGTTAGGTCCATTTTCTGAACCTTCTTTTAGGGACACATTTTTTTTCTGACCACCCTGCTCACGCGCTTACTCTTCTAAGCAGTTGGCGTTACTACTCTGGAATCCCTTCTAAGACATTAACCTGGGGCTAAAAATTTTTCTCATTGACAAACTAATTCATTTTGGAGTGACAATTTTAAGATGTTTCATTTAATATTTTTAGGGTATTATTGTTATTTATTTACTTTTTTAATTAAAATGTATTGGTGTGACAATGGTCAACAAAACTATATATAGGTTTCAAGTGTACAATTCTATAATACATCATCTGTATATTGCATTATGGGTTCACCACCCAGAGTCAGTTCTCCTTCCATCACCATATATTTGACCCCCTTTACCCTCTTCATTTAGTGTTTGTATATTCAAAATATTTTGTATATTAAATAAAAAAGGACTATGGGATTAGATTAGGAGCTAGGATTCACAGTCAGTCTTACTTGCAAAGCCTATCAGGTACAGCAGGGTTCCCTCCCATCAACGCTTTCTCTGGACTTTCTTTCACACCACTCTGCCCGCCTCTTTATTACAATCATGCTGGCCTGTTGTTGCTCTTGGAATATGTCGGGCATACTGGACCTTAAAGTCATGAAGAATTGCTCTTTTTTCTTGTCTGGAATATACTTCCCTCATACAGTCACACCCATTAGATTTTATTCATGTGTCACTCAGCTGACAATATCCCTACAGGCCAATATTGAATGTCACCAGAGATAGGTAGATGGTAGTGTACTATTGAAAGCTTTCTGCCTGAAATATCTGTCTCTATCACTTTTAATCTCAACTGAACGAAAGAAATCACTTGGTTAAAAGTTTCCATTTTCCATTTCCATTAGAAACAAATATTAAATTTGCATTGATGTACTGATGGAAATTATTGTTCATTGTCAACCAAATATTTCCATGTTGTTAATTATCCTATTTGTAACAAATAGTATGGCAACACAATTTAACTACCGTTTAACCGCCTTGATGGCAAGGCTTATGAACACTTTTCTTGTACGTCTACGTATCCCACCCTTTACCCTCCTCTCTGTGGTGGGACTCCAGTGCTTCAGGGTGTACAGGTATATTGAGTGGACCGATGCTTTTGGAGTTTTTCAGGAAGGCTGTGTTTATATAAACAGGTTTATGTTTGCATTGCAGTTCTCAGCTCAAAAAGAATTAAAGGCTATATAACACATCAAAATGTAGGTTACATAGCTATTAGTAAGGGCTTTAAGACCTCTTTATTTGATAAATATCACTTTGGAATTTTGCACATAAATATGTGGAGATTGAACATTTGATTAAAGTTTGAGTGCTCAAACTACTTTGTTTTAATCTAAAATCATTTGAGCACAGCTTTTATGCCTTTAAAATTTCTAGGGGTAATATGCACGATGAAAAAAATAACTTTGCACAGTTTTACATGTGAATCAAGTCAACATAGGTGATGCTCATGAAGTGAAGCACACTAATATCCTACGAGGTTCCTACTAAGCCCTCATGAATATTGTTTTTGGTCAGAATTCAAAGGCATTCCATAAAAATGGTACTAAGCTGAAGTTTCTTCAGAAATGTTAAAAAACGAGTTGTTCAACTCAAAATTCTCTTAAAAAAAAACCTGGAAAACCTTTGTCATTCAGAGTGATCTATTTCAAAGAGCCCTGCTGCTTTCAGTATTATTTGTAACTTTTTGGAGGACTCATTTTATCAGCATCTGTTTATAGAATATTGGGGGACAACCTCAGTCACCTATTTCCTCCTTTTAGAACTTAACTAAAGGAGAGAATATTGGAAACCCTAGTGGCCTGGACTACGTAGAATCAACATTGATTGCATAGCTGGGGACTTTCAATATACATCTAATTTTTAAAACATATAAATAATGTCCATTATGTGACAGAAACTCAAAATTTCTGAGGCCTTAAAGATTAGTAGCATTAAAGTGCCTCATCTAGAGAATTCACACTCATAAATAAATGCAAAATATATTAGGTCCTACTGTTTCTTAATCTCATAAAACATTAATTATACATCTTCCCTTAATATAAACTCAAAATTAATTCATATATTTCATGTTTTACCCATTGATGTACATTAACTTGTATCATTATATAATACACAAGATACACCTGAGATAATTAATAAAATCTTCAGTATCATACACTTAAACTAGATTTAAAAGATTTGTCAGGATTTATTTTCAGTAACTTTTGTGTTTACTCATTCATTAATGCTTAACTGTTTGTCACCTCGCGTTTTTATTAAGAAACTATTTGAAAACTAAAAAGACTAAGTTTTTTTGTTTGTTTGTTTTAGTAAGTGAGTACTTATTACCAGGTTGTTTCTCTCTATTTATATTTGATCACACAAGGTCTCTGGCTGGAGAATTTCTGTGTTTTTCTTCAGAGAGAGTGATGATAAAACACAAGAAAGGCAACTTAAACCTTTACACTTGGAAAAGGGTATCTCCAACAAAATATCAAAAATGTAAGTTATTTCTTCACACTTGCATGTATTTAAGTACTACAAAAAAGAGAGAAGCTTGGAAAAGAACTGGGGGATTTGTACTAGGATTTAGAGTGTTACAACTTTCTAAATTAGAAAATAAATCAATTTCTCACCTCCAGCCTTTCTAACCAGAAGATTCTCAATTTAGGATACAGTTTAAGGCCAAAGAACTAAACTCGGGTAAGACACAGTCTTAAAATAAAGATCAAATGTAAAATAATGGCTGTAACACCCTTTGTTATGACCTCTGAAAAGAATGTGGTCATGTGGTCTAGGAAAACTTTCCAGTGACAAAAAGTGTTCCAGAAAGCATAGGGGAAAATATATCAGTAAATTACTGTGCTCAAAGATCCTGTAATTAAATCAAGAGAGAGAGGAGCATCTTAAAAAGAATTTTTGGTGTCACTTTTAGCAGAAGAAGTAATTATAGACTGGAATCAAATCCATAGAATATCCACAAATACTTTAGAGAGCTGTATTAGCAACAATGCTGCCAATCTGGATTACAGGAAATTCAGACTATTTATAGAAAGATTTCTAGGCCACTAACTTTTCAAAGGCAGAGTGAGATTTGATCAGCAGCCAAAAAAAGGGCATATACTTCAGTGTCCATTTCTGAACTGGCTAGCGTAAATGATAGAAAAAGAAGGAGGTACCAGAGTGTGGAACCAACATCTGAGCAAACAATGAGCTGGGAAACACTCTCAGGGAGCAGAACCAGAACCCTTTAAAGAATATTTCATACCCAAATATAATAGGTCGAATTGGCAAAGTTGCCCAATGGGATATCAAAATTGACATGTACCAATGACTACTTTTATCACTGGGTAGCAGTTTCCACTTAGACATCAAACATCATTGATGGGGTATTCATCAGACATGTAAAAAGGGGAGGTGACATGGTACAACAATAGTACTCCAACAGCAATTAATTGTGGAGTCAAAGAAGGAAAAACGATGAGAAAGCCATAACAGAGAAAATCTACCATGTATTATTCAGGCCCAGTAGCGGCTATACGTGAGCTCATAGTCTAGACTGAGCCCAAATTACAGTGAACAATTGACCAAGCAAAAGTATCAAAGGTAAGGAAACAGACAAGTTAGAAACAAGGAAAGGAGTGAGAGGCACAAACTAAGTAAAGACACATTATTAAATTCTTAATACGTGAAACTTACATTATCAATATTCATACAGTTTTACATAGGTATCGGATATCCTTAGTTATATTATATATGGCACTTATATACACCAGACGCTGTTCTAAGGGCATTACAAATATTAATTCAATTAATGCTCAGCACAATTGTTTGTGGAGGGAACTATGTAATCCCCATTTTACAAAGGAGAACCAGAGGCCAGAGATGCTTATTAACTTTTCAATGTTCATTCAGCTAGTAAGTGCCAGAGCTGCTATTTGAGCACATTATCTTATCCTCTCAATTATCCCATGTTACAGAACATATCACCACTATTTTACAGCTAAGAAAACTGATGCCCTGAGAATTTAAATAATTTATGTGAGGAGAAAACTAGAATTCATTGCAGCTTATAGTTGAAGCCAAGTGTGTGTGGCTCAGATACCTATGTGCTTCCCACTCACCACTTTCTCTTTGCTTATGTAAAAATATGGACCAGACAGTGCATGAGGGAGTGAGCAATGAGTCAAATGTGAGGACTGCAACTTATTAAGCAGGAAGCAAAGAATCTTTATGACTGCAGTATAATGAATATAATGAATTAAAACAAAAAAGAAAAAAAAAAACTAATGAGACAGGTCCCTCATTAGTATGGAAAGATGTCCATGAGAGGGGTGGGATGAGAAATATATATGACATGAAGATACTTGAAATAACGAAAAACTAACTGTGGATGCCAAAAATACTGTAAGGACCAGGACATACTTTGCACAGCTCTGATTTTTTGTTAATGACACCTACTCAATGTTTTTTTAACATGCTAAGCAAAATAAAAAGTGTCTAGTAGCCATAAAAAAAGCTAGAAGGAGTGAATGAGAGAGAGAGAGAGACAGAGAGACTAACAGATGAAGAATCCATGAGAGAAAGAAACACAGAAAGAGACAGAGACAGACAGAAAGAGAAGAAGGAAGAATTCAGATGATACAGAAGTCCTAAGTAGAACCTCTCCATTTCAAAAGCCAGATCTTTGTGTTAAGAATATTAGCAGAAAGGACAGCCTTAAAATCCTTATTTTATCCTTTATACTGATTTATCTTTGATATTTTTCCTTTTAATAAAAGTAGTTATTCTAACATATCTTTGTATATAAAATAGTTTGAAAGAGATAAAGTCCTTGACAATGTTACCAAGTTGAATATATTTTAAAGTTGATTTACACTGTTAACAGAACTCTGAAGAATGTTCAAGGTTTTAAAATAAGTCACATTAATATCCCACTTGGAACTCATTTCCAGAATGAAGTGAGGTGTTCTGGATAATCAGCAGTACAACTGGGACTGTCAAGACAATGCTAACACAGACACCAAGTGAAACTATTTCTTCATGTTTTGTTTCCCTCATTATCAAATAAACAACAGATGTGGATCCATTAATTTTTAAGCAATTGATAGAAAAAAATACCTTAGGACATTGTTATGATCCGAATGTTTGTGCCATGACCCCCAAATTCATATATGGAAATCCTAACCCCTAAAGATGTTGTTATTAGGAGGTAGGGCCTTTGGAAGGTGTTTCAATAATGAGGATGGAACTCTCATGATGTAGATTAGTGCCTTATAAAAGAGGCTCCAGAAAAATCCCCCAGTCCTTTCCACTCTGGGAAGACACAGCACGAAGGTACAAGCTGAGAACCAAGAAGAGAGCCTTCACCAAAATGTGACCATGTTAGCAGCTTTATCTTGGGCTTCTTAGCCTCCAGAATCGCAAAAATATAAAGTTCTCTTGTTTGCAAGGGGCACAGTTGAAGATATTTTGTCACAGCAGCCCAAATGAGCTAAGACAGATGTTAATTAATGGCAGCCAAATAAAATTGTTTACTTTCAAGGTTGGGTTTTCAGTTGTATATTTACTAAATAAATATAAAAATAATGTATAAATATAAATACTGAGGATATCCAGGTCCAGCATATTAACATCAACAGACCTTAACAAATGGACTCTAGACTAAGGGACTATGGAATTGGTAAAATGATGAAGGGAGGCTTCTCTCATATGATCTAAACTCTGTAAGTTTTGTCCTTAAAACTTTTATAAATACAGGTCAGTATATTATCCTCGAGACGTCATCAAAATGGCAGCGTGAGGTGAGCCTCTGGAAATCTCCCCTGGAATTTACAACAAATTGAAAACTATAACTACACAAAGGACTCCCTGCACAGCAGACAGGCAAAACTAAGAGTCTCACTACTGAATTCACCTAAAGGTGGGCAAATTGCGTGAGCAAGCGAGGAGGAAAGGGAGAAGTGGAGAGATGGGGACCTGTGGGCGCAGGACAAAAAACTAGCTGAGTGCTCAAAGATCGCTGCATCCCAGAACTACCACAGCTGTGGAAGAGGGAAGAACTCCGACTGCTAGGGTTCTGTTTATGGCCCACAGGGCTGAGGGTAGAGCATATAACACGGCTGAACCCAACACTCACAACAAAGACCTTGGAGCAAAGACTGAGGGAAGAAGGCTGGAAACGACAGTTTAAGCCCTCACTGCCGCAGAGAGCAGAAGCATTAGGCACTGAGACTAGCCACCCCCTCCGTACCCTCCCAAAGCTCGCCCCCCCACACCTGCCCAGTGCTAGAAGTGGAACTGTAGCAGTATCAGATCAAAAGAACAAAAAAAATTGCATTTCTGAGAACTGTGGTCCACAGACACAGATTCACAGCCCAACTAGATCTCGCAAAGGGGAGGGCGCTATGGAAGCAAGACCGGCTGTGGTGGTGGTCACTGCCATTGCTCTGGGCCAATTCTCAAAACTCACCCTGCCCCTGTCCCCACCTATCTGGATATATCCCTGCAGGAGTAAACAGAACTGCTGAAACACACAGGCTCTGAATCTGGTGCAGGAAGAGCTTTGCAACTTCAAAAGGGACTTGGCGTCTTATGACCCAGGTGAACTATTAACAGGGGAAATGTCCGCCTTCCAGGGAATACCCCCATTGTGTGAGCAGGAATAGTGCAGAGAAAACATAACACTACAGTGTGAGACCGAAAAAAAGGCTGCAGCCTGAGATAAAATGAAACATTGTACAAACACGTACTGGAAAACAAAAGAAAGACCTCTTCCTATCCACCTATTGCAGAACCCACTCCTGTAGATGTCTAGGAAGAGAAATAATAAATCATTAATTGTCATGAGCAACCAATGCAACAAGACAGCTCAGAAAGAAAGAGAAAAGTCTCCAGAAAATGAACTTAAAGGTATGGAAATATGTGACTTAAATGACAGAGAATTCAAGATTGCAGCCCTGAAAAAACTCAACGAGATGCAAGAAAACACAGAAAGGCAGTTTAATGAACTCAGAAACACAATCAAAGAACACCATGAACATTTTACCAAAGAGACTGAAATTTTAAAAAAGAGCCAAATTGAATTTCTGGAGATTAAGAACTCAATAGAAAAAATTAAGAATGAAATAGCCAGCTTAGGTAGTAGAGTTGACCAGATGGAGGAAAGAATCAGTGGCATCGAAGATAAAAACGTGGAAATTACATAGATGGAAGAAGAAAGAGACTTGAGACTTAAAAGAAATGAAATAACTCTACCAGAACTTTCTTAATCCATCAGAAAGACCAATATGAGAATAATGGGCATACAGAAGGAGAAGAAAGAGAGAAGGGAACAGAGAGTGTATTCAAATAAAAAGTGTATGAGAACTTCCCAAACTTGTGGAAAGAACTGGATCCTTGAATCCAAGAAGCAAATAGAACACCTCATTACCTCAATCCCAACAGGCCTTCTCCAAGGCACATTGTATTGAAGCTGTCAAAAATCAATGACAAAGAAAGAATCCTCAAGTCAGCCAGGGAAAAGAAGATGGTAACATACAAAGGAAAGCCTATTAGATTATCATCAGATTTCTCAGCAGAAACTCTACAAGCCAGGAGGGAGTGGAACCAAATATTCAAACTATTGAAAGAGAGAAATCATGAGCCAAGAATAATATATCCAGCAAAGATATCCTTTAGATATGAAGGAAGAATAAAGACCTTTCCAGACATACAGAAGCTGAGGGAATTTTCTAATACACGACCTGCACTACAAGAAATACTAAAGGAGGCTATTCGACCACCTTCAACAGGGACAATTTATGGCAAACAAAACACAAAAAGAGGGAGAATAATGCCTGAACCGGAATATGGGAATGGAGAAAGTAGGCATGCTGAAGAATATGGAATACTCTAACGATCAAACTTTCTTTTACATAACCTTAAGTGTAACCACTCAAAAAAAAAAATAAATCCAGAACTGAAATATGTACTATAATAAAAGTAGAAACAGAGGGAAACATCATAGAATACCACCACACAGAAATAATAGACAACAACAAAAAAGCAAAGAAACAATGGAGACAGTCTTACCAGAAAACTAAAGATATAATGATAGGAAATCCTCACATATCAATAATCACCCTACATGTAAATAGACTGAACTCACCAATAAAAAGGCACAGAGTAGCAGATTGGATTAAAAAACTAAACACAACCATATGCTGTCTCCAAGAGACATATCTCAGCTACAAGAACAAGTATAGACTCAAAGTGAAAGGGTGGAAATTGACACTCCAAGCAAATGGTATCCAGAGAAAATCCGGTGTAATTATACTGATATCATATGAAACAGACTTCAGTGTGAAAAAGGTAACAAGAGACAAAGATGGACATTTCATAATGGTAAAGGGGACAATACAACAGGAAGACATAACAGTCATCAATATCTATGCTTCCAATCAGGGAGCACTGAAATATACCAAGCAACTACTAACAGAACTAAAGAGAGAAATTGAGCAAAACACAATTATACTAGGGGACCTAAATACGTCATTGACAGCTATGGATAGATCATCCAAACAGAAAATAAATAATGAAATAGCAGCCCTAAATGACAAATTACATGAAATGGACATAATTGACATATATAGAGCACTTCATCCTAAAACATCAGACTATACATTTTTTTCTAGTGTGCGTGGAACATTCTCAAAGATAGACCATATATTGGGACATAAAACTAGCCTCAGCAAATTTAAGAAGATTATAATCATACCAAGCATATTTTCTGATCACAAGGCTTTGAAATGGGATATCAACTGCAAAAAGAAACCAGGAAAATCACAAATACATGGAGATTAAACAACATACTTTTAAAGCACAATCAGGTCAAAGAAGAAATTAGAGGAGACAAGAAAAGATACGCAGAAACAAATGAGAATTAAAATACATCCTACCAAATTTTTTGGGATGCAGCAAAAGCAGTTTTAACAGGGAAATTTATATCATTACAAGCCGATTTCAAGAAACAAGAAAAATCCCAAATAAATAACCTCATGTTACACCTTAATGAACTATAAAAAGAAGAACAAATGAAACCCAAGGTCAGCAGAAGAAAGGAAATAATAAAATTCAGAGCAGAACTAAATGAAATAAAGAACAAAAAGACAATAGAAAAAAATTAATGTGAAAAAGAGCTGGTTCTTTGAAAAGATTAACAAAATTGACAAACCCTTGGCTAGGCTCACTAAGATAACTAGAGAAGACACTGATAAACAAAATCAGAAATGAAAAAGGGGACGTAATCACGGATGCCACAGAAATACACAGGATCATCCAAGAATACTATGAAGGACCATATGCCACCAAATTCAATAACCTAGAAGAAATGGACAAGTTCTTAGAAACATATAGCCTTCCTAGGCTGAACCATGAAGAACTAGAAATTATAAACAGACCAATCTCCAGTAAGGAAATTGAATCAGTCATCCAAAACTTTCCCAAAAGCTAAAGTCCGAGACCAGATGGCTTCACTAGTGAATTCTATCAAACCTTCAAAGAGGATCTAACACCAATCCTGCTCAATGTCTTCCCAAAAATTGAAGAAGAGACAGTACTCCCTAACTCATTTTATGAGGCCAACATTACCCTGATACCAAAACCTGGCAAGGACAACACAAAACAAGAGAACTACAGACCAATATCTCTGATGAATACAGATGCAAAACTCCTAAACAAAATTCTAGCAAATCGAATACAACAATGCATTAAAAAGATTATTCATCACAACCAAGTGGAGTTCATCCCAGGGACACAAGGATGGTCCAACGTATGCAAATCTATCAATGTGATACCACACATAAATAAAATAAAGGACAAAAATCATATGATTATATCAATGATATATCAAGAAAAAGCGTTTGACAAGATACAACATCCATTTATGATTAAAACACTTAATAAGACAGGTATAGAAGGAAAATACCTTAACACAATAAAGGCCATATATGAGAAACCCTGGCTATTCTCATAATTAATGGTGAAAAACTGAAACCCTTTGTTCTACATTCAGGAACACCACAGGGCTCTCCTGTATCACCTCTGCTTTTTAACATAATGTTGGAAGTCCTCCCCAGGGCAATTAGGCAAAAGAAACAAATAAAAGGCATCCAAATTGGGAACGAAGAAGTTAAATTGTCACTCTTCGCAGATGACATGATGCTATATGTAGAAAACCCTAAAGATTCCACCAAAAAGCTATTAGAAATAATCAACAAATGCAGTAAAGTTGCCGGCTACAAAATCAACGTACAAAAGTCCATTGCATTCCTATATACTAAAAATGAAATCTCAGAAAAAAAAAATAAAAACAGTTTCTTTTGCAATTGCAGCAAAACGAATAAAATGCCTAGGAATAAACTTAACCAAGGATGTGAAAGACCTATATACTGAAAACTAAAAGATATTTTTAAAAGAAATTGAAGAAGACACAAAGAAATGGAAAGATATTCCGTGCTCATGGATTGAAAGAATCAACTTAGTTAAAATGGCCATATTACCCAAAGAAATATACAGATTTAATGAAATCCCCATCAAAATCCCAATGGCATTTTTTAAAGAAATAGGACAAAAAATCATCAGATTTGTTTGGAACCACAAAAGACCCAGAATAGCCAAAGCAATCCTGAAAAAAGAACAATATCGGAGGTATCACACTCCTTGACTTTAGCTTGTATTGCATGGCAACAATAATCAAAAGAGCATGGTATTGGCAGAAAAACAGACTCATAGACCAATGGAATAGAATTGAGAACTGAGAAATAAAACCACATATATATGGACAGATAATTTTTGACAAAGAAGCAAAAAACATACAATGGAGAAAAGACAGCCTCTTCAATAAATGGTGTTGGGAGAATTGGAAAGCCATGTGCAAAAAAATGAAACTGGACTGCTGTCTGTACCCATGTACCAAAATTAATTCAAAATGGATCAAAGATTTAAGCATAAGATCTGAAACAATAAACTGCATAGAAGAAGCCATAGGTACTAAACTTATGGACCTTAGGTTCAAAGAGCGTTTTATGAATTTGACTCCAAAGGCAAGGGAAGTAAAAGCTGAAATAAATGAATGGGACTATATGAAACTTAAAAGCTTCTGCACAGCAAAAGAAACCATCAACAAAATAAAGAGGCAACCAACTGAATGGGTGAAGTTTTTTGCAAACCGTGCCTCCGAAAAGGGGCTAATATCCAAAATATTCAAGGAACTCATGCAACTCAACAACAAAAAAACAAACAACCCAATAGAAAAATGGGCAGAGGACCTGAATAGACATTTCTCCAAAGAGGACATACAAATGGCAAATAGACATATGAAAAAATGCTCAAAATCACTAATCATCAGAGAAATGCAAATAAAAACCACAATGAGATATCACCTCACCCCAGTTAGAATGGCTGTCATCAACAAGACAAATAGTAACAAGTGTTGGAGAGGCTGTGGAGAAAAAGGAACCCTCATACACTGTTTGTGGGAATGCAGACTGGTGCAGCCTCTATGGAAGACAGTGTGAAGGTTCCTCAAAAAATTACGAATAGAATTACTGTATGACCCAGGAATCCCTCTCCTAGGGTCTACCCCAAAAACCTGAAAACATTTATCCATAAAGACACGTGTGCTCCAATGTTCATTGCAGCTTTATTTACAGTGGCCAAGACATGAAAACAACCAAAATGTCCTTTGGTAGATGAATGGATAAAGAAGTTGTGGTATATGTACACAATGGAATACTATTCGGCGGTAAGAAAAGATGAAATAGGACCATTTGTGACAACATGGATGAGTCTTGAGATTATAATGCTAAGCGAAATAAGTCAGACGGAAAAAGCAGAGAACCATATGATTTCACTGATATGTGGTATATAAACCCAAAACAACAAAAGAAGAAGACAAACAAATGAGAAACAAGAACTCATAGACACAGACAATAGTTTAGTGGTTACCAGTGGGTAAGAGGGGAGAGGGTGGTAGATGAGGGTAAAGGGGATCAAATATATGGTGATGGAAGGAGAACTGACTCTGGGTGGTGAACACACAATGGGATTTATAGATGATGTAATATAGAATTGTACACCTGAAATCTATGTAACTTTACTAACAACTGTCACCCCAATAAACTTTAATTAAAAAAAAATATATATATACACATATATGTGTGTGTGTATATATACACATATATGTATATACATATATATGTATATATACATATATACACAATAATATTATAATATACAATTATAATATACAATAGAATAATATATACATATACATACATATGTATATACATATATATGTATACGTATATATATTATTCTCTATGTATTAGTTTATAAATATGGTACTTGCAATAGAACAATAATCAATTTGTCAAACAAATGTTTATTACATTATCCTCAAAGTAAAATGCAAGCCAGGAATAAAATATTCTGACAAGAAAATAGTAATAAGCCTAAAGTCTCATTTCACAGGCGTTGTCCTGACAACAATATCTCTGGAATATTTTCTTGACAGGAAAATTCCATTTTCTTATCTTCAAGAAGGGCGATCCAGAACATTTTCCTCCCAGGGAAATAATTACACTGACAGAAACATTTCAGTTTCTGTGCCCTTGAAAGAATCATCATTTTTAACCTGGAATGGAAAGAACTTGAATGATTTCTTATTCCTTTGATTCCTAATTCCTTAGCTTATTCCTTTGATTGCCGAAGATATTTTCTATATGTACTCAAAAAAAAAAGACGCCCGGAACATCAAATCAAACCATAACCTCGGCTTGCCATTTTAAGATATTATTGGTATACTAAAATATGAAATAGATACAAAAATAGAGAAATACGTTTACTGCTTACAGTTTTTTTTAGTGGCAACATCATACACTTATGGCCACATTCTACAAATAACATGACTGAACAAGGAAGGAGATTCAGTGTGCAAAAGGGGTTGGGTGGAGGCTAACATATATTTTCCATCCTGGGAATTTCATATGCACTTGAAAACAGATCTTCTGGATAAAGGCTTCAGTTATTTAACATAACATAGCTCATGATCAGGATGAGTCAATCAGATATAATTCTAATTCCAGCTAAGTCTCATAGTATGTGTGTATTTTTGGATCAGTTAATTAAGAGATATAATTCTAATTTGTAAACTGAGGATAATCAAACCCATTCCAAAGAATTGAAGAAAAAAATCTAGAAATTGAAGAAAAAAATCTAGAAATGTATACATAGTTCCTGGCATTTACTAGTACTTCTGTAAAAGTAAATATACTCATATTATTATTTTCCCTTAAGATATAATTATAAAATATGTGGAAACTGTTAATATGGAAACACCTAAAAGAGCATGATGTGAAGTGTACCGGCCTCCCACCCTAGAAGATAAAGAAGATTAGCAAAACTTCAAATGGTGGTGGAAAAAATTATACATCTTTAACTTTTGCAGAGTGTTGAGCAGAGTAACAAAAACATACACTAATCACATTCTATTTTAAATATATAAATAGTACCTAAAATAAGAGGAAGTATTTGACTAATCACTACTTTTTATTTTATCTTTGGGTTGGTGGTTGGAGATAGTATCTCCCCCCAAATCCAATTA
Source organism: Rhinolophus ferrumequinum (assembly GCF_004115265.2). Classification (NCBI taxonomy): domain Eukaryota; kingdom Metazoa; phylum Chordata; class Mammalia; order Chiroptera; family Rhinolophidae; genus Rhinolophus; species Rhinolophus ferrumequinum. The sequence goes on along the minus strand of NC_046288.1, from coordinate 67,458,700 downwards.
TCAGACCAAATAAATCATAGAAATCTATTTTACAAACAATAATAAGACTTGGGGCTTCTCTCTCCAACTAATTGAGCCTGTGGTTCATTCTTTATATTTTTTGAAATAATATTGTCATTCAAGGAAGAGTAAATAAAATTAAACTAGTAAGAGAGCTATATATTGTTTAAAGGGACAAGATTTTACTTATAGTAACAGAAAAATTGAGGAAATATCTACTTTGTATTTTCAAGAAGATGAAAACACATGTTAAATGTGAATCAAAAGAAAAGCATAGTCTAAAATGAAGGCTAAGATTAAAAGAAAAATGACTAAAATGTTAAATAAATAAAATCCAAATCTAGTTAGTTAGGGGTTCCCAACCTCAGTACTATTGACACTTTGGGCCTTTGTGGGCCTATGAATCCCGTACATTGTAGTATGTTTAAGCAGTATTTTTGTTCTACATGCTGGATGCCAGTAGCACTCCTCCAGTGTGAAGATTAAAAATGTCTCCAAACACTACCTAATGCCCTCTAGGAAACAAAATTGTTCCTGCTAAGAAACATTGACATAGAGGAATTGAAGAACAAGATGGACATGCAAAAAACTGTATAGTCGTACATGATACAACAGGCAACATTATGAACCTGGCAACACAAGCCAAGACAAAGAAAGAGGAAACTAAAACAATTACCTGTAATATAATAAAACTGATGCAAAATAAAATACAAATCCTAAATCCCAAAAAAATTAAAATAAAATTGGATAAACATTCTTGATCTGAAAAGTATCTGTCTTTAAGTAAAAACGGACGATTATCTACCAGATAAAATCAATTATAAGTGACACAAATGTATTCTTAAGAACTGTACAGGAATCCAAACAGGAATTATAAATTAGGGAACATAAATGCCAAATATGTTACCAATGAAAATATATACTAATATTTTTGAAATAAATCTATTAAAAGGAAAATGTCATAATATAGAATATTTAAAAATTGAAACATATTCTGATGACAAAAGATACTTCTAGCAAATTGAAAATGAGTTAATACATAAAGCATGAGAAAAGTCAACTCCCACCCCATCCCCCACCCCCCTACCACCACCTCCACCCCACTGCCAACACACATAAAAGGTGCTATGGACCTATTACCATCAGACAAATTAAACTACAAGGAGAAAAGAAAACAAACAAAAAGAATTTAGCTGCTAATTAACATTAAAATATATGTTGTAAAAATTTGGATACTATGTCAAAATGCATAGTACCACTCAACTTAAAAGGAAAAAATAAGTTTGTAATGCGAGGAATATTGGATGAAACAATGAATTTAGGGGAAGATTGTGATACACCACTATTAGACTATGATATATCCAATATAAAAACTAGTTAATTACATAGGTTTCAAGTGTACGTTTCTATAATACATGTATATATCGCATTGTGTGTTCCCCACCCAGACTCAATTCACTAACCAATATCACCCCAGTAAATTTAATTAAAAAAATTACAAAGTGCTAAAACAATATCAGCTTTCAAATAAAACATCATTACAATACTGAAGAGAAACATAACCATTTCCAAAAGCTGTTCTCACCCTGAGCAAGGCCAATAAGACATTGGACAACTGGAATAAGCAAAGGTTAAAAGCCTATAGTCTATGATTTCTATCAAAAGCAAATGGGGAAAATGATAAATAAATAAGTTATCTCTGATTATGTACTAATCTCAGGAGAAAACTACTTTATAATTAAATAATACCTCCATTCAAAAATCAAGAAAATAAATTAAAGATATAATTTTATTACTTAGGTATATTCAAACTTATTCATTTAAACATTTAATAATATGTTCCACAAACAATTATACAATTTCCTTAAAAGTAATCATGTAACAATTTCAAAAATAGTTTATGTATACCAGTCTACAATTAATTCATAAAATCAGATATGTCACCGGTTAACTAATTTAACCTGATACAATAAATCTATAAAATAATATCAAAAGTTTAAGTGGAAATGTTTTGCTCCCAGATAACATGGAGAATAATGCAGAAAATATAAGCTTTATGAGAAAGCAAGATATCACCGGGTACACCAAAAATACTTTCTTTAAAGTCATCAAAAAGTTATAGAAATTAAAACAATCTAAAAAGAGAGACTTTGAAGTGGTGACCACATCCTAGATGAGTAAGGGACTGTGGGCATTTTCATGCCAGCTGCTGAGGTTTGGGCATGGATGGTGTACAGAAGGGAAGGACAGAAAAGGACTGTCTTGATTGCATAAGGAAGAACTAGACAAATTTCTGACAAAATTTTTGACTACAGCATCGTATTCGAATCAATAGAAGTTCCAGATAATCTCATGCTTTTCATACAGTAATTAAGAAGTAGCTGGATGCAACCCTATGTTTATTGCAGCACTATTCACAGTAGCCAAGATATGGAAACAACTGAAATTCCCATCAATAGATGATTGTATAAAGAAACTGTGGTATGTTTATACAATGGAGTATTACTTGGCCACAAAAAAGTGTGAAATCTTACCATTTGCAATGACATGGATGGACCTAGAGGGTATTATGCTAAATGAAATAAGTGAGACTAAGAAAGACAAATACCATGTGATCTCACTTATATGTGGACTCCAAAGAACAGAATAAATGACCAAATAAAACAGAAATAGACTCAGAGATATAGAGAAGAAACTGATGGTTGTCGATGGGAAGGGGTAGAGGATGGGGGAGAAGGTGAAGGGATTAGGAAATACAAACTGGTAGTCACAAAATAGTCACAAGGATATGAAATACAGTGTGGAGAATGCACGTGTAATAAAAAATGTTGCAAATGTTATGTAGGGTGCTAGATGGGTACTGGATTTATCAAGGGGCTCACTTCACAGACTGTGTAGATGCCTGACCACTGCATTATATACCTGAAGCTGAATGTCAAATAGATAGATAGATAGATAGATAGATAGATAGATAGATAGATAGATAGATAGATAGATGATAGATAGATAGAGATAGAGATAGAGATAGAGATACATAGATATATATGACTTGTACTCATTTTTTTGTTATCAGTATATATTGAGTATTACAATTTTAATAGAGTTTTTTCCTTTCTTAAAATGCGTATACTTTTTTGGCCATATATATATATATATAGTCACAGGATGTAAAGTACAGCATAGGGAATCTAGTCAATGGTATTGTAATAGCTATACACAATGTCAGAGAGCATATGGATTGTAGATTGGGGGGGTTATCTCTTTGTGAGGGGCGTAAATGTGTAATTATTATGTTGTTTGGTATACCTGAAACTAACAAAAAAAAATATTGAACACAAAACAAAACAAAAAAAGAAGTAGCTGGGAAGTCAGGACATGAGAATGAGCTCTTGAAATACAAGTCTCACCGTTTCAAAGTATCAAAATCTCAAAGTCTAATTGATGCACAGTATTGCAGTCTCACGGACTATAGGTTTTATAGTCTCAAAAGTCTCCTGATCTCAAGTATAGAAATCTCAAGGCGCAATTGTCTCAAGGTCAATTCTCTATGTTAATAGGAAAATTTGATCATCCTATTCTCGAAATCCTTTCATCTATTTTCTGGGCTTTTGTAATACCATATTCATATGAATTTTATCTTTAATTTACTAGTCATTCTATTCATTCTCTTTTACTGGCTTCTCATTCATCATAACATCTTAAATAATCCACGGGTTTTTATCAGTAACTCTCTTTTCTTCCCAATCTTCTATCTTCACTTTAATCCAGGACATTATCAATCATTCCCACCAATAGCTTAGTTACTTATCATTGCATATCTCTAACTCTTAGAAGGGCTTTTCAGGGAACTGTATGAAAGATTCTAAAATTTATATGGAAGATCAAAGAACCAAGAACACATCAAAACACACATGAAACCTTATTATACACTTATTATAATTAACCGGTAAGGAACTGGCACAGAAGTAAGTAAACTGAGCAATATAATAGAATACAGAAACTAGAAACAGGCTTATGCATAAAAGGGAACAAATGAGTAAAGGAAACTTCATATATGATGGAGTGGCATTGTAGGTAACTGAGAAAAGAAGAAATTATTTAATAAGTAATGTTGAAACAATAATTTATCCATATCAAACAAAGACATGGGATTCCCCTTACCAAATCCCACACATAAATATTAATTCTATATGTATTAATGAGCTTAGTATGAAAGATGAAATACAATGTTTTTAGAATTGCACGGTGAAATAAATAAAATACTATATGCATTGATATCAAGCTAAGAAACATTTTTCAGTTTTTAAAAAAAGTCTCATTGTGGTTTTGATTTGCATTTCTCTTAAGATTAGTGATGTTGAGCATCTTTTCATATGTCTATTGACCATCTGTATGTCCTCTTTAGAGAAATGTCTATTTAGGTCATCTGCTCATTTTTTAATTGAATTGTTTGATTTTTTTGTTGTTGAGTTGTATAAGTTCCTTATATATTTTGGATAGCAACCTGTATCGGAAGCATTGTTCACAAACATCTCCCATTTGGTTGGTTGCCTCTTTATTTTCTTAATGATTTCTTCTGCTGGGCAGAAGCTTTTAGTTTGACATAGTTCCATTCATTTATTTTAGCTTTTGCTTCCCTTGCCTTTGTGGTCAAATTCATAAAATCCTCTTTGAACCAAGGTCCATAAGTTTAGTACCTATGTTTTTTTCTATGCAGTTTATTGTTTCACGTCTTATGTTTAGCCTTTGATCCATTTTGAGTTAATTTTGGTAGCAGTCTAGTTTCATTCTTTTGCATGTGGCTTTCCAGTTCTCCCAGCACCATTTATTGAAGAGGCTTTCTGTTCTCCATTCTATGTTTGTGGCTCCTTTGTCAAAAGTTATCTATCCATTTTTATGTGGGTTTATTTCTGGGTTTTCAATTCGATTCCATTGGTCTGTGTGTCTGTTTTTCTGCCAATACCATGCTGTTTTGATTACTGTTGCTCTGTAGTACAAGCTGATGTCAGGGAGTGTGATACCTCCAGCATTGTTCTTTTTTCTTAAGATTGCTTTGGTATCCGGGGTCCTTTGTGGTTCCATACAAATCTGATGATATATATATATATATTTTCAATGCCATTTGGATTTTGATGGAGATTGCATTAAATCTGTATATCGCTTTGGGTAATATGGCCATTTTAACTATATTTATTCTTCCAATCCATGAGCACAGAATGTCTTTTCATTTCTTTGTTTCTTTTTCAATTTCTTTTAAAAATGTCTTCCAGTTTTCAGTGTATAGATCCTTCACTTCGTTGGTTAAGTTTATATCTAGGTATTTTATTCTTTTAGTTGCAATTGCAAAAGGAATTTTCTAAAATTTATTTTTCTAAGATTTCATTGTTAGTATATAGGAATGCATGGATTTTTTTATATTGACTCTATAGGCTGAAATTTTACTGTATTCCTTTATTATTTCTAACAGATTTTTGGTGAAGTCTTTAGAGTTTTCTATATAAAGCATCATGTCATCTACAAAAAGTGACCATTTAACTTCTTCATTCCCAATTCAGATGTGTTGTATTTATTTCTCTTGTCTGATTGCTCTGGAAAGGACTTCCAATACTATGTTGAATAGCAGTGGTGATAGGGGAAAATATTGTCTTGTTCCTGAATATAGAGTGAAGGGCTTCAGTTTTTCAGTTAATTATGATATCAGCTATGGGTTTGTCATCTACGGCCTTTATTATGTTAAGATATTTTCCTTCTATACCCATTTTATTAAGTGTTTTAATCATAAATGGATGTTGTATCTTGACAAATGATTTTTCTGCATCTACTGATAGAATCGTATGATTATTGTCTTTTGTTTATGTGGCATATCACATTGATCAATTTGCATATGTTGAACCATCCTTGTAGCACTGGAATGAACCCCACTTGATCGTGATGTCTAATCTTTTTAATGCATAGTTGTAGTTAATTGTCTAATATTTTGTTTAGGATTTTAGTATCTGTATTCATCAGAGATATTGGTCTGCAATTTTCTTTCTTTGTGCTATCACCTCACACTTGTTAGAATGGCCATCGTCAACAAGACAAATGATAACAAGTGTTGGAGAGGCTGTGGAGAAAAAGGAACCCTCATACACTGTTGGTGGGAATGCAGATTGGTGAGCCACTATGAAAGACATTGTGGAGGTTCCTCAAAAAATTAAGAATAGACTTACCATATGACTCAAAATCCCTCTCCTGAGTATATACCAAGAAAATCCAAACACACTTTTCTGTAAAGATACATGTGTTCCGATGTTCACTGCAGCTTTATTTACAGTGGCGAAGACATAGAAACAACCAAAGTGTCCTTCAAAAGACGATGGATAAAGAAGCTATTGTATATATACACAATGGAATACTATTCTGCCATAAGAAAAAATGAAAAGATTGCCATTTGTGACAAGATGGATAGAGATTGAGATTATTACGCTAAGTGAAATAAATCAGAAAGAAGAAGTTAAGAACCATATGATTTCGCTGATATGTGGGGTATTAAACTAAAAGCAACAAAGGAACACGATAAACAAAGAAACAAAAACTCAGAGACAGATGTAATTTTAGTGGTTACAAGAGGGAAATTGGGGAGGGGGAGTGATAGAAGAGAGTAAAGGCAGTCAAATATATGGTGATGGAGAGAGAACTGACTCTGGGTGGTGCACACACAATGTGGTACACAGATGATGTATTACAGAATTGTATACTTGAAACCAATGTAATTTTACAAACCATTGTTGCCCCAATAAAATGTTTAATTTTTTTTAAAAAGTGTGTTACAGAAGGTTTCATACTATCCAACATCATTTTTGTAAAGTTCTGTTTTAAGCAAAACTAAATAATATGTATTCAATGTTATTGTCTATTTGTCAGGGGGAAAAAGATAAAATTAAATAAAAATAAAACTCTGTTAAGCACAATAGTCAGGGAAATAATTTTCTCTTTAAGTTGAGGACAATATGATATGACAGGATAAATACTCATGTATAGATTCACCATTATTAGCAATTTTATAATTTTAACTGTACTGTTATTTTGTCTGCAACTGTTGCTGCATTCATAACATATGTACATATCACATATATTCTTTAATTTATGTAACATGCTACACATAAATGCACTTTTAAAACAAACCTAAAAATGACATTTATAGCTAGAAATATTAGGTTGGTACAAAGTTAATTACAGTTTAAAAGGTTAAAAATAATTGCAAAACCGCAATTACTTTTACACCAAGCTAATATCAACTACTGTCCAGTCCCACTTATGAGTATAAATGCCAAATCCCTAAATAAAAGAAAAGCAAGTTAGTTTTAAAACAGTTCTTCACAATAAACATTTTCATTTTTGTTTTTATTCCATTATTAGGAAGATGGATGAGTGTACTGGAACCTACTTATATGTTATAGATCGCAATTAATAAAATATAAAATATATGTATTTTATTAATTGAGCTCTATGACATATAAGATCTATGACACATATATGCAAATACATATATACATATATATGTATATTATATATATACACGAGTGTATACATATGCATATATGTGAGTATATATATTTATATACATGTGTATGCATGCTCAAATGATTTCAACAAATCCCATATTTATTTGTAAAAAAATAATGTTTAACCCTCAAAGGATGCTACAATGAACTTTTACTTTCATGAAGCAAACATTTGCTTTAGACTAATAACAATTATTAAATTTAGGGTAAATCTTTGAAGATTTGTCCTAAAATTTAAGAAAACAATAAGAGCAACTAATCTTTACCCTTAACATTTTAGGATGCAACTGCTTATTCAAAATATTTGAGATATAACTATTTCAAAAGAGGGGAAACAATATTATCTGCATGCATATATATTCATATATATACATACACACACACACACACACATATTTCTGTGTGTGTGTGTGCGTGTGTGTAAATATATAAAATGTTATACCAAAAATAAAAAAAAATAAAACACAAGAAAGCCAACCGCTATCCTTCCACTCCCAAAGTGCTTCGATTTAATTAGATTAGTTGTACTCATGAGAAAAATTTATTTTTATTTTCAGGTAACACAAAAACTGAATTCAAACTCTAAAACAGTAGCTTCTAAAACTTTAGAGAAAGGTGTGTTTAAAAGTTGATTTGAATTCAGAGGTACTATGATGTCATTAATGACTCAGCTTTTATCCTTTTGCTAGACTTGATTGTCCATATCATATTAATTTTTGCTCCATTCAGGCTTGTTTTCAGGGGATGTCTTGTTTTTCATGTACAACAATCCGCATTTATTCAAATACAGTCATGTGATCTCCTTGAACATCATCGTAACATACTAAATGTGTCTGTATGGCTGAGATCTTAACTGGAGCTTATTTTCGGGGTAGGTCTTATCTACTGGGAAACACGGTAGATAGATAGATGATTGATAGATAGATAGATAGATAGATAGATAGATAGATAGATAGATATAATAATTTACCAGCAGGATTGTTGCTTCAACAAATGCCACAACAATACTACTGATAAACATCATGCTTTGAGATATTTGAAAAGATACAAAGAAAATAAAAAATATATAAATTGTCTATACAGTAATAGAACAATAAATGTATTAAAAGTCTGACATTTCAAATTGATATATTACTCAAAAGTCAGCCAAAATGCCTAACTTTTGTTATGCAAGGTATATTTCTTCTTTTAAATGAATTAATTTAAAAATATATATGAAGATACAGCATAGGGAATACAGTTAATAATACTGTAATATCTTGTCATGGTGACAGATGATTACCAGACTCTGTGGTGATTATATCATAAGGTATAAAAATGGTGAATCACTATGTTATACACTTGAAATTAATATGCTATCGTATGCCAACTATAATTTAATAAAATACAATTTCAATAAAAAAATTGAATAATTAGTGCAATGAAGGAAAGTAAGAGGGGAAAAGAAAAGAAAAGAAAGGACGGAAGAAAGAAAGGGAAAGAAAGAAGATACAGGAAAACTTAGGTCATGTCTAACAAATATTTAACTTTCTTCTGCAGTGAACAGGTATGAAAAGTAATATTTCATAATGCTATGTAATAGTTTCAATAACACTGAGAATATGTGAATTAACAAAAAAAAAGAAAGAAGGAAAGAAAAAAAAGAGTCTATCTGTACTTATAATGAAGCACAACAGAATCCAGCTTCAAAGGCTAAGAAGTATATACCAAGAAATGTTATTGAAACTTTGTTTTTGGCAAGTTTAACCATATTTAAGAAATGGAATTTTCCAGTACTATTATCTTTTCTTAAACTGAAACTGGCTAAGCATTGATAATTTCAGGCCAAGTACCGTGTTTCTGGCATTAGTAAGACTCCATTTGGAAAACAATGTCACAGGGTTTATGTAGACAGATGGATAAATGAACAAAAGCAAAATAACATCCTAAGTTTTCTTCTTATTTGGTGTTCTGCCAAATGGGACTGCATTTCTGTAGTAAACTGAAAAAAATATATATCCTGGCACTAACTTAACTCTTCCTATGTCTAATTTCTCTCTGAATTTATCTTCTCTGGAGTATCTTGATTTCATGGAATGATCATTTTAAAAACGTGTTAAGAGTAAACATTTCACCAAGTTCTCCCAGTGCATAAATTACTCCCTGTAATAAAGTTAAATCTATATTTAACTACTAAATTGTTTGTTGGTATGGAATGAGTTGGGTTGCTCTAAAATTCCTGTGTTAAAGCCCTAAACCCAGGACCTCAGAATGTGACTATAATTAGAGACAGAGACTTTAAAGAAGTAGTTAAGTAAACATGAGACCATTAGAAAAAGGCATAATCCAATCTGAACGGTGTCCTCAAATTTAATACATTAGGGCATAGCCATATCAGAGGAAGACCATGTGAAGACACAGGAAGAAGAATGCCATCTAGAAGCCAACGAGAGAGGCCTCAGAAGAAAGCAGTTCTACAGACACCTTTATCTTTGACTTCTAACCTCCATAATAGTGAGAAAATATATTTCTGTTGTTTAAGCCACTCAGTCTGTGGTGCTTTGTCATGGCACCTTAGAAAACTAATATACCTACGATAAAGTAAGTTTGGTATTTTGAGCCTGACTGGTAGCTGTTTTCAACTCAATTGATCCGATTATCTGTATGTGGTACTAACCTGTGAAGTCTAAGTAATCGGGCCAACAATATACCAATAAGTTTAGTTAGTTGTAAGACAGGCTAAGTACTTGCTCACAGTGAAAAAGACATATACAAGACTATTCATTCAGTGAATTGAAAATACAATACTTACACTTAACATTCATGTCAGAAAAACTGTCTGATTCAAAAGAAATTCATCCTCTTTTGTAAAACAATAACAATGATAACTTCATGGGATTATTGTGAGAATGTAAAAAAAGGTATTTGTGAACACACCTACCTTACTAACCATATAATCAATAATCAATGTCATACTGAGTTGATTTGAAAAAGACACCTTCCTACTTACTGAGCCTACTTTACAGACAAACAAAATATATCAAGATGGGAATGTTATTATGAGATTCTCTTGTACAGGAAATTCTCTGTACAACATCATAGAAGACAGACTGGAGGAGGGTGATGCCAAAATACATACTTATGATAAGGATTGTACTTATAATAAAAGTATTTATAAAGGGAAGGAATATTATTATTATGTCCAGGGAACAATCAAGAGACCTGAATTCATAGACCAATACCATATGTTAGATACTATTAGGACCTACAGATTAGGTAGTTAGAAGCTAGATTATGGAGGTAGAAATAGTAGGGTTGAGAAATAACGTGGGAGAAAACATGAAGGCTCCTGAGGAGAATATATGCTGAAAGTAGTTCTTAAAAAGATTTGCCTGACAATGCAGGCTATGCATTTCCATGATATTTTAGTTTTATGCTTGTAAGTCAAGGATAATAAAACATGACTTATGGAGAAATTGGGAAGATTAATTACAAATGCAAATGTTTGTAAAGAGCTTTAGGAAATGCTGAATTCAATATCTGATTTCATGTGAATTCAGGATATTTGCATTCCTCCTCTTGTGAATTTTTCTTCACATTTTTCTGAAGTTACTTTAGATTGACCTCTAATAAAAGTGGTTTCTGAGAGCATTTGATGAAAAAGAGGCTCCTGAGAAGAGCAACTGGCAAAGTCAGACCACCTGGGTAGTTTAAGAAAGGCCAAATCTCCAGGATGCAAGGTCACCAGGAAGAGTTTCTATGAGAAGCAGACAGCTTTTGACTGTTTTGCTCACTAGTTAGTCATTTCCTCACTTAGGGGCAATCCAAAACTGATTAAGGAATCAAATTTGTTTATTAAATCTCATAATTTTGATAATAATTAAAGTTACATATAGTTTTGGAATGATTAAATCATGTTTATAATTTAGTAATGTGTGATATATAAGCTGCCCACATGAAATTTTTTCCATATACAAAATATAAGAGCCCTAGAAAATCACTACTTATTATTCCATGGATTTCTGTTTCACTGTCATAGATCACATTTACTAAGAAAATGTCCTCTGCCACTTAATAGTTGTTATAATACTACCAGTAATGCAATTCCTTTATGCAACCGGTATTTATAAAGTATTTGTCAGGCACTATTCTTGGCATGTCTGACTGTGAATAGGTAATTGGGACTAAAATGGAGGTTTTAAAAAGCTTTTTCATCTTTATACACATCTCCTATTTTTACAATGAGTATCTCTTACATTTATGACAAAAAAAAATATTACAACTGAATTCAATACCATCATTCTTGCCCTCATTAAGCCATTTTTTTTCTCAGCAGTATCGCCATCTTTAACATCTTGGACTCTTTCAAGTAAACCATTCCCACGTATTTGTTCTCTTAACAACTTTTCCCTTTTCATCATTAGCATGTCTCAAAAAGTCATCCTTCACATTCTATCCTTACTGGTACTGTATAATCAAGGTCCTAAATTAGACATAACTATATCAAGTAGCTTGCTGAGAGAGATGTCAAATTTACTTTCTCTTGTTTCTCTCTCATCCTACTCAGGCTGCATCACTACGATCCTTGCTAAATTGTAAAAACAAACAAACAAACAACAACAACAACAACAACAAAAACACATTGGCATAGTGGTATGAAGATGTGGTTCCAAGTTTCAGCTCTATCACTTTTTGGCATTTTGTTAATGTCACTTCAAGACTCTAATTTCCATTGGCATCTGCTTGCAAAGACCGGTAAAGTACCAAGATATTGCTATCTTCTGTCTTACCATAAAACTTTTTGAAGTCAATCTTTTCAAATCTAGACTATATTCCTCATGTTTATTATCACCTCAGCTTTTTTTTTCCTTTTTCCCATTATTCCATCTTTGTGTGCTTTGCTCTAAGAATCAGGTTAAGTTACTGTAAGAGATCCTGTCCCATAAGTATTTCCTCTAGTTATCTGATTAAACATAAAGATGTACAAGTATGTATACATATATATATATATACACACACATATATATGTATGTATATATATTTTTTTTTTAACCTGAACTTTCAACAAAAGTTTTGCTTTTTTCTTACAGTCTTCTGCAGCAATACAGACAATTCTTCCCTTTTTAATTTTAATGTTTTCCCTGACACCTCCTACCAGAATTGAACACATACCGTATTTCCCCAAAAACAAGACCTAGCCGGACAATCAGCTCTTATGTGTGTTTTGGAGCAAATATTAACATAAGACTCAGTCTTATTTTACTATAATATAAGACTGGGTATAATATAATATAATATAATATAATATAATATAATATAATATAATATACCAGGTCTTATATTCATTTTTTTCTCCAAAAGACACATTAGAGCTGATTGTCTGGCTACGTCTTATTTTCGGGGAAACGGAGCAGTCAAAATTGTTGTACATTCCCATTTTAAAACTACTGAGATGGAGAATGGAATCATCTTGCTGGCTTTACAAAACTATGATTCATTGCACTGGGCTAAGAAAAGGGACAGCTTCCCCTAAAGTACAAAACTACTTTGTACTGAGAAGCAAGTATGATGCTCTACCCCAAGAGACAGTGTGGAAGTTTAAAAGTGAGGAAATGTATTGTGTTTCTAGGCGCCACCTACTATATGTTGTTCGTATGTTCCCAAAGTCTTTATCAATTTTTTTGAGAGCAAGAAAGGGAGAAACAGAATTTTTATTTGCACGATTGGTTCCTGGAAGGAGAGTTGGGCTGGATGTAGAAGTAATGGATTTTTTTTTTTTTTTTTACTCTCTTGCTAATGCCTGCCTACAAAATACACTGCATCTCTTTTGGTCACTGTCTCATCAGGTATTAATTAAGATCTTGAGAAAAAAAGATTTAGTAACTCACAGGTTTCTAATTTGGGTCTTTGTATGGAAAGACTATTTATGAAGGTAGAAAATATCATGGGAAAGTCAAATTTTAGGAGATAACCAGATACGTAAAGAACTATAGTATATGAAGAATCTAGTCAGTCAGATTAGAGAATCAATAGGCCGTTAGAATATTGATTGGTCTAATATGCAGCAGAGATGTATTAAAAAAGGAAATATTTGAAAGGCATTTATAAAAATGTGGATTATTTGAAACCACTGGGAAGGAATGATTTATTACTCAAGAGTGACTGAATACAGGTGTCTAACTAACACCAACATAGAGGCATGAGCACAGTTAATGAAAAATGTACAGACTTTATTAGAGGCATATATATATATATATATTATATATTATAAATATATATTTATATATATAATTATATATATATGCATATATATATATATACACAAACACTACTTTTGATATATATATATATATATATATATATATACACACACACACATATATACCAAATATCAAAATAGTCCCTAGCTAAAAACACTGTGTGTGTGTGTGTGTGTGTGTGTGTGTGTGTGTGTGTATCAAAAGTAGTGTTTTAGTTAGGGACTATTTTTAGATTTTTAACTGTATTTAATATTTTTGTTTCATTCTTCTCTTGACAAGTGCATACAACTGATATTTTGAGAAATGTTTTTGCTTTAACAAATGCCAGAAATATGTTTTTGAATAAAATATTTATATGTCAACAATTCTGCCAATCACATCTCTTAATGAAAACGATCTTTTAATTGTAACTTGTATTTTTCTTGCTTTTTATTTCTGATTCCAGCGTTCTTTGTTTTGATGTCTCAGTTGCAAAATGTCATGAAGGCATGATGAAGTTTGATAATTTCACAGTCACTGAAATAAGTTGTCTGTCAAATGTGTAGAAACTGGGAAGAGAGGATAGAGGAAAACCAACTCGTTTATAGTGATTATTACAAATCACATAATAATATTATGAATACATCCATGATTGCAAGAAAATTCCAAAAATGGCTACTACTAAGTTTTGTGGGAAATAAAGAATTAGTTACAAGTTAATGATTTCATGTTTTAATTTTGAACTTTCCTGTCATTACACCTTTATAACTTGGGTACATGATATTTTATTAAACAAATAAACAAAATATTTTCTTGTTAGTAACTACAAAAACCCCATATCCATGCAGAAAGTTACCAGGGGGTGAAAAATTTATTAATTCATTCATCCATTCCTCCAGCCATTCATTCAAAAATATTATTACAACTTTGCAAGTATTAGGAAGACAAACACATTTGTTTCTTTCTTTCCTCAAGGACTTTTCAGCAGACTATCTAGTATACAGTTCATAAAACAAATGTTTGAAGGATGGAAGCATAAGTGAAAGTGATAATTAAGAATAAATCACCTTTGGACTGTGAACTATAACATGTGATAAACTATATAATAGATATACAAATAAATTTCAATACAGACACTGTATAGTTATAAGAAGGCTTCACAAGAAGATATGACCACTGAAAGATCAAAAAGTAACTCATATAAGACATATACAGTATTTAAAGATGTGAATAAGAATAAATATCACGAATTAATAACTGATATAGTAAATTATTGACCCAAAATGGATTATAAAAGAGGCTTTGTTTATTGTATCCACTTATTTTTTAAACATGTGTCTGCCTCAATTTCACAAGTTTTGCTTTGCATGGAAGAATTGTTGTGTAGTCAACAAATTTACTTGGATAGAGAAATGCAACAAATAGAGTTCCTGTACACATAAAGTGTCCAATAAATGTTTCTGATAATACAAAGCACTTTGTAAAGTACAGAAGTATTGCATAAATAGAAAATAGCATCCATTAGCCAAAATAAATAATTGCTTGGAAATTTTACTACAGGAAGAAGGAAAAACTCTTACTCACCTCATGAATATACAGATTATTCTCCCTTATTGCAGATACCTGAATACTTATGTGGAGGCTTTCCCTTTTTTTTCCTTGCTTTTAAAAATCTGTGTTGATATTCATGTGTGTTGTGAATATACATAAGATATCAATTACTAACTATGCTTGGATATCATTAAGCAGATTAAAATGAATGATAAAAGCTTTTTGTAATAAAATGAAAGGATTCTCTTTCTTGTTAATTGTATTAAACAAAATCTTCTCTTGGGATTAAGTCATTAAATTTCTCCTTTCTTTCCTCTGAAATAGAGCCATTAGATAGTCAAGTTGATCAATGTAAATGTCCAATTAAGGCAATTCAGACCTAAATACTTTTCCTGTTTAAATGCTGCTTGGTTTATTTGATCAATCATAACTGCTATAATAAGAATGCAAATATATATATATACACACACACACACACACACACATATATACAGTTTGTTTGTTTGTTTTTCTTTGTACATATTGCAAAGAAAAGCAAAAATGAGACCCATAACTATTTCTTAAACTTATTTGACTTCTCTTTGCTAGATTCCCAAAGATGGGTAAAATTAAATGCCTAACTTAATAAGTTTAAATATTACTGAATGATGATAACAAAAAAAACATAAATATCTGCAATAAAGTAGGAGATATATGAGTATAAGTTCTCTGGTGGATTACAGAAGTGAGCTTTTTGTTCCCTTTTCTTGGCGAGAGCAAGGAGGACATGGAAATTGAAGGACATTGCTGTTACAAGTCATCATAAGCATAGCAACCAAATACATATTTACAAAATGCAGCTATTAAATTATGTCCCTTGTCCAAATAAAAAAAAAGCCTTTACTGACTTCTCAATAGTCTCACAATTGATTGAGGAGCATTTTGAAAACCCAGAAATCAGGTGAAAGGAATCTCAGGCAGAAAAATCTTTCAACAAAAAGGTCCAATCATGCGGAAAGCATTAAATGAATGATGACGTTGGCAGTATTTCAAGCATCAAAGTAAGTGTTTGGGAAAAAAAGTTTAATGTTCTATCAATTTATATATAAACAAGAATTTTCCAACAGTATCCTTACATCCATCTCCATGTGTGATGAGAAAACGGCTATTCTAAGTTGCTGCCCAGTCATTTTACAATATGAGAACCCTGCTCACACCCAGAGTGTAGACATTTAGATAAGAACCCAAACTTAAATTCCCACCACAGGTTTCCACTTTGCTTTTCCTGGGGCATCTTTTAAAATAATCACTTAGAGTTGAGACCGCAAAAAGTCACCTCCACCCCAACACCCTATAAGTAATAGGTACCTGCTACCCTGCTCTCTACCTCCTCCTTGCTGGTGACCTAAAACAGAGGACTGACCTTCCTGCTGGATCATTGCATCTGCGTTCTGGGATCTCTTAGTCATAAATATTGTGACCTGACTTCATTTGTGTGAATATACTGAAACTATACCTTCAATCAAAACAACCCCAGGATTTTCATTTCCCCAAAGCAGGAGATTAAATGATGAGGGAGCTACCTGCCAACCCGAAGTGGGTGGCTTGTGCCTCCTCAACTAATTAGGTCATAACCTGTATATTCTTAATTTAATACACCAGTTATTGGCCCCCCAATACATGTGCTGTTAGTGCCAATTATTTTGCTTCTACACATTGACATTAAGACCTACAACATAATTTGCAATGTTTTTTATTAAGCAGTCAAATATAATTTAAATAAAAATTTTAAAAGAGGAAAAAAGATAAAATGGATACATATGTATATCAGTTCTAACACTGTTCATGTGATGGCAGGTGGAGGTAGAGCTGTGGGAGGTGATTAGGTCTGAGGGTGGAATCCTTATGAAGGGATTAGAACCCTTGTAAAAGAGGTACCAGAGAGCTCCCTCACTTGCTTCCCCATGTGAGTTTCCTTGATGTTGAACTTCCCAGCCTCTAGACCTTTGAAAAATAATTCCTATTGTTTATAAGCCATTTAGTCAATAGCATTTTTATTGTAGCATCCCAAATGAACTAAGACTCCAGGGCTGCCATGAAAAATTCCACAGACTGAATGGCTTAAATAAGACGATTTCTTTTTTTTTAATCGCAATTTTGGAGGGTAACTGTCTGAAATCAAGGTTGTGCAAGGGTTGGTTCCTTCTGAGGCCTCTCTTCTTGGCTTGTAGATTTCTGTCTTCTCCCTGGGACATCACATTGTCTTCTCTCCGTATATGTCTGTTCCCTAATTACCTGTTTTTAAAAGGACACCAGTCATATTGGATTAAGGCCCACCCTAAGGACCTCATTGAAAATTACCTCTAAAAAGACCCTATCTCCTATATCCAAATATAGTTGCATTCTTAGTAAGAGTTAGGACTTTAACATATGAATTTTGTAGAGACACAATTGAGCCCATAATAGTAGATAATACATTTTTGAGGCCAAAGTCTTCATATTATCCATCATCTGTAATTTCTATAGTGTCAATCAAGAGGATTTTTTACATGGAAATATTGAATGATAATGACTTGATGCACTTATAATCTTTTTAAATTGCATAAATGTATAAAAGCATGCTTTTAATTATTTTATTTAACATATAACCTACTCAAATTGTTTATTTTCACAGAGAAAAATAGATAATTGCGGAAAATACTTACTCATTAACTTTTAATAAATAAAGTATGATGACATAAAATAATGTTATTTAAAATCTAAGATTTTGCAGTTTTCTCATAGTTTAAGATGAGTTTAATAAATTTAATGTAAGCAGCTCAGTTTCAGATTTATATTGGTGCGTTTGTGATAGTCAAGGTTAAGGTGAAAGTAAATTGCAGTGGAAATTAGTTGAATTATCTTTCCAAAACTTTTTAAAATGTTTATAATGATTTTCTGCTTCATGGACCTTTTAAAAAGATGTTAAAGGATTCACTTGATAATTTCCTTTATGTACATATTCAAAATAATAACCTCAAATTATCTTAACCAAACAATGTAAGAACAAAATAAAAATTAGTCTTAAATTTTTTAATATTACATGTATTTCTGCATCATTTTAAGTGGTGTTTAGGTGAAGTATTTCCATGATTATGATTAAAATACTTTGAAGCTCACATTTCTAAAATTAATACAAAATTTATAGTTCTGTATAATGTGCTAAAAGTAGGTGACGTATTTGTCATTCTTAAGATATAGGCTAAAGCAAAGGTTATAATTCAATCTTATTTTTATTTTTGACACTTTACAGATAGGAATAGGCTCAGAACACTGAAACCGCTTTTTAAAAAAAATCTTGCTAGTAATAAGTGAATAAATTAGACATTTAAAATCAAAACTAGAATTCTCTCTTCTATTTGTTTCCAGGGAAGTATTTAGCTAATGAAGATGGAATTTTTTTTGTTTTTTGATTTTTTTTACCAAATAGTTTCACTTATTATTCTTAATAGGAAGAGTATTTTCAAATTAACTTTTTCTAGCCTAATATTCAAAGCTGCTTCAGATACATTATCTGATTTATTGACATTCACAAGTACATGCACTTTACTTATATTTATTATTATTTATTTAAATAATGCATACTGTACATGCCAACTCCTGCCAGGAGTTATTATTTTCCACAATTTCAAGAAGAGGAAACTAAGGAATGAAAGGTGATCTACTTGCCCAAGATCAAATAAGTAGTAGTTGGTAGCATTAGCATTTGAATCCAGCCAAACTGGCTCTAAATTAAATCCTCTTAAAAACTACACTATGCAGGTATAAACTGTCAACCAGTACCTCAAAGCAATTTTTGGGTACACAGACTCACTCTGACTATGCTGTCATACGGAAGAAAAAGAAAAATAACAAGTGTATGAGCGAGGCTCTCAGAACTTTTCCTAGATTAAAAGGAAAATCTAACTACATTCAACGACATTTTCACAGACACACTGAGATGTTCTCCAGAAGATAAGACCAAGGCTTCTTTTATTTCTTAAAAATTGTATTAAATTATGTCTCTAAAGTAATGTTCCCTTCCATTACTTTTTTTTTTTTCCTATTCTGATGACTACACATATTGGTACTTGGCACTTTCTCTTCAGATGTTTGTTTTGCATATTTACATATTTCCTCTTTAGACCTTTTTTGCATACTCATAATTTGAGGGCAAGGTTAAGCTGTTAAAATGGGTCTTAATATTTATTGCCCTTACCAGCTATCATATATCTTACTTATAAACAGGGAAGTGAAATATTTCATGAATATAAACCACATAGTTTCATTGTTAAACAATTAAAATTTAATAAAATAACTATTTTACTTCTCTGGCCTTTGAGGTCAAATTCATAAAATCCTCCAGAGGACCAAGGTCCATAAGTTAATACCATAAGTTTTCTTCTGTACAATTTATTGTTTCAGGTCTTATACTTAGGTCTTTGATCCATTTTGAGTTAATTTTGGTACACGGTGACAGATAGCAGTCTAGTTCAATCTTTTGCACGTGGCTTTACAATTTTCCCAGCACCATTTATTGAAGAGATTTCTTTTTCCAATTGTATGTTTTTGGCTCCTTTTAAAAAATTATTTGCCATATATATGTGGGATTTTGGGGGGTTCTCAATTCTGTCCCATTGGTAGTTAACATTACCACCCTGAACGTGCCCAATTTTGTCTGTTTATTTATCTTGAAACAAAAATTTTAAATCATGTAGATGTAGTATTACATTGAAAATGTCTTCATTCTCCTCGACTAATCATTTTACATAATAGGATCCAGAGCATGTTAGGCTAGATTATTTTGTCACACTATCACACATCTCAGAATGACAAGCTATTTTTAAACATAATTTGACATGATTGTGCACAAGTATCAAAATTGTGCACAAGTATCAACTGTTATAGGAAAAGCCTTATTTAAATTTATTTTAACAGCCCCTGACAGCAGTCTTATGTGAATCATTAGCATACGACTCTTTTTATTATTAAAGTCTCCAAATTAATTATCAAAATTACTTTTCCCATTACCCTATCTTATCTTTGCTCAACTGTTGTTGTTTGAACTATTTATGACAAAAGTTGAAGGTAGCTATCTACTCTTAGTTTTTTTTATTTTACTTTTTAAAGTATAAATTGCAATCACATGGACTACAAGGAAAGTATCATGAACAAATAAGTTTACTAGTGAATTATTCTAGCTGATTTCCAGAATCATTAGTTCAAAAAATTATTGTTTTTCTTTCCTCGTAATACAGGCATTGTAAATTGTGTAAATGTAAATTGTCTACAATGGTCTTCCCTCTGAAAAATGATAATGTTAAAGTTTTTAAATATCTGTTTTGGGTAGAATTATGATCTTGGAAAGTCTTTTGTGAATATCGAGTGTCTAGTTTACTGAACATAAATGCATAGGAGCACAGTTTTTTTTAGGATTACCCAGAAATACATGAACTGAAAATGAAGTTTACATTTATAAAACATTAACAAAAAGTTTGGAAAGTATGTTAAAAGGAGGTGGGTGTGATGGGATGGAGAGAGAAGAAAAGTCAGAACCAAGATATTAATAGAATCAATCACAAGGAGTAAGTAATACGTCCTTAGTTTTCATGTTGCAAGTTAACATATTTCTACCACTATGGGTAAAGAGTTAATCTGGATGTTTTTCACATTACTTTACCTGTCTAAGTTACCATAATATATGTTACTTGCTCATCCCCAAAGCCTAAACAAAGGCTGCAAAAAGGCAGACATACATAATTCACTTTCAATAGAACACTTTGTAATCAGAACTGTTAGCAAGAAGGCACAATATCAGCCCAACACTCCATTTATAAACCAACTCCTTTTCTAATATTTCTACAACTAATTTTCATCTTTAGAAATGGGGGACAAAGAAATTTATATTTCCAATATGATTAAATATCAATCCTTGTTTCCAAAAAAATGCTGTTACTATTGTTGTTCTTGTTGTTGTTGTGTGTGTGTGTTTATTGTGTATGTGGGGGGAGGGGTAAAGAAATCCAAATAAATATTTAATTCATAATGTTATTTAGTTAGTAATTCAATAGGGAATATTTTCCTTAGATCAGCAGATATAAAAAGTAGATTGCCTCTAAGATTCTTTTAACCATAGGGGAAATCATTTCCAATTAGGTTGTGATTGGGCTAGAAGCTATAATAATAAAAATAAAAACATGGGATTTGCACTATTTTTTATCTGAATTGTTAGAAATGTTCTATGACTTAAATTCAAATCAAATTTTTCAGTTGTGTAAACACTTTATTTG
Source organism: Rhinolophus ferrumequinum (assembly GCF_004115265.2). NCBI lineage: Eukaryota > Metazoa > Chordata > Mammalia > Chiroptera > Rhinolophidae > Rhinolophus > Rhinolophus ferrumequinum. Next base: position 67,437,097 of record NC_046288.1, on the reverse strand, counting down.
AAAGATTGAAATATTAAAAAAAATCAGAAAGTTTTGTGGAAATCTAACTTATAATTGCTCCTTATACTGCAATGTCTATCCAATATATCTTGTATCATAGTAAATTATGCATTTAGTAAGTTTTATTTCATCATATAAGTCTTTTAACTTGAAATGCAGTATCCATCGTTATTGATATTTTTTTTATTTTATTCACAAATAGCCCATACACATTTTTTTGTTTATGGACTGAATTGTGCCACCCTCCCCAATTCACATATTGAAGCTCTAACCTCCAATGTGACTGTATTTGGAGGTAGAGCCTGTAAAGAGGTAATTAAGTTTAAATGAGGTCATAAGGCTAGGGCCATAATCCAATACGACTAGTATTCTTTTAAGAAGAGGAAGAGATACCAGTGTTGTGTGACAGAGAGAAGATATGCAAAGACATAGTGAGAGGTGGCCATCTGTGAGACAAGGGACACAGGAGAAACCAACCCTCTAGTACCTTTACCTTGGAATTCAAGCTTCCAGAACATTGAGAAAATACATTTCTATGGTTTAAGCCACCTAATGTGTGGTATTGTGCTATGGCAGTCGTAGCAAACAAATACAAAATCTAAGACCAAGTTTGTAACATTCCTAAATAAGTTTTACACACACAAAAACAACAGAACCAAAAAAATTACATATAGATATCCATCATTTGAAATTTTTCCTTAAACATTCAAAATATGATTTACCTGAAACCTTAAAGGTATTATGTTTTAATTCAAATCAATTGGCTGAAATGCGAAAGTCAGATGTTTTAGTTCATTCTCCAAAAAAGCAGCAGGCTGAGGTATGGGAAATCTGGGGCAAAAATGAGTTTTATATATACATACATAGTCATTGTCATGGTTTTAAAGTAGAATGCTTTCAAAATTATATGTAGTTCTGATACATGTCCATATATATAATGAATAGATCTGGTTTTTGAAGAACATAAGAAGCTAAACAGGATAGAAGTAATTCAGGCAAACAAATCAGAACCTGACTTCAGGTCTACAAGGGCACTGGTGTACTTTGCAATAAGCTATGGTTAGTTAACAGCATCAATTCCAACCACCTTCTAAGGTGATTTTTGACTAGAACAAAGAGCCAAAGACTTTTTTTCCCCAGATTCCCTTGCATGTACTGGATGCAAATAGTTTCTATCAATTAGATTCATTTATATGTTTTGTTTACAGTATGTTTTGTTTATATATGTTTTGTTTATAGTAAGAAAATTGTAAGGATGTGATTTTATTTGGTTGCTTTGTTTTAGAGTCCAGTTTCCAGTTTCATTGGTATTTAAGTATAGTTTTGGGGTGGTAGCCACTTCATGACTCATAAAGACAATATGTCAAACTCAGTAGTTTGGTGGTAGCCTCCTGATTTTCCACTTTTTTGATTGTGTGAAAGGTCGGTTTTAGCTCTCTTAGTTAATCAATTCAATATGTAATGTCCTCAGTTATAGCTAAGAGTCTACTCTTCCAATAGTTCTATGGATTAAATTCCATTTTGCTCACGATATTTAGTGCAATTATAATTGTTAGAGAAACCAAGGAGAAATGTTCGATTTTCAGTTGAAAATTTCTGCATGGAATTAATTCTATTGGTGTTGGGAAAATAGTGTTCTATCCATACTCTGAATTAGATTTAATTGAAAATATATACAAGTCTATGCCATAGATATCTCCAAATGTATACATCAGTAGGCAAGTATAACTTTCTTCAAACATGAAAATGACTCTAATTTCACAGTTAGAGTTTGTTTGTTTTTCCTTAATCCACAGATGCTTTCTTACTGTACCCTTCCCCCCAATGTGGTATACATTTCATGAATTGATTATAATGACTAATAGATAAGTAGAAAAAAATGTTACTTGTAAACATAGGGATAGCATTCCTTTCATTATCAGTGAGCAGCAAAATTGAGTTAGCAAACACATAGAAGGAATTAAACCTTATCTTCCCAGACCTAGTAACAAGAGGATGAGTTTATGAAAGGGAAAAAAAGTTATATTATGTGTTCAGTCATTTATTTAATTCAATTACTTCCCCTCCGAGCTCAAAGACTAAAATTGTTTTGAGGCACAAACCTGTCTTTCCCTTTCCCTAAGAATGTCTAGCTGAGTTATACCTGAAGAAACCTTTTAAACAGCATTTCTTAAAATTATTTTATTTAGTGGAAAGGATACATGACAGGGAGGGAGAAAAGCTTGAGTTGTTGTGGCTTTGCAGCCATTAGTGAAGAGAAATTCATGAGATCCCTCTGGAACTTAGGTTACACTATACAGTAATTAAAAATCGCAGATGACCTAAACAATCTTTACAACTTTCTCTAAGCCTAAGATACCAGGCTTCTCTTCTGTCCTGGAGAAGAATATTTAAAGAGAGTCTTTAAAATGGACTACATTATTAGATTATGGAAGGCAAATGCTAAATTAGAATCTATTAATTAAATATGCAAAGAAACATGACAGAGAAAAAAGGTATTTCCCATAAAAGAAACCCTATTTTAATGCAGATTTTAATATTATAAGGTTATATGGTAATTAATATAATACCACAACTATCAATAAATATTATAAAAGTTGCTTACTAAATTCACATATGTCTTGCTACAGTCCTCTGGGAGAAATGCTGGCACATATCTTCTTAAACCTTAAAAATATACTTATCTACAAAGCTGTGTTTGTTGTTTTTCTTTCTTAAAAGACAAAATAAAAATATCAGGAAGTCATCATTTTCAAGGTGATTTTTTACAGAAGCACAAAAGTGAGGAAATTTTAGCTGTTCAAAGACATGATGTTAGTGATAGAAAATTATCCCTAGGACATTTACTTTGATTAAACCTGTGGCTTCACTGTCTTAATATCTCTGGGGCTATGGTTGCTCAGATATTAGGAAAAGACAACAATGTCAACAATATTTTGGAATTTATCATTATTCTATCTAAAATGCCTGTATTAGCCTAAAGTTTATTACACACATGAAAAAGAAATACAAAGGTCAATGAGAGAAATTTGAAGTTCATATTTCATTATAAAATTTACAAATTCATTAATTTAATTACCAAGATCCATCCAATAGTATAAATTGGTTCTCTCAAATGCACGGTGCCATGCTTGCTAAGGTACATTACCAATGGGATATTATGGCATTTTGCGTAGGCTAAGCTATACACAAATTCTTTGTGAAAAGAAAATATTTTATAATTTCAGGTATATTTGTAAATGTCTTGGATTTAAGAAATTCGTTTTTAAAACTGTTTACACTGGACAATGAGTTTGGCCATTTGCTGAAGCACCTTATTACTGTAGGTCATCAAATATATCAGATTAATGCAATGAATTGACCAGCTGTGTGACAACTAATCAAATAGTATACCCCATTAAGGTTAGAGTGGTCTCTAATCTTCTCTGCTCTGCAAGATAGCACACTCAACAGCTAAACAGACCAGATGCATCATTGACATGGAAGGCCCACATACTTCAATGCATTGTCAGCACAAACACTTACAGAGAACTAGACTGATAATTCCAGATTTTCCTGCAACTTTCTACACTGAAATCTGGGGAACTTCCAAAGAAGCAGGAAAACAGATTGTGAGTTAATGATTCAGTGTTAATAAGATTCTTGGCACAGAGATTGCCTCGATAGTATGGTACTTTTAAATACTGGAGAGCAGAAAGACAGTTTCCAAACCAAGAACATTTTTATATACAAGACATATGGATGTGAGACTAGACAGTCTCATTAGAACTAGCCTTGTACCCCACACACACTCTGCAGCAAAGTGGGAAGCACACAGGCTTGGGACTGGTCTGACAGAGCCCAGCATCACATATTCAACCGAGTTTAGCACGTTTGACTCCACAACAAATACTGTGTGGTAAAACGGTAAGGTGTCTTTCTCACATGAGGTAAGGAAACTCACATTCAGAATGAATAAGTGACTTGCCAATAACCTCATAAATTATAAATTTCATCACCAGGGCCAGTTTCCAGAAGGTTTTACCCTCAATTAACTGTTCTTCCTTTCATTACTAATATTAACTCATCAATATTAAGCATCAATTTAAACAAAAATAAGCCCATGTGCAAAAAGTAGTTAAATGGGAGATTTACTGATTTTACACAGTCAGGAAGTCTGGAGGTAGAGATGACTTCTGGTATTGCTGGGTCCAGGAATTCAAACAATAATCCACTTGGTCAAGCAAATTCTCTCTGTCTCTCCCTCTTTCATCATACATGTTTACCTTACCTTTCTTCTTTCTCTCTTCTCTGCTTTTGTTCATCTGAGGTCTCATTCTTTCTCACTTCAGACAAGATCTCTTCATCTGCTATTAATAATCACAATTTCAAATTAATATATTACTCTTTCCAGGCTTGTGACTTTCCTCCTTCTCCTCTTCCATGTCCTCCTCCTCCTGTTCATTCTCGTCTCACTCCTCTTTGATCCCTGACTTGGATCACAGGTCAACCTGCAGCCTCATCACTGCTCCCAGGGCTCAAAGATACCTTTATTTTCCAGATCTATCTCACATTTAAACCCCTAGCCAAAAATAATTTGACCAACAGTCTTATGAAAATCACATAAGGAGTTATGGTGATTCTGTCCGATGTGAAGCTATTTAAGATCTTGGCCTGCCTTGAGCAAAAAGTCTTGTTAGGCCAGTTTACCAAGAATCTCCCTACTCTTGATGTCTCATCTTAATAATTTTTTTCAGTTAGCCTCCTCACCTCGCTCCTTGTCTATAAATCCCTACTTGTCTTTGCTGTACTTGGACTTAAGCCTGATCTTCCTCTCCTGTTTCAAGATTCTAATGCACTACTTTTGAACAAAGTATTATTTATCGTGTTCACAAGAGTGAGAATATTTTTCTCATTAACACCATGCTGCCCCCCGATGCTGATACCAGACCCACAACAGCCATAATGTCTCCTCCTGCTTTGAAACACATGTATATTCTTTCACTTCTATTTTTAAAACATTTCTCCCGACCTCTGAAGATCAATTGATTGATTGATTGAATTTTATTTTCTCCTGTAAGATAGAACACTGCTCTTACATCATGACTTGAATCTCTTTCTCCCTGCTTGCCAACATTATATTCTGTGGCTTGTTCATTGAAGTACAATCTCTGAATTCTCTAGTTTGGGATAAGTTATGTATAAGTCCAAGTTTTAGAATCTACCAACTATGTTCTCTCATATTCTAGCTCTAGTATATACTGTTTTTGGTCAGTTATTGTGTGTCTACTTTTCTAGAACAATACAAAGCAAGAAATATTATGGCTTACATTCCACATCCCACCCTGTGACTAGCACAAGTGAAGCCCACGGAAACAGGAAGCAGGCAGAAATGCATATTGGGCAATTGCCTTTTTCAAATAGAATTAGCAATGGAGATGGTTAGAGGATCACTGGTGTAAGTGAAATGGAAACCTACTGGACACTGGAACGTGTGCTATGAACTGTGTACCTCAGGCTGTCAAGCATCTTAGGTCTGAAAAGGGAATGTGATAAACCCACATAGTAAAATACTCATCTTCCTTCAATGATAGCATGTGATCGCCTGCTATGTGATGGACTTCTTTTTCCCCAGCTGCTTGGGATGCATCAGTAGCTGAAACAGATAAAAACACTCCGTTTCTATACAGCTTTCATTCTTTGGATTGATTTTTATTCTGAAATTTATTTTCCTCTCTTCTCTCCTGGAAGAATCCCAATTCTATTTAGGAATCCAACTTTCCTATTGTGGCAATGTGCTTTAGGAGAAGCAGGTGCTGTCTCAATCTTGGGGTGGATTAAAATGTAGAAAGATACAATGAGTAGAATTATAGGAAATAATAGAAAAATAATCCTGGTGCAAAGTATTAGAACTAGCAATAATAATAATAATAATAATAATAATAATAATAATAATAATAGATAATAATAATAAAGCACAGTACAACTGTGTTTTAGGCAAAATAAAGGAAAAAACACCCACATTTGCTCATTTATTTTGCATAAATACATGATAGATGATTGGATAAATAGATAGATAGACAGATAGATAGATAGGTATAGATATATATATCTGTAGCCAGAGTGTCTGGCACAAAATGACTAATAGGATAGTTACATCAGTAAAGATCAGAATGGCTTCTGCAACAATAAATACCAGAAAACAATGGAGGAAGCCAAGAAAAAGTGAGATAGCTCAAAAGTATTATTCCTAGCCCATTCTGAATGTAAAAGCAACTTTTGTTTAATCATTCATTCAAGAAGAAAAAAAAAATAACTCAATGGGTGCCTACTTTGCTTTGGACAATCATAGATAAAACCAAGTCCCTGCCTTTGAAGAGTTTACGTTTTGATAAAGGAGGTTGGAAATAAGTGAACAAATATGAACTATACTGTTGAGTAATAATGGGTACCTTAAAGAAAAGTAAAGCAGGCTATAGGGGGAGAGTATCGGGAATGCTACAATGACTTGGAAACATTGGGAAGATCTCTCTGAAATATAAACAGAAACCAGACTGAATTAAGGGGAGAAACGATTATAAATATTTCAAGAAAGACAGTCCAAGACTGCGAGAGCATCAAAATGTCAAGGCCTTGAGATGGGTGAGTATGAGAAAATTTCAAAAGTAGCATGGAGACCAGTGTAGGTAGAGTGGAGTGAGCAAAGAAGACAAGAGTAGAAGATGGAAAAAAGAGATAGTGACAGATAATACAAGGTCTTCTAAGTTAAAGAAAGGACTCTGGAATCTAGTGTGCATGCTTTGTGAGACCACTGGAATGATTTGGTGTGTTCTGGTTTATAAGACTTCATCAAGACTTCATGTTCAGCATGTCATGCTGACTCTTCTGTGGGAAAAGAACTGGGTGAGGCCAAGAATTGAAACAAAAACATTGTTTGAAAAGAAGAGAGGTCAGAAAGGTACTGGACTTCTTCAGGATGGTGGCATGGACTAGAGAAGCAACACCAGGGTCAAGAAACAACGTCAAATGCAAGATTTTTAAAAATATAGAACCAATAAAATTTGTTTAAAGACTGAATAAAGGTCATGAAAACAGAGTGTGGAGTTAAACACAATTCCAGGTTTTGGCCTGAAAAAGTAGGCTTAATGTGGCCTCATTGATTAAAATGGTGAAGACAGAAAGCAGCATATTTTGAAAAAACAAAAAACAAAAAAACAAAACAAAATTAAAGCAACACAAAATGGTAAGTTACAATTTTTAAAAGGCTGATTTCATAGTCATCTTTGTGCGAATTGGAAACAGTAATGCTGTACACCTTCTGGGGATACTCAGTCCCTACAACAGGCTGCCTAGCTTAGTTAAAAGAATTCCATCTGGAATTCAGCCCCCGGAAATCTTTCTATCTAGGTTCCTTTGTGTGGTACATAAACTTCACAATCATATAAAACAACCCTTTAGGCTGTATCTAAAATTAAATAAAATAAATTAAGATCTTTGGTATGGCCATCCTGATTGATAAAGCAGAAATAATATGAAGTAAATAATAAACTTAACAGATTTATGCAAATATTAAATTAATCTAATTTAGTAACAATTGCACATTTTCCAAGTTTCCAAGAATGCTTGGTATTCTGGAGGGGAAAAATAAAACAACAAAAAACAAAATACAACCCTTTTTGTTTACTTGAAAGATCTTAGTACACAAATATCCACACATTCCTGTATTACTTAGCTCACTCAAAATATTTGAGTTGTATGTGCATGTTCATTTTAGGGGAAATCTTACTTTTTTGAAAACAAAATTGAAAAATATTCATACAATACATAGTTGGACTCAAAGAAATTGAAACATGAATAATATCTAAAGAGAAGTAAGAAACCCTTCTACACATCCTCCAATAATGGAACCGTATTTATGCTCCATTTAGAAAGCTACTAATGAAAATATTGTATTCTTTGCATAATTGATACAAGGTAGGATAAAATGATTTTTAAAGTAATATTCAGGTTTACGTTTATGTTGCCTTAGAAAAACAAATATTTCAGGCATCAAATATTAATTACAACAAATATGTTAGTTTTCAGTTTTACATAATTTTGCTGTACCAATACGGGAGAAGTTGATTAGGTTTAATAGACTGCAAAGCAAAACCATTTCTGATAAAATAACAAGAAAAACATACAAGATGATGATATCTAGTAACAATTTTTTCAAGTGAACATGCTTTCAGAGGCAACTTGATTCTTAATTTTCCTGAGTCAAGACAGAGATAGAAAGGAAGGAAGGAAGAAAGGAAGAAAGGAAGGAAGGAAGGAAAGAAGGAAGGAAGGAAGGAAGGAAGGAAGGAAGGAAGGAAGGAAGGAAGGAAGGAAGGAAGGAAGTTGAGGGCCAGTCATTCTTTCACAAGAAGATACTAAGTTAAGCTACTAAAAAATGTGCAACTCATTTTTTTTTTTTATTTACTGGGGTGACAATTGTTAGTAAAATTACATAGATTTCAGTTGTACAATTCTGTGTTACATCATCTATAAATCCCATTGTGTGTTCACCACCCAGAGTCAGTTCTCCTTCCATCACCATATATTTGATCCCCTTTACCCTCATCTCCCACCCCCCATCCCCCTTATCCTCTGGTAACCACTAAACTATTGTCTGTGTCTATGAGTTCTTGTTTCTCATTTGTTTGTCTTGTTCTTTTGTTGTTTTTGGTTTATATACCACATACCAGTGAAATCATATGGTTCTCTCTTTTTCCATCTGACTTATTTCGCTTAGCATTATACTCTCAAGATCCATCCATGTTGTCACAAATGGTCTTATTTCATCTTTTCTTACCGCCGAATAGTATTCCATTGTGTATATACACCACAACTTCTTTATCCAGTCATCTATCGAAGGATATTTTGGTTGTTTCCGTGTCTTGGCCACCATAAATAAAGCTGCAATGAACATTGGAGCACACGTGTCTTTATGGATAAATGTTTTCAGATTTTTGGGGTAGATACCCAGGAGAGGGATTGCTGGGTCATACGGTAATTCTATTTTTAATTTTTTGAGGAACCTCTACACTGCCTTCCATAACGGCTGCACCAGTCTGCATTCCCACCAACAGTGTATGAGGGTTCCTTTTTCTCCACAGCCTCTCCATCATTTGTTACTATTTGTCTTGTTGATGATAGCCATTCTGACTGAGTTGAGGTGATATCAAATTGTGGTTTTTATTTGCATTTCTCTGATGATTAGTGATGTTAACCATTTTTTCATATGTCTATTTGCCATTTGTATGTCCTTTTTGAAGAAATGTCTCTTCAGGTCGTCTGCCCATTTTTCAATTGCATTGTTTGTTTGTTTTTTGTTGTTGTTGTTGAGCAACTCATTTATTTTTAAGTAGAAATCTCTGACAGTTTTAGAGTCCTGCCTGAGGCACAGGGTGTATGGGGGCAATTAGTGAGGGTTGCTGGTTAGTGACGATTGCATGTAAAAAGTGTTGCCATTAATCCCTACACTGCCCACTTCCAGAAATACACCCCTTGCCTGAAAAGTAATTGTTAATATCTTTTAATTTGAACTGCCCGTATATAGAGAGGATTAATATACATTAACACCACCCCCTACACACATACACACACACACACACACACACACACACACACACACACACACACACACAGCCTTTATTACTCCACTTTTATACTCTGCTTAACCTATAATAGCAAGTATCAGGATAATCAAAAGTACATACCTAACTTCAAATTTCCAGGTATGGTGTAAAGTTTGAAGATAATGTATATAGTTTTTGACCTACGTTCTGATACTAGTAAGCACTCAATAAATTAAAGAGTTTTATTGTAGTGAATAATTACAAATAATCTATATGCCATTTTGACCTTTCAGAGACCTTGTTTCTTATAAGATTTTCAGATACAGCATTTATGATTTAAGGGTTCACTCAATATTTTTCAAGAGTAATATTTCCATAGTTGTAATATTTGTTCTGTTCTATTAAAGTTTTTGCTATGACCATGGGATTGTACTAATACTAAGGGAACAATTAGTTAATTTAAAAATCAATCACACAAATTTTAACATGTTTTCCACATTATTAAACAAATTTTCAATAATCTATGTAGGTTATCCAGGGAGAAATTAATCACAATTGGGTGAATTTCTTTCTTCTGATGGATTGACAGAAAACAAGCAGCCTAAAGAATGCTGTCTAAATCTGAATATTTCTGCCAATTGAGAAATCTGCAGTGAAGAGTGAATAAAATAGAAAAGTTTAGGTGTGGGCCTCAATATTCTTATTTGTGCTTCTTCTTTGTTCTCAACAATTTCCCAAAAGTGAAAAGTATATATTCCTATACAGATGTGTAAATTTTGCTGACCAGAAATGACCCTAACTTTTAAAAACACAAATGAAACTTTGGTACTCACAGGAAAATGACAGCACTTGACTCAAGAATCCCCACTTAAATAGCAGTGATGTACGTCTACCAATCAGTAGGAAGATTTATAATACTGGTACAAAAGTGTTCTGAAATTGCCAGTCAGGGACTGGCTAATACTAGAGGACAAAGATACAGACACCGGTTTTCTCCACTAGTGAGTCAGGAAAAGAAGGATGGGATGTTGGCTAAAAATAACAATGTAGAAAAATTTGTTTCAGTGAGAAATCTAAAAAAAAAAGTGTTAGCTTTGATTCAAGTGATTCAGGGGCTAAGTGTCTACCAAGGGGCAGTGGAGTGTGTTCACAAAGTGAATATTCAGAGGGCAGTTCAACAACAGCCTCCCCAAATGCTATCCACTTCACCACTGAATTAAGGCTTATGATTCCAGGTTTGTATTTTTAAAATGTGTACGTTAAGGGGAGGAGAGCACACTAAGTACCATCATATGGAGCTAGAACAACACAAGAGCTGGACTTAAGAGGATGTCAAAGACAAATCACATAATTGATTTCACTTACCTTCTTTGAAATATTTTTTTTTATAATTTATTTTTATCTTGGAAATATTTTTAAATATACAAAAACTTTCAAAAATAGCATTGAAGTCACTGATACCTTTCATTCAACTTCTGCTAATGCAAACATCTTACATAACTGCATTACATTTTTCCAAACAAATAAACATTGGTACATTAACATAATTAAATACAGATATTTTTCAAATTTTGAAAAAAAATTCCACTAATGCCTTTTTTTCTGTTCCAGGTTTCAATCCAGGACCCAACACTGCTTTTAAAATACAATGTTTCCTAATCTCCTCCTTATGTAACAGTTATTCAGTCTTTCCTGTCTTCCATGATCTTCAAGCTTTTGAAGAGTATGGTTAGTTATTTTGTAGAGTATCTCTCAATTTTAGATTGTCTGATATTTTCTTATCATTAGATTGAGGATTACACAGGAGTGATGTGTCCTCAGTGTATCATAAAAGGGATTATGTGATGTCAACATTCACTATTATTGAAGGTGTTAAGCTTAATCATTTGGTTAAGGTGCTATATGCTGGTTTTTCCACTGTAAAGCTACTCTTTTTTCTCGTATTTATTAAATACCTTAGAAGGAATTATTTGAAATTAGGTAAATATCCTGATCCTCTTCAAAATTTGATCCACCGATTTTAGTACCTATTGACGGATCCTGGCTACAAAATATTTTCTGGGGTGTTCTAATAATGGTGGCTTTCTTCTACTTATCGCTATTCTTTCTATATTTATGAATTTCAGTTATTCTGTAAAGAAGAGTTATCCCTTCCATCACATTTATAGATGTGTTCAATTACCAGTTTATATTATTAGGTACACATAGATATCTGTCATATTTTATAGCTTCTAATCCAAAACTATCATTATTTATGGTATTCATCAAGATGTCCTAGCTTTGACCATTAGGAGCTATTTCAGGGTGCTTCGTATAAGCTTTTGACATGTATCCATCCTTTTTAGAGCATGTCCCTATTCTCTGGCACCACACCACGCTCCAGATTAATCTTGTATTTCCTATGCTGCACCCTAAAATCAATTATTTCTTAAACAAGGCCTTGTATCTTTTATTGAAAAATAGTATTTATAAACCATTATCTGGTACTTAAAAACATAAGTAAAGAAGTGCCCTTGCTTCTAGGCTTTCCAAATAGATAGAGATTGAAAAGTATACATGTTTATTTTTGTATCTGGAATGATGGATAAATAGATGATAGATGATGATGGTAATAGAGAGATAAATCATGATAGATGATAGATAGATAGATAGATAGATAGATAGATAGATAGATAGATAGATAGATGATAGATATATTTATATCTGTATCTATGTATCCCATGAGTTCATATGACATGTTGAATTTCAAACAGCACAAGGTTTGTGCTAAGAAAGTAAAAATTGTGGCCCTTATTATCTACAGTGTATTTATTTATTTGCACAACATTAGTATATATATATATAAGTTGTTTCAGAATTTATAACCAAAAGCCATGTGAGAAACAAATTTTGTAATTAGAGTACAGTATTTGTATATAGGTATTTTTGTCCTTATCATTTTGGAATCCAGTCAAAATAGTATTTTCCAAAATAACTTATGTTAGTTTTATACTTCCTTATATCTTTAAGTATGGCATATCATTCATATGTAGTCCAGGTGGTTTCCTGTGTTATATTTTAGCTTTCTCCCAGATGCTGCTAGATTTTTCATACCTACAGAGTGGCTTGTACACATGTCAAATTATGTTTGTAGAAGGAATGGATCATGGATGGATGGACAGAATAATTATAACACAAATTTTTCCAGAAAAGTTTCTCTGTCTGGTCTGATTATACACGTATGGGGAAAAAAAAAGTACATATATATATATAAAAGACACATTGCCATTAATCCCCCTTAAGATACTCCCCCTCACTTCATACACACATATCCCATCGTTCTTCCCACTTTCTGAAGCAGTTCTAAAAGTCCTCTTTCCTGATTGCCTTTAGTTGCACTGTTGTGGCTGCCTTGATGTCCTGAATAGATTCAAAACGTTTTCCTTTCATAGTCAATTTGACTTTGGGGAAGGGCCAGAAGTCACAGGGTGCCAGATCCAGTGTTAAGGTGGATGAGGACAAACCATAATGTTTTTATTTGACAGAAATTGCCATACCAGAAGCCACGTGTGACACGGAATGTTGTCATGATGGAGGCTGAAGTAAAGACACTCATGAAAGAGGACTTCCAGAACTGCTTCAGAAAGTGGCAAGAACGATGGGTTAAGTGTGCGTGAAGCAAGGGGGAGTATTTTGAGGGGTTTAATGGCAATGTGTCTTTTACTGTATTATTATTTTTTAATTTAATCAATCACACCTCGTATTTTGGTGATTAATAGATGTGTTTTGTCATATTCTTTGAACATCATTGGACATGTAATCTCTTCAGTATTCTGTGCATATATATGAGTGTGTATGTGCGCGTGACAGAGAAAGAGAAATTGAGACACAGAGACACAGAAAGAGACAAACACAGAGATATAGAGATCAAGGACACACAAGATGGTGGTGAAAACAATGCTTAAGATTTTTCTCATTTATTGCATCCTTTGTCCTGGTGCCTCCAGATTCACTTTATTGTCTGCTTTTCTAGGGCAGTTAATTTTTTCTAACATGGAGTACCATTTTATTTGTCCTTTCATACAGAGTCAGATTCTGAAAGCATCGATTGTTAGTAGGTTGCTGGCCCAGTTATCCATACTAAACTTCCTCATGACATTAATAAAGTATACTTGTCTGAAACTAAATTTTAACATTCAACAACTTCAGTTGCTAAATTAAAAACAAAGTCTTGAATGTAAATTTCTGGCTAAGTAAACAAAAGATGAATTTTACTAGTTCATGGCCTAGACATGCAAAGTTTGTCAGGAGAATAAGAATTTAGATCCAGCAATACTAATATGAGGAGAGTGAGGCACTTGCCTTGGGCACAAAATTTAAGGTAGAAATAAAAATACTCGGTAATTGAGGTAAATATTGTATTGCAATATTGCTGAATGTTCCATTTGCCTCAGGCTCAAATAGGGTTTATCGAGTTATAGCTGCAGATTCTACTTGAATCTAAAATTTTGATATTTTGTTCCTCCTGACTTATTTTGCATTAATTTTGATTTTAAAGTGTATATTAAATATTTATCTTTATTACTGAGTTTGGGGGATGCATTCTTCCATTTTGCCTCTGAGGTAAGTTCTTCACCCACTTTATGTATCTTACTGTAACTCAGCCCTGCTTGGTTTCACTTTTTTCCTGTACTTACAACGTCAGTCATAAGATAATCCAGAGTATATACAGGTAGGGGTGTGTGTGTGTTTGTAAACACATATGTACACATGTAATACTAAACAGGAATACTATCAAATTAAACCAACATAAACAGTTTTTCTGCTAATAATCTACTTCCTCTCAGAGAATGTCAAATATTTACAAAATATTTGAGTTAATTCTTTCCACAACAGCAAATAGTAAAACCACAATGTTCCAAATCAAACCATGATTGTAAAAGAATATTTATGAGACTTTTGTAACTTAGTTGACAGAAACATATGAGAATTCTGTTAAAGAAGTGAAGACATTAATTATAGATTTCATGTCGGGAGAGATGAATGCATGTCTAATCATGATGTAAAAGGGATTCTGCATTAGCCACATCCCTGTATCCTATCAAGTCAGGATTTTCTATTACATTTTACATCATTAAATGATAAAATAAACAAAACAAAACAAAAACAAACAAACAAAAACGAAAACAAATCCCTGACTGCCCAGATTTGTACATTTTACTTTAAATATCACCCAGATATTTTGAAATTTCAAGTGTCTTATGATTAATACGTTTCTCTGTTACAGTAAATTAAGAAGTTGAGATGTTCCATGCTGTCCTTGCTTTCCTTTTCACAATGTCTTAAGTGAAAGCATATTTAATCTACTATATTGGTTGCCTAACAATACCTAAAAAGAGAAAATGAGCATTTTCTTCTGAGCCTATAATCAATCTAATCTCATGTAGCTGTGACAGCATTTCCTCTGAGTCTCAAATCCAACATACAGTATCCCTGGTTTAAATTTACAAATTAAAACCAAAGTGACATTTTAAATAATATTTCCCAAATTGCTTTTAAAAGGAGGTAGTTCAAGATCCACATTACATGACATCACAGAAAATGGCAAATTAGGAATCTCCAAGTGTTAGTCTCTCCACTGAGACAACTATTAAGCTAACAAGAACTGTTTGAAGCAACTATTTGGAACTCTAGAATTTAGTCATATACAGCAGTCAGGGGAGTGCTTGCTGAAAATAGACTCATGTATTTCAGGAAACTTTGAGTTTCTTTTTGCAGCCACTATCCCCTATCCCGTAGCCCTGTGGTACATCAGGCCAAAAACCTGGTGTGATTTCCTGGTGCCATAATGGGAAATAGGGATCTTCTTATCCAATATTTTGGCTTTTGAATTTGCATTGTTGCTATGGATTGCTAAGGAGCTGGCACAGACACAGATCATTTATTTAACCCACATTTAGTGGGAAAAAATTTAATGAGATAAACTTTACTTTTTTGACTTTTTGATTGAAATCAGGCATTTAAAGAAATCTCTACCATGGTATTGGTTGACTGGATAGATAATGGAACACAGAATGCAGTGACCATACACAACAAGGAGTACAGCCTTTCCCAAAATAGTTTAAAAAGTCATTGAACAAAGTGATGACTGCAGCCTTCATTAGGGAATAGCAGCAATCCCATGAGAAAGAGAAAATATGATGTCCAGAGAGGCCACTTTACTATATTCAAAATGCACAGTTCTTAACAAAAAATTACAAAGCATACAGGAAATGTAAAAGTATGGCCCAGTCATAGGGGGAAAAAAAAACCTGTTAGGAACTATCCATGAAGAAGCCCAGACATTGGACTTACTAGACAAAGACTTCAAATTAACTATTTAAATATGCTCAAAGATATGCAGAAAACCATGGGCAAAGAAGAAAATTAGGACAATGAATGGATAGCTATGGAATGTCAATAAATAGACAGATATTATAAAAAGAAACCAAATAGAAATTCTGGAAGTGAAATTGAGCAGGTAGATACAGAAGCAGAGAACTCAAATATAGGCACACTGAAATTAACAGTCTGAGGAGCAGAAACAAAATAATAATAATAATAATAATAATAATAATAATAATAATAATAATAATCAGAGCCTAAAGGACCTATGGGAACTACTAAAGGTGCCATCACGTACATATGGGAATCTTAGAAAAAGAAGAGAAAGAGGTCAGAAAGATTATTTGAAGAAATAATGGATGAAAACTCCATAAATTTGATGATAGATGTGAATCTGTATCTCCAAGAAGCTCAACAAATTGCTAATAAACTCAGGATAAACTTAAAGAGATAGAACACCAAGACACATTATAATCAAACTGTCAATAATTAAAGCCAAAGAGAGAATCCTGAAAGCAGCAAGAAGTAACTGGCCATATACTAGTATCCTTAATTAAATTAACAGCTGTTTTCTCATCAGACTCAGAGGACAGAAGGAAGTGGTATGATATATAGTGCTGAAATAAAAACAAACAAACAAACAAACAAACCTGACAAAGAGAAATTCTGTATCTGGTAAAACTGCCCCTCAAAAATGAAGGACAAATTAAGGATATTCCAAGATAAACAACAGTTAAGAGAGTCTGCCATTGGTAGACCTACCTTACAAGTAATGTTAAAGATAAGTCTTTCAGGCTGAACCAAAGGAACTCAAAGTTATATAAAGAAATAAAGATCACTGGTAACTGTACAGGTAAACAAAAACTAATTTGTTGTTTTGACATATAAATCCTGTTTGTTTCCTGTATTGTTTAAAAGACACACACATAACATGATACTGATAAATCTATGTTAAAGAGCGCACAATGCAGAAACATGTAAGTTATGAGAGCAACAGTATTAAAGGGAGGGATGAAGTTGGATAGGATGTGGTATTGAAGTTAAAATAATATAATTGACACTAGATTATAAATAATATAATTGACATTAGACTATAAATTATAAATTTAGGACATTAACAGTAACCCCCATAATATCTACTAAAAATAAATTAAAAATATACAAAGAGGAAATCAACATGGTACATTACAAAACATCAAAAAAAAAAGTATTATTGGAGGGTTTGAGGAACCAAAAGAGATATAATAATTATTCAGAAACAAATACCACAATGGCAAAAGCAAGGCCTTTACTATCAGTGATGACTTTAGGTGTGAATAGATTACACGAGCCAATTAAAAGACAGAGATTTGCAGAATGGGAAAAACAAAAAAAAGGTACCGCTATACATAGCTTATAAGAGTCTAATTTTAGACCCAAAGACTCAAATAAGTCAAAAGTGTATAGGTGGACTAATACATCCTATACAAATGGTAACTAAAAGAGAAGTAGGGTAGCTAAACCAATATAAAAAAGAACATTTTTCAGACAAATATTTAAAGAGAGACTAAGAAGAACACTTTTATTCATAAAATATTTAATTCACCAAGAAAATATAACAATTATAGACTGAAGTACACTAAGCAACAGAGTTCCAAGATATATGAAGTAAACACTGACATAATTGATGTTATAAACAGATAACTGAAGGCTCCAATAATAGTTGGAGCCTTCAATACCCCACTTTTGATAACTGATAGAACATCTAGAAAGAAGATCAATTATATATAAACATATATATATATATATATATATATATATATATATATATATATATTAAGTCATGTATATGTATATGTGTGTGTGTGTGTATATATATATACATATGACTTAAGCAATCTTATAAATCAACTAAACCTAATATCCTATATACAACATAAAACATACATCTTTCTCAAATTCGCAAGGAAAGTTCCCTTATATAGACTATACATTAGGCCATAAAACAATTCTTAATTCATATAAAAAGACTATATTGAATGAAGTACTTTCTCCAATTACAATGGGATAAATCTAGAAATTAATAGAAGGAAAAGCAGAGAATTTGCAAATACTAGAAATTAAACTATTAAACAACAAATGAACCCAAAAAAAATCACTATGGAAACTGGAGAATACTTTGAAACAAATGAAAATGAAAACAAAACGTAACAAAACTCACGGAATGAAGTGAAAAAAGAACTAAGAGGCAACTGCATAGCTATAAAAGCTTACATTAAAAAAAGGAAGACATCAAATCAACAATTTAACTTTACACCTTAAAGAGAAAAAGAAAAGCAAACTAAATTCAAAGGCAGCAAAAAAGAAAAACATAAAAAAAAAAGAAAAAGATTTGAGGATATCCAAGATGGTAGAGTAGATAACCACTGTGCCTGATTCCTTCTGTGAACACACTAAAATTACAATTAAATTACAGAATGATCAACCTGGAGAATCAGCTGAAGTCTACCAGAACAGAAGTTTTATAACTAAGAATATAAAGAAGTAAACACATTAAGAACTGGTAAGATAGGCAAAGACACGAAACAGACTGGCCCCAAACATCCACGTGGTGGTTGAAAACAAAGAGGAATATCTTAGTCAGAGGTTACCCAAGAGGAGCAAGAGACCCCAGCCGAAAACCAGTCTCCCCAGCCTGGAGTACTGGTGCCAGGAAGAGGAGCCCCGCTCCCCATCCTCAACATCTGGCTGTGAGAAAACAATGGGGACTCTGAACATCCAGGTGGAATGGAAAGCTGCAGGAAAACCAGACATCCTCTTAAACAGCCCCTCTCATTTGCAGGCACTCATCTTGGGCTCTGGCGAAGGGACAGCGGCTTGTCGGGGGTAGTTGGGGACATGTAGGGGGCAAACTGAGGTGTGTGGCTTCACAGCAAAGGCTGGGGGACAGTTGCTGTTTTCCCTGTATGGGGTCTTTCTATGTGCAGCCAGAGGTTAGATGCCATCTTTCCTGTGTTGAACTCACTTCCATATGGCCAAATCTGAATCTGATTGGTCTGGTGAGCTTCCCTTGATCCACCCTGCTGACTCAGTGGGACCCCACCTCACCCAATATGCCCTACACCTGAGGTATTTTCTCTGTGAGCAGCCAGCCCCACTCGCATTGCACTCATTCTTGAAAAACTATTGGAGTGTGCAGGATCCAGCCAAGTGGCAGCTGGCCTCAGTGTGCTCTGAGTCTTTTGCTGAGCAGTTCCAGGCTCAGCGCTGGCATCAAACTAGAGTCTACATTAACCTTCTGACCACAACTTTTTCCTCTCTAGTGACTCCTTGACACCCCACTATACCCAACTCATGTACCACACGAGGCTTTCTCAGGGGCTGAATCTTAAGGGAGCCAGCAGTGCCAGCAGGCCTCGGGGTGTTGTAGTATTTTCCAGAGCTACCCCAGACCCAGTATTGGTGGCAGATCTCCTAGGTCCATAGTGTGGCTTCTCCCACCTGCCTCCAGGGTTAGCACAGGCAGCGAATGACCGGATTGCTTTGAGGCTCCTACCAGATAGTCTCTGGCCAGTCACAGGCAGAGGGTGACCTGGGCCTGTACCAGTGCCCCTTGCAAGGGACCACAGAACCAATATACTTGGAGGTTGGCTCAGAACAAACCAGAGCACCACAGCCCAATTAGCCCCACAATGGCACACCAAAAGGGCGGTCTCAACAGGTACCAGAGCCCATTGGGGCAAACCTCACTCACCAGGGTAAGCCCCACACACAACAGCCTGTAAGTGTGGATGTGGCAAAACCCCACAGCCAATCAGCCTGAGGGTCAATCCCATGCTGATGTGCCAATAACAATCAAGGCTCAACTATAACTGGGAGGCACACACAGTCCACACAAGGGATACTCCTGGAGCACCCAGAGCAGATGACGAGGGAGACTGTGCCAAGGTCCCAGAGGACCTCTATTACATAAAGCCTCCTGGCTAAGACTGGGAGGCATAGCAGATCTACCTGATACATAGAAGCAAACAGAGGGGCAACCAAAATGTGGAAACAAAAAAAATATGTTTATCCCTATGAAAGAACAGGAGAAAACTCCAAAAAGAAAAGAACTAAACAAAATGGAGGCAGACAATCTACGAGATTTCAAACCAATGGTGATAATTATAAGTATGCTAGAGATATTAGGGAGAATTTCAACAGAGAGATAGCAAGCATAAAAAAGGACATAGAAACCATAAAAAAAAAGAATCAGTCAGACGTGAAGACTACAATAACCAAAATGAAGAACACATCAGAAAGAATCACCAGCAGACAAGATAAAGTAGAAGATTGAATCAGGTGTTTGCAAGACAAAGTAGCAGAAAACACCCAATCAGAACTGCAAAAAAAAAAAAAAGAAGAAGAAGAAGAAGAATCCAACAAAATTAAGACAGTTTAAGAGACCTGTGGAACAACATGAAGTATAACAACATTCACATTATAGGGGTACTAGAAAGAGAAAACAGGGATTGAAAATGTATTTGAAGAAATAATGACTGAAAATTTTTCTAACCCGGCGAAGGAAACAAACATTTAAGTCCAGACGACACAGAGTCTCAAATGAGTTGAACACAAACAGGTCCACAGAAAGACACATTATCATTAGAATGGCAAAGGTTAAAGACAACAAGAAAAATATTAAAAACAGGAAGAGAAAAACAACTAGTAACTTATAAGGGAAATCCCATGAGACTGTCAGCTGATTTCTCAATAGAAGCTTTGCAGGCCAGAAGGGATTGGCACAAAATATTCAACATGATGAAAAGCAAGGACCTACAACAAAGATTACTCTACCCAGAAAAGCTATTATTTAGAATTGAAGGACAGGTAAAGAGCTTCCCAGAAAAGAAAAAGCTAAATGAGTTCATCACCCCCAAACCAGTATTACAAGGATTGTTAGAGGAACTTTTTTAAGATGGGGGAAAATAATCAAAATTACGAATAATAAAACTGCAATGGCTACATATCTATCAATGATTACTTTCACTGTAAATGGATTAAATGCTCTAAATACACAGAAGGGCTGAACTGATTAGAAAACAAGACCCTTACATATGCTGCCTACAAGAGAACAATTTCAGGTTGAAAGACACACAGAGACAAAAAGTAAAGGGATGTTAAAAGATATTTCAGAAAATGGAAACAAAAAACAAAAAAACAAAAAAGAAGCTGGAGTAGCAATACTTACACCAGACAAAATAGACTTTAAAACAAAGGTTACAACAAGAGACAAAGAAGAACATAGTAAACCCCACTTCAAGGTATTTATCTGAAGAAACCCAAACAATACTTCAAGGGGTCATGTGCATCCATATATTCACTGCAGCATTGTTTACAATGGCCAAGAAGTGGAGGCAGCCTGGGTGTCAGTCGATGGGTGAATGGATAAAGAGGAGGTGGTACATATATACAATGGAATATTGCTCGGTCATTGAAGGAAATGGGTTCTTGCCATCTGTGGCGGCATGGGTGGACCTGGAGGTATGTGCTGAGTGGAGTGCGAGACAGATAAAGATAGTTGCAATATGATTTCACTTATACAGTGGTACCTCAGTTTTCTAACGTCTCCGGTGACAAACATTTAGGTTTACGAACACTGTAAATTTTATGGATCTATGGTATCATTAGATAGTAAAATTCATGCTAAATTTGCAGTTTTAGGGGTTGATTTCAAAGGTCTGGGACAGATTAATCCATTTTGCATTACTGTCTATGGGGAAACCTTGCTTCGGTTTTCAAACGTTTCAGATCAGAACTCGAACGGTATTTCGGAATGGATTACATTCGAAAACCAACGTACCACTGTATGTGAAATCTAAAAAACAAAATAAACTTACAGAATTGTACGCTTGAAACCTATGCAATTTTACTAACCATTGTCATCCCAATAAATTTTAATTAAAATAATTAAAATAAAAATTAAAAAAAAAACAGAAACAAACTCATAGATATACAGAACATATTGATGGTTGCCAGATGGGAGGAGGGTTGGGGGTGAATGAAAAAGGGGAAGGGATTAAGAAGTACAAATTGGTTGTTACATGATGTAGGGTATAGCATAAGGAATATAGCCAATAATATTATAATAACTATGTATGGTGTCATACATATTGGTACTAGATTGGCTGGGGTGATAGATGGGAGGGCTTTGGGGGCAGGGTGAAAAAGATGAAGAGATTAAGAAGTACAATTGGTAGTTACAAAATAGTCATGGAGATATAAAGTAAAGCATAGGGAATATAGTCAGTAACATGGTAATAACTATGTATAGTGCCAGCCAAGTACTAGACTAGTCAGGGGAATCATTTCTTAAATATACAAATGTCTAACTACTATGTTGTACACCTGAAATTAATAAAAATAATATTGAATGTCAACTGTAATGGAAAAAATTAAAAAGAGGGGGAAAGGTGAAGGGCAATAAGAGGTCCAAATTTCCCGGTAAAAAGCAAATAAGTCATAGGGACGTAATGTACAGCATAGGGCATATAGTCAATAATATTGTGATAGCATGGTACAGTGTCAGATGGTGGCTAGACTCATCGTAGTAATCACCTCTTTAGGTATATAAATGTTCAATAACTACTGTGTACACCTGAAACTAATATAATATTATATCTTAGCTATATTTCAATAAAAATCTTTTTAAAAGGTAAGTATAATATAAAGAGAAAAACCTAATGGAAAAGTTAACAGGTGAATTTGTATCATAAACCTTTTAATTGTACATTGAAATTTTAACATAAAAAATAATAAAGAAAAAAGAAAAAAAAGAAAAGAAAATTAACCTGGCAAGAGTACATATAATAGATTAGAGACAAGAGAGGCTGAGAATGTACAGAACAATTAGATTGTTCTTGTAGCAGCAGCTCGAGCAGAAGTTAATAAAGAACTAACTACAACAGTAACAATTAGTGAAGTGAGGAAAAGGAAAGAAAGCCTGGGCTAGAGCCCTGGGATACACATGCCTGAATGGTGGGAGAAGTGGTCATGGGGGAAATAGGGGTGATTTTCCATTAAACTGTGTCAAACAGCCCATCTTGCACTTTAGAAATCTAAATAAATAGCTGGAAAACCACTTAAAAAAAAAAAAAAAGATTAGAGTAGAGATTTTAAAAAAGGAGATAAAGAGATATTCTACAACAGCAAAACCTGGTTCTTTCCAACACAAAACTGAGAAAACCTTTAGCTAGAATGGCTAAGAATGAAAGAAGGAAGACTCAAAAAACTAAAATCAGAAATGTAAACAGGGACATTACTATTGACCTTACAGACAC
Source organism: Rhinolophus ferrumequinum (assembly GCF_004115265.2). NCBI lineage: Eukaryota > Metazoa > Chordata > Mammalia > Chiroptera > Rhinolophidae > Rhinolophus > Rhinolophus ferrumequinum. The sequence goes on along the minus strand of NC_046288.1, from coordinate 67,413,855 downwards.
TAAAATGATTATTAGAGATTACCATGAACAATTGTGTGCCAACAGATTTAGACAATTGAGATAAAATGGACAGACTCCTAAAAATACAGAAATTACCAATTACCAAAACTCACTCAGGAAGAAATAGATTTTCAACACACCTATAACAAGTAAAGAGATTGGATGAGTCATCTAAACCTCCCAATAAAAAAAAGTCCAGAACCAAAGGCCTCAATGGTAAATTTTCCCAAACATTTAAAGAATTAACACCAATCCCAGTCAAACTCTTACAAAATATTAAAGAAGAGGGAACACTTCCTAATACATTATTTTAGGCAGAATTATCCAAATACCAAAACCAGACATAAACATCACAAGAAAACAACAGATAATATCCCTTATGAGTAGTCTCAACAAATATAACAGCAAACTGAATCAAACAGCACATAAAAAGGATTACACATCATGCCCAAATGGGATTTATCAAAAGAAGAAGGAGGAGGAGGAAGGAAGGGGAAAAGAAACAGTGGTTCAAAATAAAAACAAATAATTAATAAAATACTACATATTAATAGAATAAAGAAAACAAATAAAATACATAGTCATTTCAACTGATGCAGAAAAATCATTTGACAAAATGCAACACTCTTTCATGAATAAAACATTCAACAAACTAGGGCTAGGAATAGATGGGAACTTCCTCAATATAATGAAAGAAATTCAGAGAAAACCCAGTTTTTCATGCTCAATGGTGAAAACTTGAAACTTTTCTCCTAAGATTAGGAATAAGAAAAGAATACTCATTATACCTATAATTATTCAACATTGTGATGGGAGTACTAGCCAAAGCAATTAGGCAGGGAAAATAAATAAAAGTCATTCAAATTGTAAATGAAGAAAAAAATAATAATCTCTAATTACAACAGATGTATGTAACATGATTCTATATATGGAAAACTCATGGAACACACAAAAGCTACTAGAACTAATAATGAAATTCAGTACAGTTTCATGGTCCAAGATCAACAAAAAGCAGTTGTGATTCTATACAGCAGCAATAAACAATCACAAAGGGAAATTAGGAAAGCAATTTTTTTATAATAGCATCTAAAAGAATAAAATACCTGTCAAAATTTTGACCAAGGAAGAGAAATATTTGCATACTGAAAAATACAAACATTGTTGAAATAAATTTCATAAAACCTAAATAAATTAATCAATCGATAATAAATAAATAAAGATAATCCTCATGATAAATTGGAAGATGTAATAATGTTAAGATGTTAACATTCCCCAAAGCAATCTACAGCTTCAATGCAATCTCTATTAACCTTCCAATGGCCTTTTTTCAGTAGAAATGGAAAAGTAGATTTAGTTGGAAATGCAAGGGTCCCCAAATAGCCAAAACAATCTTGGGAGAGAAGAAAAAAGTAGAAGGACTCACACTTTTTTATTTCAAAATTTATCACAAAACTACAGTAATCAAAACAGTGTGGTACTACCGTGTTTTCCCAAAAATAAGACCAGGTCTTATATTATGTTTTGCTCCAAAAGACGCATTAGGGCTCATGTTCAGTGGATGTCATCCTGAAAAATCATGCTAGGGCTTATTTTCCAGTTGAGTCTTATTTGCAGGGAAACATGGTTTCATGTAGGTAGACATATAGACACTTGGAATAGGCTTGAGAGTCCAAAAATCAAACCAAACATTTTTAACCCATTGATTCTCAACAAGGGTGCTTACACCATGCAATTGGAAAAGAAAAAAAAAAAAAAAAAAACAATAGTCTCAACAAATGTGCTAGGACTACTGGATTTCCACATGAAAAATAATGAATTTGGACCCTAACCTCACACAATATGCAAAAATTAACTCAAAATTGATCAATAACCTAGATATTAAAACTATAAAATTATTAGAAGAAAACATAGGGTAAATTTTCATGACCTTGGATTTGGCAATGGGTTTTTAGATTTAACAGCAAAAGCAAAAAGGAAACAAGTGACAAATTTGGACTTCAAATATCTAAAAATGTTCATGCATCAAAGGATATTATCAAGAATGTGAAAAGAAAACCTACAGAAATGGAGAAAATATTTCCAAGTTATATATCTGACAAAAATTTAATATCCAGAATCTATCAAAAACTTTTATATCTCAACAAAAAGATAAAAAAAATTAAAAATCGATAAAGGAATTGAATAGACATTTATGTAAAGAAGATATACAAATGGTCAAAAGCACATGAAAAGATGCTCACAATCCTTGGTCATTAAGAAAGTACAAATCAAAACCACAGTGAGATACTGCTTCACACAACTAGAATGGTGTTAGTCACGAAAGTAGAAATTAACAAGTCTTCATGATGATTTTGAGAAATAGGATCTCTCATACATTATGGGTGAGAACGCAAAATATTGCAGCCATTGTGGAAAACAATTTGGCTGTCTGTTAAAACGTTAAATAGAATACTCAAAAATTACTCTCCTAGGTATATATCCAAAAGAAATAAACATATATGCCTACACAGAAACTTTCTTACAAATGTGTATAGCAGCATTATTCACAGTAGCTAAAAGGCGTAAATAACCCAAATATCCATTGGAAAATGGTTAAACATAGTGTATATAATGGAATATAATTCAGCCATAAAAAGGAACAAAGTACTGATAAATGCTATAACTTGGATGAACTTCAAAACATTATGTGAAGGAAAGAAGCCCAACATGAAAGGTCACATGTTGTATGTATGATTCCTCTTATATATTTTCAGAATGGGCTAATAGACAGAAAGACAATTGTAAGTTACTAGGGGTGGAGGGAATGGGGAATAAGGAATAAAATTACAAATAATTATGAGGAGTATAATTAATTCTGTATGAGGTGTTTTTATAGTATAATGGAAACGTTTTAAAACAAGAGAGAGCTGGTGTTTGCACAACATGGTGAATACATTAAAAATCACTTATTATAACTTTAAAATGGCCAATTATATGTTAGATGAATTTTTTTAAAAAATTAAAAATCACATGATACTCACTATTTATTGGTATGATTTCCACTAAGTTTTAGACCAATTATATTATAATAGATTACATATCTTTCATAAATTATATCTGTTCTTTCTTAATTGTTTGTTTATAGAATCCTCAGCAAAGCATCTGGCAAATTTTTGCCAGAAGAACTTTGAAAAGGTAATGTCAATTATGAATGCTAGTCTCTTCATTCATCCTGTATACAGCAGAAATAATATTCCTGAGAACTCAAATAGAATAGAACTCAACATGGGTCATCAGAGAATATCTACCAGAGATTAGTAATATACTAATTGTCCTTTGGTGACATCAAGGATCTGAAAATTGTATTTCAGTCATTAAAAATCATTTGTACCTTTTTATGAGTGTGCATGTCTCTAAATATGGAGCCTTCACTTAAAAAGCTAAAAACAACTAACATTGACAGCTTACTATATTTTTAATGTTGTTCCAAGCACCTCATGTTTCTCACCTTATGTGAAAAAACAACTAATTAGGTTATTTTTAATAAATACAAATTTTATATTAATAGTTTTCTTGTATAAAAGATGACACATAAAATGTAATACACTGATTTTTTTTAAATAAAGTAAAAAGTGGTATAGGAGACAGAATATTCAAAATATTTATTACAAGACTATGGCACAACATAGGATACATTAAATTATTATTATTATTATTATTATTAAAATCATTTCAACATACTTTTAGATTGTGAAGGAAGTAGAGGGAAAATTTGATAAATGGCAAGGTGTTTGAATGTGACACTTACGAATATTACAATTAAATCAGGTAGAGATCAGGTTATCTACCATGAGGTATTTCTAATTTTACATATGACAGAAGCCATATTTTATAAAATTTTAATAAATTTTCTAAATATACTATGGTATTTAAAACTTTAATTTATAACTTAAGTAACAAATCTGAGTCCACACATTATAAATAAAACTATATATTGTGAGCTTTTAGTATTCATACAGACTATAATGCTTAAAAAGAAAAATGAAGTAATTAAAAATAAAGGAATATTTTAATTAACATGGTGGTGGGAAGGAAGCTGACGATTGTTTTGATTGTGAAACCTGACAAAAAGCTAGAATGAAAGAAAGAATAGAAACAGAAGGAAGGAAAGAAGAAAGGAAGGAAGGAAGGAAGGAAGGAAGGAAGGAAGGAAGGAAGGAAGGAAGGAAGGAAGGAAGGAAGGAAGGAAGGGGTCATAAAGCTAAATTTGGAATAGGAAGGTATGCTTGTGGTTAGAATATGGTCCTGATTGTAAAAAATATATAAATTTTATTACTGGTTTTGCTGTGAGTTACTCTGCCCTTGCCTTTTTCTACCTTGAGCAGATCTTGTGATGTCTTTTATGGACTTTGATCTCATCTGGGAAAAAAGATGATCAAGGAGGCATTTTCCTCGGTTCTAGTAGACACTTGACAGCAATAGCTATCAATTTATCATATGAAGTATTGGAGTTTCCATTTCTGGGAATCTTAACAATTGACTGGGCAAATCATAAGAAAATATTGTAAGAAAAATTGAAAGGAACAGTTTTGTGCTTTTGGGAAACAGATTGACAGCAGTGGCAGACCTTTGAGGTTTATTATATTCTTTGTTTTAGTAGTGCTACAATTTTTAACACACTTTTTTCTTTTAAGAAATGTGTATCCCATTTTAAAATAATTTGAAAGAAACAGCATCTGTTACTTTCCTCAGAAACCTATCTTTCCAAATTTATAGCTCATGCTGTGATTTTTTTTTATGAACATGCACTTTCCTTACATTCTTGTAAGCTTTTATGAGCACAACCAGTTTCTTTGGGGTTCTGGTCTAAATTTTCTCTTTTCTTTGCTGTACTGGATACTACAACCTCAACTTATATAGTGTGTGTGTGTGTTATCAAATGTATTACATCACAGTTCCTATACATTTTCTGATGCCAAATATTTATATAATCAAATTATATAATGTTATAGGACACACTAAGTATTTTGTGGATATATATGACTTATTTCCTAGCTCAAACAAATTCCCCTGTTTTGGGAAATCAAACCGTACTACAAATTATCTGTGACTATTAAAACAGAAAAATTCTCAAAATGCCCTTATTTTTATTATACTACAAAAATGTGTTTTTATGAGCAGCTTCTCCTAATTGAAATTTCAACACAATCAGATGTGAAATCTTTGAGGTTTTGGAAAAAAACACAAATTTATTTGGAAATATTTTATAAATAAGGTTATAAGGATCCTGGTGTGAAAACTGTTCAAGATGCTTAATGTCTCTTAATGTTTTAAATATATACGATTTTTTCAATATTTTGCTGAACACTTGTTTTTAAATGAAGTCTTTTGATTTTAAAAATGATTACTTAAGGAGCTTCTAAAATGGACTAATTATATCTTTTTATGAAGGAACTATAGTCTTCTGAGATTTATATTTAAATAATTAGCATTTGAATGCTTTACCATTTATGTTATCTATATAAAGAAAAAAAAATCTGTTGTTATAACAAGAAAAACTATATTCCTAAATTACTTTTTATTTAATTTTAAAATTTTACTTCCAATCAGAAGCATAAGTTCACATGTGTGCATTTAAATGCAATTAGCAGAAAAAAAATATGAAAGCAGTTGAATAAAATAGTGTGAGATGTTCAATATCATTTTAATGTATTACAGCATGACAATGCCAAATAGGTAGAATTTTTATATCTACCTGTATCAGTCCAAAAATATTTCTTATACATTGAGATAGTTAATTCTATGTGTCAAGTTGGAGTTTGTTTTTGGATGAGATTAACATTTAAGTTAATGAATTTTGGGTAAAGCAGATTGCCCTCCATAATGTGGGTGGGACTCATGTAATCAATGAAGGCCCAAGTGCAACAAAAAGATCTACCTTCCAAAGCAAATAAGAATTCTCCTGCAGTACTGCCTTCAGACTTCATCTGTTCTCCTGGGTCTCCAGCATGCTAGCCCACACTGCAGACTTGGGACTTACCAGCCTCCATAATCAGATAAGCCAATTATTTCTCTATGTATACACATACTGCTGCTTCTGTTTGTCTGGACAACCCTGACTAATTCAAGTGTTGATTATACCACTATTTTAAGTACGATTTTGGCATCTTAGAAGATTGGTCAGGAAAACATCTGGTGAGCACCATTATGCCCATGCTTTGAACTATGGCATATACTATTTTGATTCTTTTTAAAAGAAAAATTCCTGTTGCTAGATGCAGATTTAAAAAAAAAAAGAAGTATCTGCGAAACTGTGAGAAACATATAGCAATAGTGTCAGGCCCATTTCCCTTGTATTTACAACCCTTCTTACCATTAAGTAGAATATTTTCTCCCAGGTTTCTGCCCACCCTTTTGCTCCTTTTCCTTTTTATTTAGCAAATAGTTATGTATTTTTAATTTTTACTAAATGTATTGGGTGACATAAAATTATATTGGTTTCAAGTGTACAATTCTATAATACATCATCTATATATTGCATTATGTGTTTCACCACTCAGAGTCAGTTCTCCTTCCATCACCATATATTAGACCCCTTTACCCTCTTCTACAATGTCCTCTTCCGCTTACCCTCTGATAACCACTAAACTGTTGTCTGTGCCTATGAGTTTTGTTTGTTTCTCTTGTTCCTTTGTTGCTTTCAGTTTTATATCCCACATGAGTGAAATGACGTGGTTCTCAACTTTTTCCCTCTGACTTATTTTGCTTAGCCTGATAATCTCAAGATCAATCCATGTCACAAATGGCAATATTTCATCTTTTCTTATGACCGATGTGGTACATACATACAATGGAACACTGCGCTCCTTAGATGTGATACTTGCAGGGTTCCCAGGTCAGCAGAACTCTGTGCTAATAATAGAGCTGCACAGGTCTCCATTGTGAAGATCAGGACAAAATGACAGCAGAAGCCCTCCTCTCCACTACTCTTTAATGCACCACTTCCTGACTCCCAGTGTGGAGAGCTCATAGTTGGAGTACCTTTCAGTTCGTCAGGAGTCTTCATCTTCAAAGTGCAGATGAATTGATAAAATTGAAAGTGTGTAAAATTATAGTATTTTGCTTCGTGTAGAAACATTCCTCATTATTCCTAAACTCTAAAATATCTCCTATTGGTGAGAAAAGAGGACTTCCAACCTAATTATTTTGAGATATAAATGTGCAAGAGCATACACAGCCAAATTTTACATTTTAAAAGAGATGTTCATTGATTCCTAGTAACTAAAATTCACACTCATCTTTCACACTTTTGTCTCCATCTTATTTTCTTCCTACTACTCACTGCTCATTGAGGTTATATATTGTATTTATTTATTGGTTTAATTACTATATTTTCTCCAGAATCTAAGTTTTGTACAGAAATGGGCTTTGTTTGTATTCTACTCAAATTCTAATAACTACAACAACTAGCAGATGATCAATAAATATTTCTTAAATATTCTTCAATGGAGAAATTAACTGATAAATGAATGAATTGTATATTTCAAAGTAAATTTCTTCCTTCTATGGACAACCTCAGTTTCCAACTACATCTCCTCAGGCATAAAGAAAAGACTCTTCTGACCTTTCTATGCAGATTAAAATAAGATGTATTTTATTTAATTAATGGATATTCACTCTTCTTTGTAAAACCATCCCAGAGAAATAAATAGCAAAATGTGCTAAAGTTACAAGTAAGAAAAATTTTGTATGCAGTTTGTTCAATAAAATGTCGTTATCCTGTTTCTCTACTATGTGATACTATCCTAGTATGTTGTACTTGGTATCATTTACTGCAGACTTTGTTGTTTGGAAAAACTTTACTTATTTGGCAGTTGGATATGATTAATCAACAATAACAGGATAGTTGCAACTCAATCACCTAGAACTAAACAAATCAATATCTATAAAGAGATGATATTATTGACCATCCTCCCTCCACATGAGGTCTTTCCTACTTCATAAATAACCTTGACTTCTTGTAATTCATCATCATTCAGAGTCTCAGCAATGGGCAGGGCTCAGCACAGGGTAATACAAAGATCTATAAGGCGTGACCCCTGGCTTTCGAAGATTACAAGTTGCATATCAAAAACATTAGAATGTTCATAATATATACAACAGCAAAAGATGTACATAATTTTATTTACCTTATAACTCAGACCTACTTCGGAATAACTCTTAATGCATGGTTTTTCAAGCCATTTCTGATTCTCCTTAATGTTATTTTATAGTGTTGAAATTCATGCAGGCATTCTTTAAACATGAGTGTTGAATTTCTGTTCCAGATAGTATTATGTATGACCTACAAATTTTAAAAATATGGGCAAATTCATGATTACTTATCACTGTTAATATATGAGTTATCATAGGCTTTTTTTCCTCCTACTCTTGAAAGAGAAAACTATTTTGTCTTGCTCAGTTTCTTCTAATTTCTCCAATTTATGAGAAAAATACAGTTTGCCAGACTAATTGTTTTTGAGTTTCATTAGTGTCATGTGTATTTCTTTGTTTTAGTTGTTTTGCCTTTGTTTTTTGCTTTTGGGATATAAAACTTGAACAATACTGGATGGAAAGAAGAAATGAAATAGGATAGGCTGGTAGTTAAAAAGGAAAAAGTTGAAAACAGCTGAGACGAGAGGAACCCAAAACAGAATAAAGAATTTGTAAACGACATTTCTTCAGTCACTGTGTAAACTGCACAGTATTGGAGAAGTGGACCCAATGAGATTAGAGGGTATATAAATTTGGTTATGGGTAGTATTTCACTGGTCATGACACTGCCATGAGTTTAGACCATATCCATGGAACTATATAACAATTAACATATTTATTTTTGCTTTCCATAAATATTTATTCTGTGCCGGGAACTGTCCTATTGCATGTTTATCTAAATGTAAAAAGATAATTGAAAACATCAGCCATTGTGTAACTTACAGTCTAGCAATCGTAGTGAGATCAGAAGTGCATTAAAACAAAACAAAGTATCTCATCTCTGTAGTAAAAAATGGTATGAAGAAAACAAAAGAATACTTTAAAAAAAAAGAACACTTAAAAAAAAAGAAGCTACCTCTGAGATAAAAAGACCTTAGAGCAAGCTTGGTGTGTTCAATCCCCAGCAAGAAGGCCAGTGTAGGCACAAGAGCACAGAGTATGCTTAAGCTATGGTAAAGGAAGTAGAGAGAGATATAGTACATACACTTCTAAGTCACCAAAAAAAAAAAGAAAGAAAAAAAAAAGAAAGAAATTGGGTTTGTTTGCTCTCTACAAATCTTGTGAAACGTTTACAGCTTAGAGTAGTCAGGGCTGGCCTATAACAAACAGTAAAATTTAAGGCCAGAATAAGGTTGTGCAACTGTGAAAATCTGGGAAAGAAAATTCCAGAAAACAATTCTAATTTAGGAACGATCTACATTTGTTGAGGGTCAGAAACAAAAATTTATATGGCCTGGATTTCAGTGGGATTGAAGGGGAGAAAAAAAAATTGACATGGAATAAAAGCATAATTTAAATCCATTGCAGTGCTTTAACATGGTCATTAGCTTTTAATAGATATTGTTAATTGAAATATAACACAGAGAGAAAAGTGTGCAGATCATATGTGAAGACGATGAGTTATATAAGGAACACATGTGGAGCCCCAACCTAGATTTAAAAAGAAAAAGTGGAAAAAAAAAGGAAATTAACATTTAAAGCATATGCCACATCTCAGTCTGCCTTCTTCTCCCTAGAGGTTAGCACTACCCTCATTTCTAACGTCATGCAGTGGTTTTGCCTATTTTTAAGCATATGTAAGTATAATTTCACAGTATATGCTATTTTATATCTGACTTCTTCTTCTCAATATCTCTGGCTTCTTTTCATTCATTATTGTGTGAAGCTCACCATGTTTTGTATTTAAACTGCTGTTTAAAATCTCTTTGTATAAAGGAAGGAAATTCTGTCATCTGCAACAACATGGATGAAGTTTGAGGGCCTTATGCTAAGTAAAGTAAGTCAGACAAAGAAAGACAAAGACTGTATAATGCTACTTATGTGTGAAATCTAAAAACTAACAAACGTATAGAAACAGAGAACAGATTGGTGGTTTCCAGGGGCCAGTAGAGGGAGGTGTGGGAAACGGGTAAATGTGGTCAAAAAGTATAAACTCCCAGTTAGAAGATAGATTTGTTCTACGGATGTAACGTATAGCATGGTGACTACAGTTAACAATACTCTATTGTATATTTGAAGTTGCTAAGAGAGGAGATTTAGAAAATTCTTGCTACAAAACAATAAATTATAACTGTGTGTGGTGACCAATGTGTTATCTTACAGTACTAATCATTTCATAATTTTTACATATGTCAAATCATTCCATTGCACACCTTAAACTTGCCAAGGTTGTACGTCAACTATATCTCAAAAAAGCTGGGGAAAAAAAGGAAAAGTTTCTTGAGAAACCCATAGATAATTAAATATGATTCTGTTTTATTTTGATCATAAATGCTTTTCAGCCATGATAATTGACCTTGACACAAAAGTGGTCCTTTGCATTGTAAATTCAATCTTTCATATAAGAACAGTTGTTTAAGGTAAGTAGGCCTTTAAGTCCACTGCCTAGACTCAGTAAAGGTATTATTAAGAATAATGTTGAGAAATAATGTTTCATTTTCAAATTACGGAATTTCTCCCTACCCCAAGTAACTTGGACACTAACCAGAGATGTCTGTATGGTTGTTTGTTTTCTGTTTTGACTTTTATTTGATTTAATCAAGTAGTACATTTATGTGTTGATTTATTCGTTTATTATTTGTTTAATAGATCAGGATCCTGAAACTCCTCAGATACAATTATTTTCTCAGGGTAGAGTTTAAACATGTGAAATATATAGACCAAAAATGAACAGAATAATTGGAGTATCAAAAGTGTTAACCCTCTCTCTGTAGTCTACCAGGGGAGAGTGGTATAGATATACAGTGAACAATTTACATTTTAGTTCAAGCTAGCTGCTGAAAGCATGAAAATATTCCTGTAGGAGGGCATACGAGTTTATTAGCATGTTTCAACTTTCCACAGACACATAATCACATTATAAAACTAATCTAAATTTTAAAAATATGGGCAAATTCATGATTACTTATCAATGTATGCCCATTATCACCATTTTTACAAACACTGATTCAACCTTGTAACTCCTTCACATGTCTGACTTTAGTAACGCAACTGTTCCATACCAAGCATGGCTCCAAGACAGGGTGGCCAATTTGGTAAACATATGAAGTCACTACTCCCATCTCCAAGTAATCCTGGTACTCTTTCTTATGAATAATGAATACAACCTTTCCATCTTCCCTGATGAAGCCCTCTGTTAATCTAAACTGGCAGATGATGAAACTTACACGGTATTCCAAAACCAGTGCTTCACGTCATGAGTTCAAATAATTGCAAAATGAATGTCTTTTCAGAAATTTGATCTCTGGCTGTTTTCACTAATTATCATGAAGATCTTAATGTTCTTCTCTCTCCCTTCCCCTCTACAGTTCTTAGAATTCCTGGTGATGGTGTGTATCCTTTTTAGAAGAACTAAAAAAGGAACAAGCTTATTCAGTCACAACAAAAAATAGCTAACTATATTCTTCTATTTCTAAGGGAGAAACCTCTTGCTCACACTTAAAGACAAAACTTTCTTAATTTCAACAACACAAGGAAACAACATCAGTTGTCAAGGTTAAGTGCAACAGTGTTTCAAATGAGATTTTCCTTAAAGATGATTGGGATGTGGTCTCCATTGCCTAGAAAGCTGTCACTGGTACAAACACACCACTAGAATAGAACTTCTCAAACTTCTCTCACTTGTATAAAATGGCTCTTCTATTACAAGAGTTTTCAGATTCGGGTTAAAACCTGCATGAGAATATCGTGTAAAAACAGCATTTTCAGTTAAACATGTCAATTATTTTTAATAAAGTTTAAAAGAAACTAGCAAGCATACTTTGTATTTTCACAAGAATATATTCTCAGAGTTGATTTTATCATATGTTAAAATGAAAATACACATTATAGAGATAAAAATGTTTGTCAATGAATTTTAGGTGTTGACTAAAAGTGGAGGTCTAAATCACATTCTAGGATGCAGTGCTGCTTATCAATTAAATGGCTCTACAGTAAACATTGAATTCATTAGTGTTTAAAGCAACCTGTAAAATACGTATTCTTTCAACATAGTTTTATCTTCGTTACAAAGAGTAACAATTTTCAATTTTAATGTGAGTCACTCAAAATGCAAGTAAGTGATGATGGCTTTTAAATGGATCACATAAGTTTCTGCATTATAGTTACCTCCATACATTTTATTTACCTCAATTCACTATTAAAATCTGTTTGTATTCCCTAAATACACAATGAGTGGTGCAGGCAGGCGGAAGGTCCAGAAATTCACAGATATGTTTTCCCTGAACTAAAACCAATCTAAAATAAATCATTGCAGCCAAATTCTCTCATGGATAATTAAGAATGGACAAGATATAAAGCACACAGTAAAGGAAATCTATATAAGAAGCTGTTTCCATTTAAATGAGTTGTTTTCTCTCCTACTGGGAGGCAATAATAATGATGATGACAGTAATGATAATGGCAATAATTATACCATTAATGGAAACAACCACTGAATTCAATGGTTACTATGCACCAGGTACTGAGCTACCCACTTTACACATATTATCTCATTTAATTCTCATAACATTCCTACATATACGTATTATAACCCCCATGTAAGATGAGAGAAATCAATTCATAAGTATATTAATATATTTTCCCAAGGTAATATATTTAGTGTATGACAAAGCTAGATTGTATATGTGGGGCTCCATGAGTCCAGAGCCCATACTTTCAGTGAATATACAATAACAAGTGATGCTGAAGTCCAGGTTCATTTGACAGGTCATTTGGTGTTCTTATTGTTTGCTCATTTCTCTGTGCATCATAACAGAGCATAGTGGTACAGCTCTAGCAAGTAAGAACTAACATTTTGAAATATTTTTCCAACCACTCAATGAGGTGACATTTATAAAGATTCCATATTATTTTATTTTAGCCTTTCAGGAAGGCACCGGTTAAAAAGCATTTTCTATGTTTATTTCCATGTTTAACCCGTGCGCCTCACATTGTTGTGTAAAAAGAGATGATGGATATATGAATGAGTTACCATAGGTCTGGAATGGCAGATGGAATTATTCCAATCAAGCATAATGTACTCAGGAGTAACATATATCTTAAATACACATTTATTGAATGTGTATTTATTGAATCTGTTAAAATTCTGAGAATTAAAGTCAATTGCTAGGATGTATGGCAACGTTCCAATCTTACTTGCATTATATTTTGAAAACTATGTGTTTTCTTAAACGTAGGATGATATATTATTTCTGTAAATTCTACAGAATGAATCACTATTCTGGACATTCAGTGCAGCAGGGATGATCTTTCTAAAACATAAATGAGATTATACTAATCCTCGACATAAAATACTTCAATAACTTTCTATTGGTTATAAAATGGAATCCAAGACTTTTTGCATTGAATACGTCACCCGTGGATGAGTCAACAAACATCTATTGAAACCTACTGTATTAACGGTCATGATCTAAGTTGCACATATTTAATGACTTCACATAAGAAGTAGAAGACGAAGATGCTGTGGGGCTGGTGAAATTGTTTGATGACATTATCAGACATAATTTCAGGTTCTTTTCATCTTTCAGCCCTGTTGTTCACAGTGTATAGTCCTCTGTTCCCATGCTTATCACCTCAGGGTCAAAAGATGCCCATTTTTCTTCAGGTACATGCCTTCAGAACAATCAAATAGAAAACAAAACAAAACAAACAAACAAACCAAAAAAAAAAAAAACAGGAAACAAAGGGATAGGAGGAAAAAGCTGTCCCTATATTAAGGAAACAATATAGGAACGCTATATAGCACAATTAGGATTATTTCATCAGCCATTGTTAGTGTTGAGTGCAGGGAGCGCTGGAAAACAGACTCTGAGCTAGACACTCCGAATGAAAAAATAATTAAGGTTTTGTCTTTAAGGAAGAATAGCAAAGCAGATATTGAGTTGACATCTAAAAATACCTGAGTAATATGTAGAAAAAAATGTGTTGGTCATTGGGATTATGAATTATTACAATTGCTCCTGCTTAGAGTACTGTACATGATCTAGCCTATTTGAACTACTCTCGCTCTCGTCCTGACCTACTTCTGTATTTTACTCTGTGGTCTGTTTTAACTGAACAACTAATTCCTTGAATTGCTTGTACACTTTCTCCAAATCTTTTCAGTTGTTGTAACTTTGGCTTGCAGTGCTGTCTTCTTGACATGTCCACTAAGTTTCTACTTAGAAGTCAATTCAGCCATCTTCTACTCTATCAAACATTCTCATATTCTCTCTCTTACATGCCCAATAAAATATCATTCCTCTGTGTCATGTCATTCTGTGCACATTCCTATATGCTTATATTCTTATGAATAAGTGATTAATACATGTGGACATTCGGATTATATTCAATTTGTAACCATAGGAAAACAACTGACAAAACTTGCTTTCAAATATTTAAGTGATAGGCCTGTGACACATATTGTTAAACATTTGAAAGCAAGTTTTGTCAATTCTTTCCTTGTGGCCACAAGGACATGTATAAAATTCTGTGCTAGAAGTTTAATCTTAATGAAAAGGAAAGGTTTTGCTTGGCTAAATTACTAAACTTCTGCCATTGTAGAAGACTAACAGTGGAGATGTAGCTCACTAATTAAACTTCAGCTACTGTAGAAGAGATAATAGTGGAGATGTTAATAAGTAATCTACATGTTGTCATATGCTGTCATGATGACATGAATTAGTGACCAAATAATGTTGGTTAATTGTCTATAATTTTGAATATAACAGTGTATAAATAACATTAGTATAGAACTTTAGAGTTTTCAATTTACTTGTATACACTATCTTACTTCATCTTTAAAACAATCTAGTAAGGTACATATGACAAATATCATTATCACTCTTTTACCGAATAGAAATGTGTGTGGTTCAGAGAGGTTCATGGACGTGCAAAAGGTCACACAGTTGTGATAAATCTGGAAATTGAATTCAGATTTTTTATTCCAAATTTAATGTTCAGTTTACTGTATATTTATGACTCTTATTGTGAATATAATAATTATATAAAATTATATACTTTTGTCCTCCCAAGTGCTTTATATTCATGTTTACTAACAATTAATGTTACTGAGTTACAGTTATTTTCAGATGTTATGTAAACCCTAAAAATCAAGAACATAAATTATTTTCTATGTATCATTCATTATTGGAAATCTAAATTGCTCTACCCTTGGTATGTTAACCAACTTGTGCTAGTTTGCCTGGGACTTTTCTGTTTTTAAAACTGAAAGTCCCAAGTTCCACTAACCTCTTTAATCCTGGGAAGATCAGGATATTTGGTCATCTCGTTAGTCACACAAAGTTTAAAAAATATTTATATTCTATGAACTACTGAATTATAGTTAATTTTATATATTTTCTTATCAAAGTATCATAATTTGGTTTAAGTTTATGTATGCTTATACAGTGACAAAGAGTTTTCCTATAATTTTATAGTTAGTCCAAGTACTGTTACGTTTTAACTTTTGAGATAAAAATATTTGAATTTAAATGTAATTTTAAAGAAGTGGTATATGCATGTTTATTTAAAATGGTAAACTGTGTCAATATGGGAATTAAATTTTACCCATCACTATGGAACTATAAAGTATCACCTCACTTACAGAATAACTATATTCATCATAACAATCAAAAGGACAAGACAGAATGGCAAAACGAAGCTCATGTGTAAAATAAAAATGATAGTTTTCATTACAATAAATTAAACTATAAAAATTTGTGTCAACACATACTGAAGAGAGGACTTCTGCTTCTGGGTAAAATACAGTTGATCGCATTTGACCAATATTCCCTCTGCAACATTAAAAAAAATATCATATTTTAAAAGCATGAAATAGTTATGGAAGCAACAAAAATATGGTAAACTAAAATTCCAAAGAGGAGAAAACCTTCCTAGTATGAGTAAAAGATACCCAACCATTTCCTTCTTGGATCTAGTTGCTTATTTCGTAGGGAGTCTAAGGTATCTGGCCTAAACCAGGAAGATTCTATGGAGGAATAAAAACTAGCAGAGGCTTTAATAGTTGAGTAGAGGTGAATTCAAGAGTGATTGGATAGAAAACTAAAGAAGCCCCCCAAAAAGAGCTGTTTACTGATGGAATGTTTACTGAGCTCTGGATCTGTGATGGACGTTAGTGCTCTGTGTTAAATAAATACTTCTAAATGACAAAGTGAAATAAACCACAGTCTCATAATGCTTATGAGACAAACTTCTGATGAAGTGTAAGAGCCTGTCTCAAATACTTTGCCATTATTCCTCTCAAATCATTTGCTAGGTATTGAAAAATAAGGATGCAGGGACAATAATATCCTAAAATGAAAACATCTCAAGAGGAGAAATGAATTTCCCACAGGCTTCTGGGATAAAGAAGGTACAGAACCACCCAATTCTCAATCAGAACTATGAAAGGGTGACACTCCTGGTACGATGAACTAGTGCATCCTAAAATGGCAACACAGCCTAAACTTGGACAACCAGCTCAACACTTGATTGAGTTGATGATATTAACAACCACTCACAATCTGGCTAAAATGAGAAAAGATCATCATTTCTAGTGGAAGGAAAAAAAATAATATTATCTGGATTGCTATAGCTGTTCGATTCATAATAAACTGCATACACATTTTAAAAGTATATGAGATATGTGAAGACACAGGAAGTATGACTAGGCAGGAATAAAAAGCATTGAAAAGAATAAATACATGGATAAGTGTAAAAGAATATCAGTCGTTTAAAACATAAAAAAATAATAATGTCTGGGGGGGTTTATAACATGGCCAAACTAAAATATGAGACAAAAAAGGTACAAATTATGGGAGGATACAGAGTTTTTTTATTTTATTTTTTTAAATGTTCAGCAGCATGTTCTTAAGTAATATTATTTTATTAAAAGACCTTCTAGTTATAACATTTGAGTCCATTCATAGTCACCACTGGCTGATTTATCTTCATACTTACTTGATAGTTTGGCAGAATATAGAACTATAGGTACATAATTTCCTCTGACATTTAAGAAACACTGTTCTAGTTTTTTGATCAAAAAAGGTCTTATCTCTATGTAAATCTTTTCATACTTTGATACTTGTTTCTTTCACTGTAAAATTTTATGAATTCCTCATTATCCATATCTATAAGTGTATATATATATACAGTTATAGATATTTTTAAATATATTTATCAACTTCCTCCCCCAGGAGTTGGAGCTTTCTATTTGGAATTAAGTGTCTTTATTTAACTTTCAGACATTTTCTTCTATTATTATATTCCTCTCCATTCTCCCATACCCTTTCTATCAACAATTTGACAACATCCAGATTAATAAAGGTTCTCATATTGTTAACTGCTTGGCCCACTTGCTCTGTGTTCCTTAAATCAACGTTCTACTCACTCATTTCATCTTCAGCTGTGTCTATTCTCTCAATCATCTCTACTAGTAAAATTATCTTTTGATAATTTAAGCAAATGTCTTTTTAGCATTTAAGGACTATGATGGCCTATTTTATTTTACTTTACTTTTGAAATATATAGTTGCAAAATCTAATTAATTTAGCAAAGTTCTTAATCATGGACATAATTTATCCATGAGTCTAATGAAAGAAACGAGACAGTAGACACACTTTAAAGAAAAAACCTTTCCATCACTCGTTTTTAAAACAACACCAGTATAATAACTGAAGGAGAATCTGCTACATTGTGTGGATTATGACAGTGCACGACCTGCCAAGCTATAAATGGTCAGTCAGTGATGGTGTGATATACACAATACAGACAGCAGTGCAATTGTAAGAGAATGATTGAAAAATGGCTCCATCAAAAACTATTGCTCGTTGTGGAAATATTATGTGTCATTGAGCCAAGACAATTTACAGCTAGCAACAGTTGCTGTAGATGGACGTACCGAAAGAAGTTTGAAAAACAAAGATGTGACAGATGATACTGCTGGAACATCAAAAGAAATATTGTGTCATTTCCTCTTCAATGCCGAGAATGCTACTACTACAAAATTACCGCAGACATTCAGGGAAAATATTTTTGAACACGGTGTCTGAAAATTAGGAAAGATTTCTGTTAAACATTTTTTGAAAGTATTAGATGATTGAATATGTTTGGCATATTGGTCCTTGTGATTAAATATTTAATATTTTATTTAACATTTCTTTTTTTCATTATTCGGATTAACACATGTGATTTTAATCTATCCTAAATGATGTTACATATTTAATAAACGTTTTCAATTGGTAAAACGTAAATTTCAGATTAAAAAATATCCACTATATATTATTTGTAATGAAAAATGTACTGCACTTCATTTCTGAAACTCACCTATGAATAAACAAAGAGAGATGGTGTGGCAGACACGGACCACAGATAACTCAAACTCCTCTGTCCTTACTCATTTTAAATCTTACTGGAAAGTCTATGTAAGTCACTTGCCCAGACTGTCTTGAAGGTAGGGGTGGCCTGTGGGATGTAAGCACAAGTCTGATGGTACCACCTCTGTTTTTTTCCCCCTTCTTGCTTGAAATACGAAGATATGCTGTTACCATGAGAATAATACTCCACTGACCCTGCTCTGTGAAACATAAGTTCCTGCCAATTTCCATTCCTTATCTCCCATTGGTTTGTTAATTAAATTATTATTTTTACAATAATGTTTATAATTTTACATATTATTACCATTTTAAAATATTAATAGTTTAGTAGGGTTACTTGTTTACTTTTTAAAGAGATGTAATATCCACACCTTATTTCTCTATTCCTGGTTTCCACAATTATTTGGCAGAACATTTGGTTGTATTTTGTTAAGGATCTCAAATATGTTTTATTCCCGAGGTTTCAGCATAATTATGAATTTTTGTCTCTGCCTTTATAATTGAAGGGAATTTAGCCTTGCATACAATTACTGAGTCCTTTATGTTTTTTGAGGACAGCATAGACATTACCCAATTGTAATTTTTTTAAATCCTTATTGCAGGAAATTTTTTCTTTCTATTATGCTTAAATCCTCCTGTCCCAATTAGTATGTATCTTCTTCAGAAACAACAATTCTGCATGTGTTCTTCTTTATAATCTTTCACCTTCCAAATATCTTAACATTTTAAAAATCAGCTATTGATCACTGTTGTCCTACATTTCATTTTTATTAGCTATTATGAGACAATCACTTCCTTGTGAGATTTTGAGTTGCATTTGTTTTTGCATCCCTTGCTTACAATGTGATTACATTTCTGGTATATTTTTCTTGTCCATTCCTTTTCTTCTAGTTCCTTGTCATCTCTCACACTTCTATAATCTCTGCTTCAATCATCTCTACTTAATCTTTGAGCTCCTTTTTATCATCAAGATTATTTGAAACTATTTTTATGACAAATAATAATTTGTTTTCTTAGACAAATGCTCATGGGATGTAGTGTCTTCATTTGCTTTTGCTTGGTGTAGTTCCCCCTCTTCCAATGGACAGGTCATGTCCTGCATCTTTTCCATTTATCACACATCTTTTAGTGGAGCTAACTATTTGTGGACAATGAATATGAAATGAGAGAGTGGAGTGAAGTGAGCTTCAATTATGGTATGTCGTATCAAACACCCATTGTCAACATGTTTATTTTGTTCAGGAAAAATGTTATTTTACTTTCGCTGTTTAAAATCTGTGAAACACAGCAGTCCTACACATATCAGTCTCTGTGCTGATATTTAGTTTTCTTGGCCTCTTGTCCTCCATGCACCTGCCTTGCATCTATCTGGTCCTCTCCCTCAGTAGAGACCAGATTTGCAACATATGTCAATATGGATATTCATTTGATTCCACCTTCCAGGCCATTCTGCAGATCCTATCTAGGTCCTTCCAAGGGTGTGGACTCACCACTGTTCAATTACATATCCCTTTCAGAAGTATAATACTTATTTGGGCAGAAATTTAATTTTGTTCAGTTTTTGAATAGTAACAAGCTATGGGAGACCCCAGAAATAATGGCCTTAAATTTGGAGTGAGACGTGACTTCACCATGTAAATTAGACATAGCAATGGTCTACCTCTTTAAAGCAAAATCTGTGTGCCCATTCTCTGAAATTAGTCTGTATATTTAAAGAAAACAAATCATGCAAATCTGGAAATCCTCTGTTCAAAGTACTTCTTGGTTTAGAATTAACCTAATGTTGATGGTTCTATTAAAACTGAATGAGGATTTCAGGGAGGAGGAGAAGCCCCTTACTGTCTTCCATAAGTTAAGACACCTATATGTGAGTATCCCATAGGATCCATAACTTCTGCTCCAAGGAAAATAATTCAAGCCAGAGCATCTATTCTCTGTGCATGTTTTCCTGGATGCACTTGCTGGGGATTGGCTCTATGTCTTTGAAATACCTCTGCCATTTTCTCCCATCAGTGGTGCTCTGACCTTCAATTACTTTTGGACAGGCGGATAACGGAATTGTCAGGCAGAAAGCAGTCACTGGGCAGGTAATATTTAGACATTACTAGGGACTTTGATGAAAATTGTTTCAAATGTACATGTAATGAGGATCATTAGCAACTCTCCAGCTACATGCCACTTTAAAAACTAACCCAGTGATTAAACTCTTTTCGTAAGGTGTCTTTTATAATACTAATCAAATTCCAACTTGTGTTACAGCTATTTGTATGCTTTTTTTAAAAAAGTCTATATAGTTGACTACTATATAGTCAACTCCTTAAGGGCGAGTACTGTTTCTTTTCTTTTTTTTTTTTTAAATTTATCTTGTGTCATTCCTGTAAAACCTTCATCCAAATAATTACTCAATAAATGCTTAATGAATAAATTAAATATTGTTTTGAAAAAGACAAGAAATTCTAACAAAAGGAAACTATCAGACAAATTGTAATTACTTGATGACAGGGATAAAAGAAAGTTCCATAAAATAGAGCTGGAAGAAAGAGAACAAATGTGTTTGTATAAATTCTATTTTTATGGCAAGATCTATTTTGTCTGAATATAAAGATTTGAGGAGTATTAGTTAAGAAGCCTGTGTTAAACTTCCATTACAAATTAATCACAGAATGTTAGTCACTTAACACACAAATAGATACTTTAATTTCTAGGTCATGGCGTATAGCTAATGTTGGTTCTGGTGGGAGGAAGGATCCCTGTCCACAGTCATTCACAGGCCCAGGCCAATGGAACCTCTACCATGTGATAATCCATATGGCCCTGTGACCTTTTTCATTTCATTAAGTGAAAAGACGTCATAGCACACTTACTATCCTATACTTCAGGTTTGTACTTCAATGATGAGTACTTTCTGGTAATAGCTTTTTTGCCAAAAGAAGCCACATTACCTCTCCTGAATGCACAGGGAATCAAAAATATGGGGGAGGACAGAGCTATTTAGACAACAGTAATTACCTTTTCTATGGGGGAAGAGATAAAGCTCAATTGAATGCATTTCTGTGATGTGTGTGTGTGTGTGTGTGTGTGTGTGTGTGTGTGTGTATGTGTGGTGAATACGCATAAATCAACAAATATATTCTGAAAATATTGTGTCATCTGATTAGGAATAAAGTAGATACTAAAATGTATGAGGTATCCCACTTGCCTGGAGGAGTTTTAATTCTAATTGTGGAAAATATATAGTCATTAAATATCCTATCTTGTTAATTACCTTGTCATTTATGTAGTTTGGGAAATTTTGGGGGTTAAAAAAATTTAAAATTTTCCCCTTTTAGATAAGCTGTCTATACTCCTATCAAAAGTCACTACGATAATAATTAAAAATCGAACCATATGTAAGATTAAAGAATCCTACACATGTTCATTTCCAAATGCAAACAGATGGCTCATAGATTCTACTGCAGATCCTTTTACCTGATATTATTGTTTCGGATTACTCTTATTATCACTTTGAATGCAAGAATTAAAATATTAGATTAAAATTTCATATATTTCTTTGATAAATCAGCTTGGCCAATCAAATCTATGTTTTATCAGTTTATAAGATTTTATATGGCAAGTAAGTATATTTTCATCAATGTGGAAACTCAAATAATTCTTTCTCCCTAATTCTACTATTTTTCCAAAAAAGAATACAAAAAAAATATCTGCTGCAGCAAATAACTTATGATATATTATAATAGGACTCTCACCAAAATCACCACAAATTTCAAGAGCTCAGAAGAAATTTGAAAATCTGCTGCCTTTGTAGGTAATATAATAATAATAGATAAGAAATAAAACTTTCTATTTTAGGCTGGAGTCCTGACACTTTCTAGTTTACCTTCTTACCTTATGAAAAACTTCTACAGAAGTTTTCAATAAGTAGACTTAGAAAGCACTAGAAATTAGGTTAATTTCATTAAAGGTACAGATTGATTTGGAGATAATTTATATTTTATAACATCATCTCTTCTCATCCAAGAACAAGGGATGAATTTTCTGGGCACAGATGTGCTTTTGTCTTGTAATGTGTTTTCACCTTTTTCATCTATGTTCCCTGTCTTTCTTGTTAAATTTATAGATATGTATTGCATTAACTTACTTGACTTTGTTTTGTTGTTGTTATTTTGAATAATTTTCCCATTTATTTTTCTAGTTGTTTACTGATTCAAGACAACCTACTAATTTTTTAAAAGATCATTTTAATATTAAGTCACTTTTATCAAGTTATTCATTTCAATATTTTGGGAGATAACATGAGTGTTGTATATCTTTACATATAAATGTTTTCAGATTTTGGGGTATATACCTAAGAGAGGAATTGCTGGGTCATATGGTAATTCTATTCGTAATTTTTGGAGGAACCTCCACACTGCCTTCCATAGTGGCTGCAATAATCTGCATTCCCACCAACAATGCATGAGGGTTCCTTTTTCTCCACAGCCTCTCCAACACTTGTTATTATTTGCCTGTTGATGATAGCCATTCTAACTGGTGTGAGGTGATATCTCATTGTGGTTTTTATTTGCATTTCTCTGATGATTAATGATGTTGAGCATCTTTTCATATGTCTGTTGGCCATCTTTATGTCCTCTTTGGCGAAATGTCTCTTCACGTCCTCTGCCCATTTTTTAATTGGATTGTTTGCTTTTTTTATTGTTGAGTTGTATGAGTTCCTTATATATTTTCAATACTAGCACCTTGTCAGAGGTATTGTTTGCAAATATCTTCTCCCATTCAGTTGATTGCCTCTTTATTTTGTTGATGGCTTCTTTTACTGTGCAGAAGCTTTTAAGTTTGATATAGTCCCATTCATTTATTTTAGCTTTTACTTCCTTTGCCTTTGAGGTCAAATTCATAAAATCCTCTTTGAACCCAAGGTTTATAAGTTTAGTACCTATGTTTTCTTCTATGCAGTTTACTGTTTCAGGTCTTATATGCTAAGTGAAATAAGTCAGACAAAAAAAGTCGAGAACCACATTACTTCACTTCATATGTGTGATAAAAAAACTGAAAGCAACAAAGGAACAAGACAAACAAATAAAGAAACAAAAACTCATAGACACAGACAATAGTTCATTGGTTACCAGAGAGTAAGGGGAGAGTGGGGATAGTAGAAGAGGGTAAATGGGATCAAATATATGGTGATGGAAGGAGAACTGACTCTGTGAATACACAATGTGACATATAGATGATGTATTAGAGAACTGTACATTTGAAACCTATCTAATTGTACTATCCATTGTCACCCCATACATTTTAATTAAAAAAAAAATGATGGGGGTTGTAGAAATAAATCATATGATCAAAAAGAAACATAACTTTATCTCCTTTTTCCAAAACGTATATCATCATTCATTTCCTATGTTCCCATATTTGCTAAAAACTCAAGAAAATGTTACATAACATGGTGAATTGGCTCCTGCTGACTTTTTTGTTTTAAGTAGAATTTTATTATGTATGATAATGTTTGCTCAAGAATTTTGGTAAATGGTTTTAAATGATTTTTCTTCTATTCCTGTTACAGCCATAGTTTTTGATGGGAATGGATTTTGATATCACCAAATGCCTTATTGGAACCTACTATTAGAATTTTTCACTTTTTTCTCTTTGAATGTGTGTTTGCGTGTGCGTGTGTGTGTGTGTATGTCAGATTTTCTGATATTGAATCACACTTTGATTATGGAATTAACTCTGCTCAGTAATTTACATTACATTATCATGCACTGCTTGTTCCTATTTGTTAGTATTTTATGCATTATATTTGTTTTTATATTCATAAATATTTTCTCTTTCTGTCTCTTTCTCTCATTTCCTTTTTTGAGATTGTATATTTAAATCAAGCTAGCTTCAAAAAATAAACTCAGGAATTCTTTGCCTCTTTTTATAGCTTGGAATAATTTAAATAAAATTGGAACCAAGAGATCTGATTTGTAACTAAAATTGAGTTAATCCAGGTCCCTTGTTTTCAATAGAATAGCTTTTAAATAAAATTTGTGTTTCTTATATGGAAATTGATCTTTTCAAGTTGCCTATTTCCTGGATTAATTTTAGTCTTTTTTTTAAGTATGTTTTTCCAGGACCCATGAGCTCCAAGTCAAGTAGTTGTTTCAATCTAGTTGTGGAGGGCGCAGCTCACAATGGCCCGTGTGAAGATCGAACTGCCAACCTTGTTGTAAGAGCACTGCACTCTAACTGAGCTAACCAGTTGCCCCAATGTTAGTCATTTTTATTTGTTAGAAATCATTCATTTCCTTGAGGTTTTTCAACTGTGTTCTATAAAATTTAATATGAATATTGTTTAAAGCTTTTGATTTCTCCAGTATATTTTATTGTCTCCTTTCCTACTCCAATTCATATAAGTTTACTTTCTCCCTTTTTAATACATTTTAAGAGACTTTTAAAAATACAAGCTTCTGAATTTATGTGTTTTGACTACTATTCTTTTTTTATTAATTTTCATTCTATTATTAAATTCATCTTTCTTGTTTGGTGTATTTTGTTGTTCAATTATGTTGTTCATTGTCAAATTGATTTAAAAAAGTAAACCTCTGAAATTCAGGCATTCATTTTTTAAATAATGATAGTATTTAAGAATATATTTTTTGTTTTTTTTCAGTACATAAGCTTCTTCCCATAGGTTTTGGTATGAAGTGTTCTCATGTTTATTGCTTTCCATATGGTTTTTAATTTCCCACTGGATTTTCTTACAGTGGCTTTTGAGAACTGCTTCTGAATTCAAAAGTAGTTAAGATTTTTCAGTCATCAAATTAAGCATTTCTATTTTTTTTTATTTTGGTGATGACAAAAATGGAGCCTAAAAATATTCACTTTGATGGAATTTGTGAAGATTCATGTTATGAATTTATGAATTTCAGTACACGAAATATTTTATAAATTTTTCACAGACATAATAAAGTATATGTATTCTGTATGAGTTATCCATAATTCTATGTATTGTTATTACTGATTTTATTAACTGCATTTTGGTTATGTGTTGAAATGTATTGTCTTTTGCATCACTGAAACTTTAAAATCTTTATATCAGGAGAATGTTCTTCTACTTTCTTTTATCAAAAGTTGCTGTTTTTCCATCCGTATCCTTTTTCTTCTTATGGCTAGCTTAACTATGCATTCCCATTTGTCAATATGGCCCTAGTTTATTCTGGTGGTTCCAGCAAATTTACTAATATCCCTCCCCTTTTACTCTCAAAGTGTCTAATTTGCATTATAAAGTATTTGGTGGGCCTACTTATAAATCTTACTACTCACATATTAAACTCCTAGAATTATTCTCTAAAAGTGTCTCCTTCTCATAATATTCATATGTAGTTGATAATGGCTACAAAAGTGCATCCCTCCTGTATACACACCACTTTCCACGTGACTGTAGTTACCCCAGCAAAGGTGGAGTAAAATTCCCATCTCTTTACTTTGGGCTCAGCATGTAACTTCATTTGGTCACTGGGATGTTTACAGATCTGATTAAAGCAAAACATGAAATATTCTTGTGCAGTGGGGCTTGGCTTTTTGTGCCCCTTCAATCACCATGGAAGAACATGCTTCAGCTAACACACTGGTCAAAGGAGGATGAACCACACCTGGATCAAACCTGGACCAATATGTAATTTGAAGCCAAGTTTAGATGAGCCCTACCCACATCAGTCAGTGTCTCCAAGGTAATTGGCAATATATGAACAATAATAAATATCAGCAAAACTAACAGATACACTCTTTATATTTTTACTATGTACTCTAAGATATATCTTCTATTTGATATTTTAGATTATTAAGTATTTCTTTCTCCACAGTAAATATTGTTTATTTCATCTACTAGTTTTTTGTTTTTTTTAAAGTGGGAAACCAGAATTCTTAAGTACTAGAAAAACTTGTCCTACCTTGAAACTTATTTTCTATCAGCTTTAGTTCACTAACATGTTTTCTGTTGGTTTTAACCAATTTCTAAACCCTAATTCTTGAACCCTTTTAAATACGTAGTATGCTATTTTTCTTTGTCAGCTCATTTGGGTTTATGTCTTAAAGATGGCATACATTGCTGTTGTCAGTCCTGGAAGTGTCAGGACATAAAAGCATTTCTTGTCCTTTAGACTAGTGTTGTAGAAGCAAGAAAGTTGAAAGGTAGTTTCTGATGTGGCACCCGGCGAGAGTCCACTGGTACAGCAGTCTCCCACAACACCTTAAGATCAAATGTAAGGAGCCTTGAGCCAACTTCAATCAAATCACTCGATCAACTCTTCTTTTTCTTCTCAAGGATGTATAACGGTCAATGACAAAATCCAACTAGAAGTATAAAGTTTTATAAGGGCCAGCATCCTTCCAGTACTGATTAGGTAATAATTATCATTTGGGCTTCCAACATTCGGCTTCATTAGCGTTTGCACAAAAATGTGAGAATCTCACGTGGCTTACTCTGAGTGACTCCCATAGATTTCAATGCTTTATGTGTCCTTAAGACCTTTAGACTCTTAATTCCCATGTGGGAGAGGCAGATAAAATTAATGTAATTTTTTTTTTTTACCAGGGGGAAAGAAGCTGTGTACAGATTGTCATTTTCCTTTTATAATTTCTCACATCTATATACCTTTTTCTATCATCATCTATTCATCTCATCCTCTATATGGCCCTATTAATCTACTTTACTCAAAATGAAAGTTCTTCAAATTGCCTTATTGTTATTTTATTGTTGTCAATTACGTCTAATCATATTTTCCATTCACATTCACTTACTAAACCTCTCCATGGGGTTTGCAACATCACCACTCTATAGGATCTTCTCTTGACCATTTTTAAGTAATCTCCGTGTCCATAAATCCAACAGGTAGTTTTAAGAACTCTTTTGAATTGATATGTAAGCAGTATTCTCCATGGTTGATCGTTCTCCCTTTTTAAATCTTTGCTTCCTTCAGCCTCTATGAGGTCTTTCTCCTTTGTCTCCTTTTAAGTTATTCTCCCTCTTCCAAATTTTAAATATTTTATTTTCATCATGGCTCTGCTTTGGGCCATTTTTTCCTAAAACTCTGTATTTGTTTCCTAATAATCTCCTTCACTTAAATCTAATTTCTATGTTCGAAATCTAAATACTGTGATCCTCAGCCCTATATTTCCAGTTCAGACTTTGTTTCCACTCTAGACATTGAGATGTATCTAATACTCCTCAAGTTGAACACACAAACCTTGTCCCAAAAATTCTCTTTTTGGTGGTTTACCTCTGGAAATGCATTTTCACAGGCTGAGATTCAGTTAATAAAATCTTAGGAATCATCCTTGACCACGCCTACCCTCAGTTAATGAAGTACTAGTTCCAATCAACTTCCCTAATGATCTTTTACCAACACTATTCCAGTGCCACCAGCATTTGTCACTTGAATTATTGTATTAGCTTCTTCTTTGGCCTCTAACTCCTCATTAAACCGTGATGCTCTCAAAGGGTGTTTTAAAATCACAAAACAAATCATGTCATTCCTTCCAATTTAAGCCCTTTTAATAACTCCTAATTTCGCTTAAAAAATGTAAACCAAATCTGAACTTGGTTAACATAGTCATACTTAGTATGGTACTACCTGCATGACTCACCTATGTTGCTGTGCTAAGCATCCCCCTTTACTCTAATTCAGCTATAGGTCCTCTAATCCTATGGTCCTCAAAGGTCACAGCCTCAGAAAATACCCTTGAACCTAAATCTGTTTCTTTTTTCCTTTTTAATTTACTATAGAACTCTTACTTATGCATGAGGTATCAACTAATTTATCACTTCCTAAAAGTTAACTACCTTGTCATACAAGACCAGGGTAAATTCTCAAATGGTTCTCAGTGCTTCTTCCCTTCATGATTTTCTACTTGATCTCACTTCATAAACTAATCGAAAACATGTATTTAATGTTCATCTCTATAGACGGTCTTTAAGTTTCTCAGCCCAAGAGATCAAGTATATTCTACTTAGTTCTATTTCACAGTACCTCATACTGGGACATAGAACAGGGTATTTGTTATTTCAATTCCTCTTTGTCAGTTCCTCATTCAGGACACACTTTAAACTTTGTTTCAGATGCTGAACATATGAAAGTAGAGTAGTTTTTACTCATTTTATATGTTGTATACATAATTTTATCTCATGCTTAACTTGTTAATAAGCAAGTGGTTAACTTCTTAAAGTTAACACATTTCAACTGTATGTACTTATGTTAAAAACGTGATGACATAAAATTGATTTTCAATATTTTATACATGTATTTTATGTATTTATTTTAATATCATTTCTCAATCACAGTTTACATACAATATTACAATTGTTTTAGGTGTACAACATAGTGATTAAAATTTATGTAACTTGCAAAGTGACTACCTCGATAAATCTAGTACCCACCTGACGCCATACATAGTTATTACTATATTACTGATTATATTTCTTATGCTATACTTTTATTTCCATGACTATTTTGTAACCACCAATGTGTACTTCTTAATTTCTTCCCATTTTTCACCCATCTCCCCAACCACCCTCCCATCCAGCAACCAACAAGTGTTCTCTGGATTTATGAGTTTGTTTTTGTTTGTTTGTTGTTGTTGTTTTCGTCATTGTTGTTCATTTATTTTGTTCTTTACATTCCACATAAAAGTGAAATAATATGGCATTTGTCTTTCTATGTCTGAATTTTTCAACTCAGTAAAATACTCTCTCGGTCTACCCATGTTGTTGAAAATGGCAAGCTTTCATTCTTTTTTATGGCTGAGTAATATACCACTGTATATATGTACTACCTCTTCTTTATTCATTCATCCACTGATGGACACCCAGGTTACCTCCATATCTCACTTATTATAAATAATGCTGCAATACATATATAGATGCACATGTCCCTTCAAAGTAGAGTTTTGAGTTCTTTGGATAAATGCCCAGAGGTGGGATTGCTGGGTCCTTCTTTGTTATTTACCCTACCTTTTGTTTTAAAGTCTATTTTGTCTGGTATAACTATTGCTACCTCAGCTTTTTGTTGGTTCGTTTGTTTCCAATTTTATGAAATACCTTTTCCATTCCTTTTCTCTCAGTCCATGTGTGTCTTTTGATCTGAAGTGCATCTCTTATAGGCAGCATATGTAAGGGTTTTATTTCTTAACCGTTCAGCCACATTATCTTTTCATTGGAGCATTTAATCCATTTATATTTAAAGTAATTGTTGATAGATATTTAGTTATTGCCATTTTATTATTCTTATATTTGATTTTTTCCCCCTTTTTCTTCTTAAGGAAGTGCCTTTAACATTTCTTGCAATGCTGGTTTTGTGTGGTGAACTCCTCTAAATTTTTTCTTGTCTGGGAATCTCTTTATATGTCCTTCAATTCTAAATGATCGCTTTGCGGAGTAGAGTACTTTTGGTTGTAGGTCCTAACTTTTCATTGTTTTGAATATTTCGTGCCAGTCCCTCTGGCCTGCAATTTTATGTTCAGAAATCAGCTGGCAGTCTTATGGAAACTCTTTTGTAGACAACAAATGGCTTTTCTGTTACTGGTTTTAAGATTCTCTCTTTGTCTTTAATGTTGGCCTTTTAATTATGACGTGTCTTGGTGTGGGCCTCTTTGGGTTCATCTTGTTTGGAACTCTTTGCATTTCCTGGGCTTGTATGTCTCTTTTATACACCAAGTTAGGGAAGTTATCCATCATTATTTTCTCAGGTTTTCAATTCCTTCCTCTCTCTCTTCTCTTTCTGGTTCCCCTATGATGTGAATGAACGTTGATATGCTTTATCTTGTCTCAAGGATCCATAAGCTGTCCTCATTTGTTTTGGATTATTTTTTCTTTTTCCTGTTCTCATTGGGTATTTTATGCTACCTTATCTTCTAACTCATTAATCCAATCCTCTGCTTCATCTACATTAGAGTACTGTTGACTCCCTCTAATGTATTCTTCATTTCAGTTATTTTATTCTTCATTTCTAACTGGTTGTTTGTTGTTGTAATTTTCTATCTCCAATTTTATTTTTCCTTATCACTTTGTTGAACTTTTCACTGTTATCAATGAGCATCCTGTTAACCAGTATTTTGAGCTCTGTATCTGGTAGATTGCTTTCCAATTTGTTTAGCTCTTTTCCTGCATTTTTGTTTTGTTCTTTCATTAGGGACATGTTTGTCTCCACATTTTGGCTGCCTCCTTTTGTTTGCTCCTATTTATTATGTCTCTCAGTCTTGTTAGCGTGTCCTTATATAGTAGGTGTCCTGTGGAGACCAGTGGTGCCGAATCACCTGAGTCATATGCTCCAGGTGTGTCCCTTGTGTGGGTTGTGTGTACCCTCCTGTTGCAGTTGAGCCTTTATTGATGTTTGCATATTAATGGGAAGGATTGACTATCAGGTTGATGGCTGTGAGAACTGGCTGTGGCTGCAGTGGAATAGCAATTGTGCAGGGGCTGACCCTATAGGACAATATTCACTTTAGCAGAGCTCTGGTGCCTGCACAGTCTATTCCTTGGGTGTGCCATCTAAGAGGTGGTTGGTGTGATCTGAAGCTGGCTACTGGGTGTTTTGGTTCTGGGGCCTTTTGAGAGGGTCTTTATTGTAGACCAAGGTCAGCAGCTGCCTGTGCCCTGCCTGGGGCCACTTGATATGAGCTACAAAGTGATCTGCAGATGGTTGCCATTTGTGTTTAGCTTGTAGGTTCCTGGGAGAGGCTGAGCTCTGAACCAAGGCTGGCTGATGCTAGTGCTAGGCTTGGGCAGCTCAGCTAGTGGTACAGGGAATGCCAAAATCACATGTTGCTTGTTGGGTTTTGTGGTCTTGCAGATATTTTAGGAAAGTCTGTAGCATGAGCAAAGACAGGCCATTTGTATGGAAAAGCCACTGGAAGAGGCTTGGGTAGGCCTTCAAATTGGGTCTCAGGGAATCACCAGGATGAAGCGAAT
The DNA here is from genome assembly GCF_004115265.2 of Rhinolophus ferrumequinum. NCBI lineage: Eukaryota > Metazoa > Chordata > Mammalia > Chiroptera > Rhinolophidae > Rhinolophus > Rhinolophus ferrumequinum. The sequence goes on along the minus strand of NC_046288.1, from coordinate 67,382,319 downwards.
GGTGTTAGCCAGGTTGATGGTGACTCAGACATGGTGCTTGCCTGCTTCTGCAGGCTCAGTTGGGGGAGAGCTCAACAAGTTAATAATGGCTTCTGCCAGCACTTCTGTCTGGGAGAAAGCTCACCTTCCAGCCCTTGCCCTGAAACTAGACAACTCAGTTTCCTCCCTGTATGTCCCTAGCACCTTTTGAGCTGCTGACCCAGCACTGAAACTAAGAGAAAATAAGTCTGCCAGCGAGTAAGTCCATGCATAGACCCTTCAAAAGGAACTGTTGGAACTCTAAAAGTCCTCCATTTCACTCAGCTGCTATCTCTGCTAGTTTTAACAGCCAGAAGTTATGGGGACTTCTCTTCCTAACACTGGTACCTTGGGTTGGGAGCATGGTTGGGGCTAGGACCACTCTCTCCTCAGGGGGAACCTCCACAACCTAGATACCCCTTCTAATTGTTAACTGCCACATGTGGGTGTAGGACCAGCCAGTTCCATAGCTGTCCCTTCTACCAGTCTCAAGTTGGTTTCTTCTGTATATCATTAGTTATAGGACTTCTGCTCAGCTAGACTTCAGGTGATTGTCAGTCATGGTTATTCTATAGTTGAGCTGTAATTCTGATGTGATCATGATGAGGAGGTGAGCACATCATTTACCTATTTTGCCCTCTTGACCAGAAGACCTTTATGCACGTATTTTATTAATTTTCCCTATGAGTCAGGATCATTTTCAAATAGAAAAAAAATAGGTAATTTCACCAAAAACATACTAGAAATAAAATATTTTCTTCATTTCTCAAATGTGGAAAATGCCTACCTCACAGCATATGGAAACGATAAAATGAAGAGATTATGAAAATATTTTATAAAATGTACAGCATTATTAAATTTCAGTTACAATATTAATATTAGTCTTGTACAAACATGGTATTAAAATCATACGTCTTCCTATTAATCATCTTATTTCAACTAAACATAAGAGAAATAACTGCTGCTTGTTTTTCTACTTTTTTTTCTCATCTCATACATAATTATTACTGAGAGAATGCAGGTTATATTCAAGACCAATGTTGTCAGGCAATGGAGCTTTACTCAGAATTATTTCCTCATAAGTCAGAAGCTAACTGGCTGACAGAATACTTAAACTAGGGATTCTAGCTGACCACAGGTAAAATTTACTACTGTAAATCTAGTAATAGTTGGGGGGTGGAGGGGGGGAACACTCAGCATATTTGAACTAGTAAAATTACAGCTCCATCACTTTAGTGTCCATTTCATAAACTGTTGTTTAATGAGCATTTTTCTGAAACTATTCTTCCACTTATAATCTTAATTAGAAACTGTGACATCCCAGAGCTAGACCTGTTATGATTTTTTAAAACTACTCTTCCTATTTTCCCTGTCATTGTATTTTAATGGTTGGATCCTCCATGCTCTGTAATTATGCAGGTAGGCTCTACGACATACAGTGTTTAAAGTTTAGGACCAAAGGAGGCTCTAGACAGCACATATTGTTTGTAGAATAAGAATAATAATAAGATGGATGAGCATTTACTCCAACAATTAACTGGTCCCTCAATTGCCATATGGTTATATTCCCTTGAAAACTCACTTATCGCTTCAGTAAATTAAGGAACATGTTGTAATATCACCACATAATAGATTTCTAAGCATCTACCATTTAATAGCATATAACTTCTTTATTATTCCCACTTGAAAAAAATGGAATAATTATCAGTTAGTTTTCGCTTATTTAAAAAGGCCCTCTGAAACAAAGTGTTTGGAGTCATATTGTTATTCAATTTATTCACTATGAGATAAACTAAAATATTCAAGGCATTTTAAAGGTATGAATTCCAAATGCAAATTGAATATATTCATTTCCAAAATGTCAACAGTTGTCAGAGAAAGCCGGGGTAATCTAAACTGTCTTTGAGCTCTTACACTTCAAAAACTACAATATGAAATTGAAACATACTATTTCTGCACTTTTTTCTAAGTAAAAATAATTTATTTTGCTTTCGCTTATAATTGTGCATGCATAATTTCAATCTGTATATTGTTTTCATTTAGCACCTTGCATAAGAAAATTAAAGACTTAATTTCAAGAAGCATGTCAGCACAACCAGCCATTTGCTCTTAGGACCATACTGCTTTGCTAAGTTGATTTTTACTACTGTAGCATTTTATAATGTAAACAATAATACTCTATTCCTAGTCTAAAAGCAACATTTAACTGAAATAAAACTTTCTCAGCTGCATGCCAAGACAAGTTGATTTATTTATTAAAAAAAAAAAAAAAAAAAAAAACTACAAGGTTGTAAACACCTGAATACTGACATCAATATTATTAAATATGCAGAAAAAAATACAAATATTTCCATAAGAAGCTTGAAAGATAAGACAGATACCACCAAAAACCAAAAATCTATTTAAAATTAGATGCTGCTAAATAATTCGTTTGGTGATAAGTAGAAATGAAATCGTTGTGTAAAGTGTAATCTAAAAGAATATTTAATATTAAAGCATAGAGAATTATACACAAATTTTCTAAGGCACTATGAAGGGCTTTTGTGATTTGGGGTTGTATATCCAGAGGCATCATGTCATTAATCTGCAGGATAATAGACCCTTGATATCCAATTTAGTTGTACTGCATTGTGAGAACTGCATTTAATTTTAGGTACTCTCATTTTTAACAAAATATAAAAAGCCAGACAGATTGCTGAAAAACCAACATTAATGTTTAGGGATCTGGAGAGGGTATTATTTATAAGATAATGTTCACAACAGCTTTTTCTTAACAGCTCCAGAAAATGATTTGATGTATTCTCATCATGGAGTCTACATAAGCACACAGTATTTTGATTAAATAAATAAATAATAAAACTTTGCAGAGGGTGCTTAAAATATGATTATTTTCATAGAATTTTATAGCCAGAAAAATCCTTAAAGATTACCTTATCCAACACCCTTATTTATTTTTAAAATTTGTACAACTTTTATTAGGTTTATTGGGGTGACACCAGTTAGTAAAATTATGTAGGTTTCAAGTGTACAATATATAGTATATATCTTGTATATAATACATCATTTATATATCGTACTGTGTTTTCACCACCCAAAGTCACTGCTCTTGTCACCATATATTTGACCCCCCAACAACCTCATTTAAAAATGAGGTTTTAGGTCCCAAAATTTTCATCCTAATCATGTCCCTGGAGCTTGTTGGTGCCACAGGCAACATTAAAGCTCACATTCATGATAATAAAAGGTTTTTTTCTTTTTCTAATTTGCCACATACTTCAAGTATCTATAGCTAGTGTCATTTTACTGAATTAAAAGTACCACATCATTAACTGTAGCTCCAAATATATTTGGGGATTCTTGTTATTAATGTAAATGGGCTTTGGTATAAGACAAAATAATTTCAGTCCTTGTTATAACCTAGATATTTGACCTTGGCCTAATTACTTAAGCTTTCACTTTCCTCTTCTATATAATGGAATAATTAATAGTAGCAACTTCATAGGGTTTCCTTGAGTGTCATATGAGAAAATCAAAGTAATGTGCTTATCCCAGAACCCAGCCCATGGTAAAAGTTTAATTACTGTTGTCTATAATTGTGAATTCTGAGGAGAAGCATTCATAGGTAGGTGAAAAGTATTCTTTAAACCTATCAGGAATTCTCAATTAAATAAGTACAATAAAATCACAATTTGGAAAAGTCATAGCACCATCACTAAAAAACATGTATAAAATATTAAAAAATAAAAAGACACTGACCTCAAATGAGTATTAAGAAGACTGGCAAGTGATTTCTCAAGAGAGATCATGTAAGTCAGACATCACTGGTACGGCATTTTTAATGCTTATGGAAAATAACTGTCAGTCTAGAATTCTACACCCAACAAAAATAATTTTCAAAAATAAGGTTAAATGAATAAATTTTCTTACATGCAAAAACTAATACGGCATCAATTATAAAACAAACAAAAATCAGTGGTGGGGTGTTCTTCAGGTAAAATGAAATTCGTCTTAGAAGGATGTAAGGTAATGCCTACATATCTGTATATAGCTTCAGAATATTTAAATACTGACATAAAGGACACGTAGGCAAAAACTACAGTCAACATGGAAATTTTAGCAACATTTTGTAAGTAAATGGTGAAGCAAGCAGACAAAACCATCAATAAAGAACTAAAAATTTTGAACATTATTAATATGTCAAATTCAAAGTCATAGACTACTTTACCCACACCCACATTCTTTATAAATACACATGAATTATTAGGCCATTAAGCAAGTAGCAACGAATTTCAAATGACTGAAATTATTTAGGTTTTCTTAATCTACAAAAGAATTAAGCTAGAAACTAACAAGAGTACATGGCTATAAAATCTTTGAAGTCTTGAAATTAAAGCAATACACTTTTAGATAGTCTATAAGTCAAAGCCAAAAATAACAAAGAGGAAATTTCTGTGCTAAACAATAATGAAAATCCATATTGAAGTGTATTTTGAAGTTAAAGCTATGTTTTGAAGGAAATTTATTGCCATAAACACATACATTAGAAGACTGGCAATCAAGAATTTAAGTATCCATTTTAGTAAACCAGAAAAAGAAACAACGTTGATAAGATAAAAACAGAAATTAAAAGTTGGTTGTATGAAAAGATTAATTAGGAAAAAACCCAACATGAGTGAATAAGAAAAAAATTACACCTTACTAATATGAATGAAAACCAGACACCACTCCAGATCATAGATATGATAAAAATATTAAAGTGATATTTATCAACATTAAAAAATTAATTTGAAATTTTATATGAAATGGACAAAGATTCTGAAAAGGACACCTTCATAAAACTAATTCATAGATAAGTAGAAAACCTGAAATCTCCTATATCTAGTAAAGAAATTAAATCTATAAGTAAAAACCTAGTGAGAAAGAAAGATCCTGGCTCAACATAACTTCTCCTGTTAAATACTCCTAACACTGCAGAATAATTTGTAGCAATCTTAAGTATGCCCAGATAGTAGAAAAATAGGGAACAGTCACAATTCATTTTATAAAATCAGCATAAATTTAATAACAAAAATCTAAAAAAAAAAATACAAGAAAAAATCGAGGATATCTATATGGAAAAAAAAAATAATGCTCGAACCATTCATATAACATACTCAGAAACAAATTCCTTATTGATTATAAATATACATATAAAAGATAAAACAATGAAACAGGAGAGTATCTTCCTGTCTTTGGCATAAGTAGATGTCTTAACCAAGATTTCTGAATGTTAAAAGATCCCAATAAGAAAGTGATAAAGCAATCCATAGGTTGATGAAAGATATTGTAACACCAACTGCCAAGGACAGACTCATAGCCAGAACATTGAAAAAAAAAAAAAAAAATCCACAAAGGTATGAGAAAAGAGACCTCAGTTAGTTAAAAAAAAAAAAAAAAAGAGTGGAAGAAACTCTTCAACAGGTAAGGAGAATGTTCAAACAGTCAACAAGTATATGAAATGGTATACAACCTTACTAGTGATAGAAAAACCAAATTAAACATTGTGATTCAAATACACTCACCAAAATGGTTAAAATTAAAATGAGTAGCATTGCCTACAAATGGTGAGGATGCAAGCAACTAGAATGCCCATATACTTTTGTGGAGGTGCCAACTGGTTTAACCATTTTGGAAAACTGTTTGGCAGTATCTGCTAAAACTAAAAGCAAGCAATCAGAATTCCTCATAATTGCATCACAGGACATGCAATAGTGTTTATAGCAGTATTATTCCTACCAGCTACAGAATACAAACAATCAACTTGTCTGGCAACAGCAGAAGGGATTAATCTTAATATAGTCATAAAAAAATAATTCTATTCATCAAAGAAAATACCACAGCCACAAAAACATGTTTGCCTCACAGACTTAATAGTTGAGAGAGGAAAGACAGACATACACAAATTCAAACAGTATAGTTCTCTGTGTGTGTGTTTAAGTTGTAAAACATACACAAATTCAAACAGTATAGTTCTCTGTGTGTGTGTTTAAGTTGTAAAACAGGCACAATGTCTGAACGGAATTAAGGGTAGTAATTCTTTAGGGAGTAATATCAGGCAGGGGTGCTTTTGGGTGCTGGCATTGTTTTAATTTTTGATGTCAGTAGTGTTACCAACTGAGTTTTCACATTGAGTGAAATTATAGAGCGTTACATTTTATAATATATTCATTTTTTACATGTGGGATACATTTTAGCAGAAATATATAAATTACGTGCATGAAAGCTCATGTTTTTCTCCAAATTCTTGGTCCTTCAAGTTTGTCATTTTCAGGATCTTTTTTGGCCTTTTGATATCCCACTTCTGATACATTAGCTTATAGTTTTGAGGCTTTCTCTCCCAACTCTTCAGCATGCACTTAAAATATCTGTTTAAAGACTACTGCCAAAGGATTTCTGCTCACGATATTCTACTGAAAACATGTCTCTTTTTATTTGCACTGAAGAACACATCTCCTATCTCATCTGCTCAAAAGCTTTTTATAAATGCTTTTCCAAGAAACTCATGACTAACATCATTATTTTGATGTGAAAACATTTGCAGCCTAGAGAAAAAAATAATAAAACATGCTTCTGAAAGAACTTCTTCATTATCAATGCTTGTACTTAAAATCTGTTCTAATTATTTTTTCCAGCTTATACCAAAAAGGGAGAGAAAGAAGAAAGCATTAACTCTGCTTATTCATAGTTCACTTTTGTCAATGATAACAACTGACCTGAAGAAATTGATATTGGTTTATTTGGAATTACTTATGCGCGCTCTCTCTCTCTCTCTCTCTCTCTCTCTCTCTCTCTCTCTCTCTCTCTCTCTCTCTCTCTCTCTCTTTCTTTTTTACTAAAGCCAGCCTCACATCAGTCATAAAGCTGTCTTAAATTGGGTGGAGAATTAGGACCCATGCGTCTCTATTTTTAATAAATTTTATGTTATTATTGTTTGTGTTTATTCTATGACACATTATAAGGATTTTTAATGCATATAGTACTCTGATATTTTTTAATTTAAAACATTCTTAAGAAATAATTATCTCTTTCAAAGTACATTTGTTGTCATTCTGGCTCAATTACATGTTGGGATTTATTTGAGGGTTGTATTTCATAATTAGAGGTAGTTTATATTATTGAATCTTATGAATAAATAACTTTCATGCATTCTATTATAGATAGTATAAACATTGTAATTCAATCCATCATAGAAAAAGTTATATAAGCAGTTTTCATAAACAATTCAGCAACTGGACACTACTGAAATTTGAATGGCAATTTCTGTTTACCAAGAGCTATTTATTATGGTTACACAAAAATAACTTAAAGTTTACCTAAGGTATTTATAGCTGTTGATAATCCATCTATCAGATGGACTGAAGGAAATATATTCATGATCTGAAATATTATCAGGTAAGCCATGTTTTGCTTTCTGGGAGGTGGGTAAGGAGTAAAGCAGAATTAAGTGAGATCACCATCATTCCTCTTTAAAAAGAGTCACAAAAGTATGAAAAGAAAATCATTAAGAAGCTTTTTCTGGCATGTTAGAGATACTTCATCAAATTTATGGGTCTAGAATGTCATGTCTTTTGACTGAACAAAGATGAATTTCATAAACTAGAATAGAATTGCAGAGAATAGTGAATGTCTCTAATTTGGAACTGTGCTGGAGAAAGCTGAGAAGAAATAACTTACCAGAGGATTTTGTGAGGCTAACTTCTACTGCACATCATTAAACAAATAAAATGAAAAGAGTGGCCATGGGGGAATAGAGAGAAATATGATATGTTCGTATTAAAGAGTTAGAATAAGCAGCACTTGTTATTCATTTGGATATGTGTGGTGGAGATAGCCAAACATCATGGGTATCTGTGTTGATAGGCTTGACTACACGGTGGAGATACAGTGGTAACGTTCATCAAGAAAAGAAAATTACAATGAGGAACATATTGGAAGGAAAGTATAAGGTGACTTTGGGCAATGCTGAGATTCAGATAAAGGTGGTGACACTCAGGAGACAGTGCCCATAGGTTCTAGAACTCAAAAAACAATCTAGACTGGAGATACTAATTTAGGAATTCCCCAAACATTTGCAGCTCTTAACCTCAGTGACATTAAATGCTTTTCCAGAGAAAGCAGGTAGAAATAAAAGTATTTTAGAACATTGCTGAACACGACATTTTAAGGAATATGAAGTGAAGTGGAAGAGAACATTTATAAAGTATATAAGCGACAGCGTGAAATGAAAATACAACAATACCCAGAATCTAGGGAAGGGAAGAGTTTCAGGTCAAAAAAATTCAACAAAATCATGCTGCAGCTATGTTAATAAAATATGAACTCAAATGCCTCCATTACACTTAGCCATAATCAGTTTGGGGTGAATTTAATGCGCCAGTTTTACTGCTGTGGAAGTTCTAGAAGCCACATCCCTGTGGGACAAAGAAGTAGTAAAATATATATAAATTACGTTTTTAGTAAACCATATATAAATTACATTTTTTCAAAGCCTGACAGGGAAAGAAAGGCAATGTAAGTAAATGTAAAAGTCTGAATACTCTGCATTGTACTGTAATAACAAACAGCCCTATATCTCACTGCTTAAAACACTAAAAGTTTCACAACATGGATGGACCTAGAGGGTAGTACGTTAAGTAAAATAAGCGAGACAAAGACAACTACTATGTGATCTCCTTATATGTGGACTCTAAAGAACAAAATAAATGAACAAAGAAAACAGAAATGTACTCATAGATGCAGAGAACAAACCGATGGTTGCCAGGCAGGAGAGGGGTGGTTGGGCTGGGTGAGAAAGATAATGGGACTAAAAACTACAAATTGGTAGTTATGAAACAGTCACAGGGATGTAAAGTACAATGTATAAAATATAATCAATAATCCTGTAATAACTATGTATAGTGCCAGGTGGGTACTAGATTAATAAGGGGGATCACTTCCTAAATTATATAAATGTCCCACCACTATGTTGTGCACCTCAAATTAATACAAAAGAATATTGAATGTTAACTATAATTGAAAAATAAAAATAAATAAATAACACCAAAAGTGTATTTCCTGCTTAGGCTTCATGCCCATCTCAGATCAGCAGAGGATTCCAATCCATATTGTCTCCACTAAGAATCTAAGCTAATGGACCCTTAAAATTAAGATTTATCACGGCAGAGAGGGAAAAGAAAAAGGAAATTATGCACTGAATCCTGCAGAGTTCTGCTCACATATCATGACCAAAGCAAGTCACGTGTTCATGCTTGTGAATCTGGATAGAAGTACAATTTACTCTTTTTCCAGAATGAAAAAGACTGGAATATTTATTTTAAAAACAAACAAACCAAAACAAAACAAAAACAAACACAAACAAACAAACAAACAAAAAACCTACCTCTTCTGCTCTGGTCACCAAATATTCTGTTCACTCTCCTTCCTGAATACAGAGTTTATTCACCTCAATCTTCAATTGCATTCAATCATGACATCAAAATAAAAGTGCGAGTTTTCTCAGGCAAAACATCTTTCTCTTAGAGTGATGGAGGATAAGAGATTTCAGATAAACCATGGCTGTGGCTATTCTTGTTTTGGAGTCTATTATGACCGTACATTCTTTTTAAAAACATAGTTGGATTCTTATCAATTCCATTCCAGTCAGCTTCATTTTTATATATCAGTATTCACAAGCACATTTACTTTCAAGACATACGTTTTACATATACTATATTTTTAGCTCTCGCTCTCTTGCTCTTGGTCTCTCTCAATACCTTATCAGTACCTGGCGTTTATCAGGTGTGGCTTCTGCACACATTTAGTCTCTATGCCCTGAGGTATTTTTGACCATTTGAAAATATTTACTGGATGCTATAATCTTAATTTGGATTATTTTTCTAATGTACATTAATCCAGGTCGTTGTAAGTATGACTGTCACGGTCATATCCTTCATTTGGTCTTTGCTCTGCAGCAATTTAATTGGTTGAAAATAGTTTACATTTGTGTTTGTTTTTGTTTTTTAACCTGCAAGGCTTAGTTTAAATCTATATTTCATTTCTTCCTCTATAGTTTTCTTGATTTTCTAAATTGGCCAATTCATTTTAAGATCTTACTATTCTTGTAACACCTTGCTAAATATACTGAATACACTCTATTTCCTTCTGGTTTTCAATCTTTAACACTTTGCATCTACCAGATGCATGGTCTGCCTTCTAAGTTATATCAAACGTTATTTAACCAAAATATTTGCTACTGTATAATGTATGTTACTATGTTTTTAGCTGTAAATAACAGTGTTGTTTGTTTGCTTGTTTGCTGATCATATAGGCAGTGAGACAATAACTTATATTTTAGGCTTTTACTATGTAACAACCCAAATTCTAGGAATCGATTTCTACACTAAGAGACATTATGCTTTGGTAAAAAGCAAACCCCAAATCTCATAGCTTAAAAGTAAAGGCTTATTTCCTACTCACACCACATGATTTTCATCTCAAGTCAGAAACAATGTCTATTCAACATTATGATTGCTCAGGAACCTGGGTTAACAAACATCTGCCTTCTGGACGATCACGTGTTGCATGTCAAGGGCATGGGAAAATGGAGAATCCTTTTTATTATTGATTTGACTTTAGATGCTAAATATATATTTGTTTCCTAAGTACTTTCTCCTTAGTTCTCATTTTGGTGAGGAAGATGATTGACTAGGATCACTTTAAAGGGTAATAACACTGAAACTTTTTATAAGACTGTCAAGAACTAAATGATAATGGTAAAAAGCAAACTTAGAACTCACTTCATAAAGCTTTTTCACTCAGCATTTATGGCTTCACTTTTCAATGAGTACTTTCAATTGCCTAACCTGGGAGTCTAGTAAGATACTGACCCTCTTTGCAGAATTTACACTAGAAGGGAAGAGAAGAGAAATTGGTTTATAGATATACAGTTGTATATGTTACACGTTCTTACATGTCCAGAGTAGCAAAAGTCCAATATATCGCTCCCTCAGTCTCCTATTGGTTTCCTCATCTCCCCCAACTAAGTCATCCAAGAACATTCAAGGGAAAGAGGAAAGAAAGAAAGAAGGAAGGCAGGAAGGAAGGAAAGAAGGAAGGAAGGAAGGAAGGAAGGAAGGAAGGAAGGAAGGAAGGAAGGAAGGAAGGAAGGAAGGAAGGAAAATTAATCCTGGATACAGTGTGTCCAAGGACTTAATGGTATCTCCTGAAAATTCATATGTTGTAGCTTTAACACCCAATATAATTGTGCTTGAAGATAGGGCTGTTAGGCCATAAACTAGGGTCCTAATCCAACTGAACTGATGGCCTCAAAAGAAAAAGAAAAGAGAAAGACATCTCTGACTCCATGAGCACACTGTGGAAAGGGCACGTGAGTGCACAGCCGCAAAGTGACCATGTGCAAGCCTGAAAAAGGGCTGTCACCTGAACCTGACCATACTGGCACCCTGATCTTGCATTTCCAGTCTCAACTGTGAGAAAACAAATCTCTGTTGTTTAAGCCAACCAGTCTATGGTCTTTTATTACAGTAGCCCAAACAGACTCAAACACAAGGGAAGGAAATAAAAACCTGAAATGAAGGTTGACCATTTGACACAATTGGAAATTTGAAAAATACGTATATATTAAAATAATTTGTAAAACAAAAAGATAAAATGTCTCCAAATGGCTTTTGTGCGTCTACAACATAAGTTCTGAATTAATCTCTACTTCTGCAGAAATGCATCAACTGACAAAACTCCGTGGACTGAATCAACACCAGGGCTCCATTACAGTTGTACCTGGGGATCCATTGAGTTTAAACAAGGTATCCCTTATAGTTTTAAGGGAGTTACTGAACATATAACAGAGAACAACAGGTATGCCTCACTTTAACCATCAGAACTACAACTGACCTCAATTTCCAATGGTCATAGACTTATTGCCCTAAAACAGTGCATAGTGGTCATGGAAGGCTGACCCAACAAATAATAAATTAACATCGAATTAAATCTTTGGTACTTACACATTTACTTGACAAAATGAAACCCTATGGACTCCCCCTACCTCAAGGATTTAAAATAGTTAATATGGCCGAGTGTAAACTAAAACAGGGCATTTAAAAATTTACACCCATTATACAAGACCTATTCAGACAATGGGTGACTACCCCCCCACTGCTTCTCTGTTGAACAAGCCAACTTGGGTTGGACGACTCATACCTCATGCTGACGATTACCTTAGTTCTGTGCTCTAACCCATTATTGAAATTACTGATCCCATCTCATCAGCCACTGATAAATATTTTACTATTATTGATTTGGCTGATATGTTTCGTTGAACGCCTGCTTCGACAGTCTCAGAGTTGCAGTTTGCCTTCACCCCTGAAGAGACATAATATACCTTTATCATGCCCACAGGGTCACTCAATAAATAACCAGACATTGTACAGGCATGCCATCACCTTAATAATCTCCTCCAATGAGATTCATTTGACACACTTATTCAGGATATACAAGTATGCTAAAAGGAACCAACAAAGGGGGGAAATGCTAGGGCTCACACGTAGTGCAAGGCTGTGTCACCTTAGTTAGCTTACTGAAAATCAGATGGTACACCAAAGGACACTCCATTCCCGATACTGTCAATAAACAGCTATTGACCCTCTCCGCTCCCACAACTTCTTTTACGTTTCCAGATGCAATACATTCCTCATGTACAAATTTGACTTAAACCTACTTATGATGCATTTACAAACTGGCTCATTTTAAATGGGGTCCTTTCCAACAAAACACTCTAGAATCTGTCCAAATTATAATAAAACGAGCAATCCCACTGGTGCCCCCAAGAGACTCCTTCATTATAGAGGTATTAGCAACCTTTTTTCATACCTCCTGGAGTGTCCAGATCACTTGCAATGCTCATAAGTGGTCCCTGGGTTTCTGACACATGAAACTCCTCTCCTCAGCCCTACAGTATATGCCATTAGAGCAAGAATTGCTGGCTGCATACTGGGCTCTCCTGGAGACAGAGGCTCTCATGGGCCCTGGTCCTGTGGCTCTCATCATGACTTAGATCATGGAAGCAGATTCCTGCAAGCTTGGCACAGCCTTCCAGACCTCTCTGCTACAGAATAAAGGCAAAAATGGGTCTCTGATATATCCCACCCCTCAATCCCTTGCCAGATGTCACAACACTGGAGAGATCACTCCTTTCCCAGACCCCGTATCTCCTGAGAGTCTCAGGATCAACGGAGTGAATAACATAATCACCAGTATGACATGTGTTTGAGATCAGTGGAATGTTGCTTCTTTTATCCCTCATCTAGGATGCCCTAATGAATGACAGGAATTTGCTGAACTTCTGACAGGCATCTTAGTACTGGATGCTCTGGCCCACAATTTTCCCCGTCTGCACATTTTTTCAGACTCTTGAGACAATGCAAATCATATGGATGTTTGATCCAGCCCACGACAGCAACCACCATTAATACCCAAGACTGTTTCTTTGCAATAAAGTACTCTGGGAATCTCTGACCTCACCGGTACCCAAAATATAAAACCATGCATGTCTTATACCTACAAAAGCCATAATTAAAGTCCTCGTCAAGATACTCTTTATCCATTTCAGAATCCCACATATCACTGATAGTGACCAAAGCAACAATTTCAGTTCTCAGAATGAAAATACACAGTGTTGGGCTCTTGCACAAGGTATTTGATAGAATGTTCACCTCTCTTTCCTGCATCAGCCTCCTGCTCTCATAAAGCATCATAATGATTTAATTAACCAGCTTCAAATTGAATTAAATGAAAATGGTAAATTCCAGTCACCAGTCAAACATCAGAATGAAATGGAGTAAAAAGTCTGAGTCAATTTTTTGACATTTGTTTGTTGATAGCTTTTAAGCCTCATCCTTACCTTTCCTCTTCTCCTCTACATCTAGAAAAGTTGGTAAGAGGCATCGATGCTCTTTCCATTAGCCCTCCTGTCAAGTTCAAGCCACACAAGCCCCTTCCCTTGCATGGAAACCCTCACACTGACCCCACTCCCTGACTGCAATAAAAACCCCAAGCCAGTCTTCCTTCCCTGAGAATTTCAAGCTATGTTTACGCCTGGGTTGGAGCTGACCTGCTCTTTTCAGAATGTTTCCTTATGTGACTAATAAATCTTTTCATGCCTTTCTGTGTGTGGCATTATCAATGTCAAAATCTGAACCAAGTTTGGGTGGAGCTTCATCCTACTTTTGAAGAATGGACACAACAGATAGAGAAGTAGGTAGGCAGATAGATGATAGATAGATAGATAGATAGATAGATAGATAGATAGATAGATAGATAGATAGATAGATAGATAGATAGATGACAGAGACTAAAGTTGAAGCAAACCCACAGTCTTCTAAAGATAATGAGGATATCTCACCCTGACCTTCATAGCTTTTGTTACAGGGTTTAGGAAATATGATGTATTAGCCTACTGCAGAGCTGTGCTTCTCAATTCTAATAAGCATATGAATGACCTAGAAATCTTGTTAAAATGGAGATTTTGATTCAGTGTAGGTGAAACAGGACCTAAGATTTTGTTCATATCTAACAAGCTTTCATCAGATTCCCAGTCCCTGATTACGGTCATGGTGAGTAACATGATTCACAGTCCCACCGACATCACAAACACTGACAGATGTAATGCCCCCAATGAAGTTGGGAATATAAGCCAAGGTCTAAAACAAATAAAAATGGGGAGTACTAAGAATGGATGTTGTGCACAAAATACCTACTATTCCTTCTACTTGGAGAGTGAGTCTCTTCAGCTGAGTAATGCCTTGTGGAACTGATTTATTTCTACCTAAAACTCATTTTCCTTACTTGCTAGCAGTTATTCTTTGAAAACTGAAAACCCATGCTTATTACTACTATGATTGAGAAAAACTAGGCCATAATATTGAGACTGCCCAATGTGAGAAACCTGGCCTCTACTGTCATGATACAAAATCAAACCAAGACGTAATGTCTGCAAGCTGGGAGCACAAATTTCGGGGTGACTTTTTGGTGTGCGTCAGCTTTAGTCTAGCTCTCTTCATGATCTTTCCTTACAAATTTTGGTTCCTATGTGCTTTAGCCTGTGTTTCTTGTCAAACTCTTCAATATCCCAAAGTCAATAGGATCTTCTTAAAAATGATCACAGATCTACATACAAGATAGCATTTATATATGAGATCTATTTTTATTTGCAACTCTGTGCGCAATGGCAGTACAAACCATATGGTTTTTTGCTGATATCCACATAACTTTTTTCTTCTACTGTTAACTTACTAAACATGTGTGGGTTTTTTATTAATGTTCATTCTTATGCCACTCATCACGTTATTTTCTCTGCTGTTGCCATTGTTGGAGTTTTCATCATTGTTTGTTTACGTTTCCCATTCTGATCTACAGTAAGAACTTGTGTATTCCAAGATCAAGGTTTTTCTCTCTGCTGTGTACAGAATGGGCGTGTAGAATGTTTAATGAAGTTTCTGCATGTTTACTTTCCCTGTATGCCAAATGATGAGGCTTTATTGTAGCAATTCCCTTGCCTGCCTTAAATCCTGTCATCTTGCGTGGCTCAGATGCTTGTTGGATCACAAGACCTTCACCGGTTGTGACAAACTTGAAATTAGATGGTTTATTTATTAAAGTCACTGGATTGTTGCTAATCATTGATTCTGTTCCTGTCTATTTGTGTTAGTCATTCCATTGGACATCTTTATATATATATATATATATATATATATATATATATATATATATATATATATATATATACTTTTAAGTTTCTGTGATTATCCTAAACACACTGATAACATTAAGAAAACATTACTTTGATTTACTTCTTGGACTTTCTCTTTCTGTTTTAAGCATTTTCATCTCTCTGCTGCATGAAATTAATGGCTAATAATTCATTCTACTTGATGATGTAAATATATGTGGAAGCACTGGGGTGCTTATTGTCGTTCAGATTGGTTAACTGCCTATAACTTTTACTTCAAAATCACATACATACTCAAGGGTATTAGTTTTTCTCATGAGCCTACTACAAAGGATACTGGTGATTCTTGTTCTTTCCTTAAAGGGGGATTTCTTTGTTGTAATAGTAACATAAGGGAGAGACACCCTCTTCATTAATCCCGTCTAAAACTAAAAACGTCATTATTCATATGCCTATAGATATTTCCTTGATATTATTTTTCATTTTACATATTATTACCAGGTCATTAGAACTCACGCTATAGCATGCAAAGACCCTAGTTTTGGAACTAATCTGTGCTTCTTTCATATATTTTTATTTCTAGCATTTAATTTCTTTATGCTCCATTTTGGAAGTCTACTCGTATTTCATGTTAAAACCAACAATGATCACTATCAATGAAGCCAATAAAATGAGAGTACAGAGATGTAGCTAGAGAATAGAAGTTGGTTGCATAATCTCATCTCTCCATGCTGGTGACCATAGAATTTTGCTTGCTATGTGTCTTGAGCGATGGGGATGATAAAAAAGAAAAATGCTTGTGAAGAAAAAGACAGCCTTTAAAGCAATGCTCTTATAATAACACTCTTCTTTAATGGAAAGAGAAGAAATCTCTACATGTTCAAGTTAGAAAGAAAACCATATAATAACTTGAATTTTCCCAATGAACACATGCATAGGAATATCGTGAATATAGCCACTGGTTATGGCTCCAAAACGAGGCCTTAGACTTAACAAAACTTGTGGAAGTTTTTGGAATCTATCACTCACTATTCAACCCCTCTGGATTCTAACTGTTGGAAAATACAAATACAGACCCAAATGTGACTAAAATATCAGTGTAATTGATAGCATTAGGTAAACGGTGCACAGCTCCCTAAAAAGTTCTGGATGCAAGAACACCACTTAGCCTCCTACCTCTCACCCTGCACTGAATACATCCAGGAATCCAAAGTTCAGCTTCATTTGACCTACCCATGTGAAGCACCAAAAGGTTAGCCTTCTGGAGAGGGGGAAAAAAATCTTATCTAGTGTGCCTTTCAGAGGAAAATAGAATTGCAAGAATTCACAGTGCTTGCATGGTTTCAGGCAGGTTCCACAAAAAATAAGAGTTTAAGTGGGAGAGAACTAAAGTCAGTATATCTTGTCAGGACATAAATATTGTCCTTTTACTCATAAATCCCACTGAGTGGAAACCTATGGCCAAGAATAAGTTAGTTTTCCAATAATTGGGAAAAATCATTACTTCTTCACCCTTGGTGTCCTAGGAAAAGACAGATGGGTCAAATGTTGGAAAAAAGTTTCCCTTCTCTCATCACTAAGGGAGAAAATTCAGTGGAGAAGTAGAAAGTCACCAGCACCAACAATCTTTTCTCTAAATCTAAATGTATGACCTAAAGTTTTTATGTTTTTTTTGTTTTGGTTTTTTAATTGAAGTATCTCTCACAGAGTTTCCTTTAAAACAACATAATGATCACTATGCAGAAGGCACTTCGCTAGATGGTTCGGATACAGCAGCAAATGAAACAGAAAAGTACCTGTCTTCCTGGAACTTACATCTTAAAATGATCACTTGTATGCCTTTTTTTTTCTTTCTTTTCCTTTTTTTTTGTCTTTCAGAATTCTAGGGCTTCAGATCAGGAACAACTAAAGGCCATGGAATCAGCAATAATCTAAGATAATACTCTAATTTAAAACACAAAGAAAATATCATAACGCACTAGTCCTTTTCTTCTCTTTGATTTAAATTGTTATTTATTTGTAAAGTCTGACAACCTCAAGGGCAGTTGTCTTATACCTTTATTCTGCAAATCCCCATGACAGTTTATGGCAGTTAAAAATACACTAATTATATTTGATGTAAGAGTAATAGGAACCAGCTTTCCAATCCAAATGGAATTATCACTCAGATGATCTCACTGCTGTTTGTTCTTGGACTACACTTCAAGAACAAGCAAAACTTCCAAGTTTAAACGAAGACCTTGATCTTTCACAAGATAAGGGATATTGTGAGATGAAGGAAGATGGAAAAGATGAGTACATATGAAACGTGACCCATAGATTTGATGATGGGAAGATAAAGAAATTCTAATTTGTGTCTTCCGATTTGTCAATACATGAGAGGCAAAACCACCTGTGAGAAGAGGGAGATGGGAGGATAGATTTAAGATTGAAGTGAGTGGGGAACACAGTATATTTTCTAGGTAGAGTATGATTCCATTTGGAGTTGATGTTCACTAACTTCCAGCTTAGCCTCATTGATTTGATTTGGTGCGTCAGTTTTCTTTCCTTTAGGAATGGAGAAGCAGGTTCTTAGTTTAAACTGGGATAAGTTTTGCCAAGTATATATGATACAGGAAAAAATAGAATAGTGAGGGAAGAGTGTTGGAACAGAAATGAATAATAACAAATCATGGGATCCAAGCTGCATACAGAAGCAAATGAAGACAAGTGTTGGGTAAAAGAAAGTGATCTATCAGGTTATCAGGAAGTCAAAGAATTGTGGGAATGGAAGTACTATAGTAATAGAGATATATGAATAAAGTGTGAGGCAAAGACCATATATTTTGCTTTGTTTATACATCAACTGACATATAGTGTGGCAAATTCAGAAGGTTCTTTTTTTTAAATGCTGCAATTAATCAGTAAGAAAATAAATTTAGATAAAAAGCTTGATAACTATGAATTATAAATTACATATGTATTATTATAGATAAATATTAAATATGCATTAATTACTACAAGTACTACTACTATTACTAAAATTAGTTAATCCGTGATAATATGCCATGATACTAATAAATAGCACTTTATATGTATGTGCTTTTGGGATTCCTGACTCATCTAGTACTCTAGACATTCACTAATAAATATTACCAAGTGCCTTATCTATGCCAGAGATAGCCCTTGGAACTAGCATTATTACTTCATTTGTATTTTCATATGAAAACAGAAAGCCAGATAATTTTAAGTTTTTATTCAAGTACACATTTTATGTTTTTCATTATGCCATCTTTAAAAATATATTTCTTGAGCATTTGATATACACCATATTTTGCTATCAAAGACAAATGTATTAACATTAAAGAGCTCTTAATAAAATAATAATATGGTCTTCTTTCTTTTTAATAACCTTGTAGCAATATACAACTTCCTTTTAAGTATGTACCTATGATGAGGTGTGATAAAAAATATGATGAATGTTTAAATTAAAAAAAAATTATTACAGTAAAAGACATATTGCCATCAATCGCCCTCACTTCAAACACACTTGTAGTGGGCGGGTGCCTGTAAGGCACCATCACATGACTGAGAAGCATGAGATAGAGAAAGTTACTTGGGTCTTTAGATAACACTCACATTCTGTAGGGTATGTCCAGAGGGCTTAAGACCATCAGCCTGCGGCAACCCTGCTTATGTTAATGCCCCTCCACCCAGCACAAAAATGTATATAACCCATGATTGAGCTGCAATAAAGAGAGACTTGATCAGAACTCCTGTCTTGTCTCCGGTCTTTGTGTCTCCCATTTTCCTCCCTTCTAGGTGCTTCGGGGTCCCTCGTGTAGTGTCCCGCGGGTCGGGACACACACTTATCCCAGCCTTCTTGCTACTTTCTGAAGCAGTTCTGGAAGTCCTCTTTCGTGAGTGTCTTTAGTTGTGGTGTTGTGGCTGCCTCAATGTTCTGAATCAATTCAAAATGATTACCTGTCATGGTCATTTTGATTTTGGGGTAGAGCCAGAAGTCGCACGGTGCCAGATACGGTGAATAAGATGGATGACGACACACCACAATGTTTTTACTTGAAGAAATTGCCACACCAGAAGTGATGTGTGACACAGAGCCTTTCTATTGTGATCACAAAATACAGTGAATGCTGCTGCTGAGTGCCAGCCAATGGAAAGGCAGGGATCTTCAATACGGGAAGTGGTGCACAGAACCTTTAACCGTGTGTAGAAAGTTTCAACTTGTTTGATGCAGTCAGTTGGGTGTGAGCTATGGTTGAGAGAAGGTGGGTTTTAAAGTGTGCCATAAATCATCCTCTATCATGGCAATGCTGCGTGAAGTCATATGGTTCTTGACTTTTTCTGACTTATAGTTGACACAATATTATATTAAGTCTATAATTCCTTTTCTCACCTTTTCTTAAATATCCATTGTAAGTGAATTTAATTAATTTCATGCCATCCTTTTAATTCCTTTCCAAGTCTTTTCTAGCTATCATTATTGGATGTGTCCCAGACTGGACACCGAACAATGAAAAAGAATGCCCTTGATGCAGAATCAGGGATGATTTCAAGAAGCAAAATTAATTGAATTATTAAAAGACAAAGGCTTCTCTAAACTACAAATACCCTCATCTCTGTCTTCAATCTCCTTCATACTATTTCTTGCTCCACAATTTTAACATTCAAAGACTCTTTGCTTACATATGTATGAGGTCAGACAATTGAGTTTGCAAACTCATCCTAGGAAAAGTGCTACATACCTCATTGCTGAATATCACTATGGTCACCTTCAAAGTACTCCTCTTGGGAAGCTATGCACTGATGCCAGCACCTAGTCCACTCCTCAAAGCAATTTTGTAACTCTTTCAGGAACATCAGAGCAGTCGTCGTATTACCTTTGTTGTCCTGAATGTAGTTAAAATGTCTTCCTTTCAATATTTCCTTTACCTTAGGGTAAAGAAAGAAGTCATTGGGTGCCAGACCAGGTGAGTAGGGAGGGTGTTCCAATAATTATTTGTTTACTGGCTAAAAACTCCCTCACAGACAGTGCCACGTGAGTTGGTGCACTGTTGTGATGTAAGAGTCATGAATTGTTGGCACAAAGTTCAGGCTATCTAACTTTTTCATGCACCCTTTTCAGCACTTTCAAAGAGTAAACTTGGCTAACTGTTTGCCCAATTGGTACAAATTCATAATGAATAACCCCTCTGATATCAAAAAAGGTTAGCAACATCATTGCAATAAGTCTGTGAACTTAATTGTCTGACCTTGTATTTATTCACCTACATATTTCTCAGAAAAGACGGAGACTATTTTCTGTATATCTAGCATTGACTTAGAGCTGGGGTCAAAAAGAAGTAACTGAAGTATTGCTTGACCTAGAGAGACTTAGAATTGGAAAAGAAAGATGGGTAAAAGACTATGTTTTGTTTGATGATATATATATAAAGCAACATGTTCCCAATTTCTAATCCCCCTAGGGCATTAATATCATCTGTTTTCTAATTGCAAATGATCAATGCTAAATAAAGTGGGGATAAGCAAACACAAAGAAATTAAAAAACAACAACAACCAAAACACAGTAATTTCAGAGGAGTACAGATTGAATCCATAAATGTTCTTTGTGACCCCCCCTTATTGGGTAATTTATAGTAATATTGCTATTCTATTGATAGCATATCTGTTGTCCTATTAAATTTAATTTTATGGCTATATTTTAAACAATTTACCTCTTTAATATATTCTAGTTAACCAACTGAAATATTTATTTTCCATTATTTGCCCTAATATTTATGATAAATGGCTCATAATATAAACCTTGATAACCTGACAATATGGTAAGTATAAGGTTGTTTTGTTTTGTTTTAGAATTACAAACTTGGTGAAAAAAGCATTTTGATTTATATAAATTTGCCAGAAAAAAGTTTTAGAAATTAAAATACCTGGGTATGTCATCAAAAATAAGTAATTTTACTTTTTAGTTTGATCATAAGATTTTATCATTAAAAATAATATAGAAACCTAAATATAATGTAAATTTAAACCCATAAAAACTAAAATATTGACACATTTGCATTAAAAAAGTCCATGAGTATACCCATATACTCCTTTTTTATGTAAGCATGAATATACTCTAAACACTTTTTATTAACCTTATTTTTTCATTAAATCATACATAATTTATTTTTATTAATAAAATATCAATATCAAATAAAATAACAATATCAACAAAAAGGCTTTGTTTAATAGTATTCCACTATATGGATGTATGTGATTTATTTACCCATTTATTAATTAATAGGTAATTAGTTTACTTTCAGAGTTTTTCTATGCATAAATAATATTGTGATGAATACTTTCTAAGGGACAACTCTTAGCACTAGACTTGTTTTGAAATCATTATTATGCATATTGTTAAATGGCTCTGATAAAGTAGTACCAATTTATAGTTCCAACTGCAGGTTTTGATTGTACTTGCATATAACAGATTAATAAGTATATTATGTACACACACACACACATAAACACACACACACATATTCTGTGATTATTTATACAAAAGTGCTTATATTATTTATTGCAAAGCCCACCCACACAATAGTTAAAGGGTAAGATTGTTTTTCTTTTTCGACAAGTAATAAAAATTGACTTTAGACAACGAAATAAAATTTATCATGTACATGAAGTTATAAAAACAAAATGTTTGTTACTTTCAGAAGCCTATACTACACTTAAAAAATCAATGAATGAAGTGAAATCTAATCCAAGCATTATTTTCATCTTTGTTTCTTTTTCCCCATCAAATAACATTTAATAACTCTATGATGTCTTTTAGAAGCTCCCATTAAAAAAAAAAAAAGAAAATAAAGGAAGGAAGGAAGGAAGGAAGGAAGGAAGGAAGGAAGGAAGGAAGGAAGGAAGGAAGGAAGGAAGGAAGAAAGAGCATTTACTTTCCCACAAGGAAAATGGAGATTAGTGTATCCATCATACATTTGCTGTTATTTTTTCTAAAATATTTAGAATACATATTTAGTCTTTATTTCAAATCCCTTTCAGTCCATATACTTCATGCCATTGTATTCATGGCTCCAAGAACATATAGAAAGTCGGAGAGAGAAAGCCCTTGCAAACGAAAACAAATTCATTAAATGTATTGCTTCAGTGTAAGGACTGTTGTTGGACCAACTAAACTTCTAAAACAGCTCATGAAAGAAAAGGACATTACCTGAAGAGATCATCTAAGTAGGCATAGCAACTACTATTTTAAAACCAAGGGTTTGTACCCAACGTTTCTTTTGCTTCCTCCTAACTTAAGATTTGTAAAATAGCGTTGCCTTCTTTCCACAAGGTTTGTTTATATCATAAAAAAAAAAAAAAAATACATAAATTTCAGATGTGCCCAGCCGTCCCAGTAGTATTTCTGACAGTAGCTAAGTATCTGTAAACATGAGGATGGTGTTAACTGTATTATTTCCTCACAGATTTTGCAACCATTATGTTTAATAACTATTTGAAACTGAAAGGTGCTTTGAAAACATGAGCAACAATAGAAATAGTAAAATACCTTTAGAAAGCTCAAGATTTCTAGGAGTTAGAGTCTGTTGTTTTTAAAGCTAGATTCAGTTCTAATAATAACAATTTCAGCATTTGCTTTTCTGGATCTTTTTTTCCCCCCTTTTTTTATTTATTTCTCCTTCTTCTCCTCCTCCTCCTCTTCCTCTTCCTCTTTCTCCTTCTTCTTTGTCTTCTTTTTTTTTTTCTTTTTCCAGTTTGTCTGCACTAAAATATTTTAGGCCTTCTCTGGGGGTTTTATTCATAATCCAATAGCTATCTGTTAATTACATACTGTACCCTGCCTAGGAGGAGCTCAGTCTTATTCCAACCCTGACTCATTAAACCCCTTTGATAAGTGAAGTCAAGGATTAAATAGTTTTAATGCTCTAAAGTGAAAATTTTCTTGGAAGAGGTGGAACAATGTTAAAGTATATTTTGTGATTTCTCTCTCTCTTGACTTTTGGTATCTTCTTTATATTTCATTTCACTGTTCTTATCTCCTAAGATCCTATTACTTAAAATCTTGGGTCTCCCTCACCTCTGATAGGACTCTAAAAAACAAGAGAAGTTATAGGAGAAAGAAGAAATGAAGTAGATAAATTAGTGTTAACTACCCTAGGTTTTAGAGAGAACAACTTTTCCCATGATTCTCTTCCCTAAGATTTGTCTCTCTACACTCTACTGCACATGTCACGGAGTGGGCAACAGGGGTGGGCTTTCACCCAGCTGCTGATTCGTTTTCTTCCATTTATTCCCCTTTTCTGTAGGAGAGTACAATTCAACCATTGAATAGAGAAGTGCAAACCTAGACATTTTTAATTGCCCTTGCAAAGTCTTAGGACACAGACTGGGCATCACTTTTCTTAGAAGATCTCTGAATGATGATGTCCAAGGAGGACGAGTGGTCGCTCATACAGTTACTAATGGTCTGAAGTGTTGGCTCAGCTCCTTTCTTATGTTTCCCAGGTGTCAACATGCACTGTGACAGCCATGCAGTACACAGTGCAGTGCTGTCTCCGACTTCTCAATGTGGTAGCCTAGGTCTCAATCCCTCACATCAGGTCCAACCAATGACCTCACTTTCGATTCTAACTACCCTATCACGCTCTTTTTCTCTATTTTTCCTGGTAAGGTCAATCTATCTAATCTCTGCGTTTGGGGTACTCTGATCTTTATCTACATGACTTTAGCACCTTGTTGTGTTGTTAATCTCATCTATACCTCTATTTAATTGGGGGCTTTGCTTTTATTCTTTTGGGTTCTTGTTTGTTTCTTTGTTTTGTTTGTTCTTCTTTTTTTTTGTTTTTGTTTTTAGCCTTTTCTTATCTCCAAGTCTGAATGCTGCAAAATAAATATTTTGGCTTTCAGAATTATTGTGTCTAAGGAGGAATTAAAGAGCCAAATGGAAATCCCCTACAGTATCCTCATTCTACAAGAAGTAACACAGATGCCTCCATCTGACTGGAAGAACGGTCACTGACAGATAAATGTCAATGTCACATATAAAGGGTCTTGTCATATCACTTTTACCTCATGAGTTTTCAGTACTATGAACCTTTCTAATTTGGCTAATATAATAAGAATAAAGTTATTATTTCCTTTAAATCATTTCTCTGATTACTTATTATATGGATCATCTTAAAGTACTTGTTAGTTGGTTTTTTTTTTAATTTCATCTTTTATAAATCACATTTGTTCTGTTTGTCCATTGATATTGATGTATTTTTATAGATTATTTGCAGGAATAAATTGTTGATTCTCAATATTAATCTTTCCCTGTTTTCAAATGTTGCAAATATATTTTCCCATTCTGTAATCTACCTATTATATTTATCTACAATGTCCTTCATTTAGCAGAAATGCTTAATCATATAAGATATAATTAACTACTTTGTTCTTTATAGATTTTATATGTGAACTTTTAAATACTTTCCATCCCTCGGTCCCAAAGATATTCTGTAACATTTCTTCTATTAATCATGTATTTTAGTTCTCACAATTGGATTTAATTCATTTTAAATTCAACCTTTGTGTAAGATATTATGTAATGATTAATATTATGTAATATTATGTAATATTTTGCATTTAACTGGAAGTGCAGTTCTATTAGAAAGTAGAAATTGAACCCTTTTCAATTCATTCACAGCTTTGAGACAGTGTACATAGAGTATGTGACATCCAGAGCAGATCATTTTTAAAAATCTTCCTTTTCTATGTGACAAAATTACTTTCATCAATTAATATACTCATCAAAATTTTCTTCTTAGTCATTCATTGAACAATTAACAATTTAAATAAGAATAAATCTCAATTTGAAAGAGATTATTAAAATTTAGTGAAATATTTCACGCATGAACTACAATTTGATTTACCAAACAAAAATACTACCCTTACAGTTTGTACTATTTCTCCAAATCAAAATTTTAAATACAAATCACAACTTCAGGTCGTCACACAAAAACACACAATTTAAGTGACGTTCAGTTTTTTTCGTCATTATACCCACTGTGCTATCTCTATTTGGAAACTACTGTTTAAACCCTGGAACATAGAGTTGCATGGGGACTAGAGATGAGAAAGTGTAAGTGACTCCAAACTGTGACTGAGTCTTTAAACAAATGTATGCAGCAGAGTCCAACTATGTCACGAGACAACTGTATATCTGGAGGTTCTCCAAATTTACTTCTATGAATCATGTAATGTCAATTAAAGAGTAAATCATAAAATGTGGGCTAATTTAACATTTTTATATAATTAAAATTCAAAATAACCACACCAATTGTTTAGAACTCAGCCCAAGAAAATCTTTTTTAGGAGACATATTTCATTACTAACATTATTTAAAATCACAGGCGCATGGGGATGGAATAAAGCAGGACAACATTTAGTGAGTTTGATGATAATTTTTGAATTCTTTACAGACGGTGCACCCATATGTTACCATCACTTGTGGACCACACTCCCTGCCATGCCTTTGGCACAGCAGCACTTTGAGATCTGAATCTGAGGCTCCAGTTCCAGGCCAAAGCATCCAGCATCCTATGTATATTTGCATGGACCTCAAGTTTCATTGCATGTCTACTGTGGAAGTTAAAGATCAGCAATAATTTCTATCTGTGACTCCAGTAGACAGAATCTCCCTGCTTCAGGGAACTTGACATCAGATGAGCTGTGCAGTTAGGAAGAGACAGGAAACGCAAACACCTTCTTTCACTTCCATCTGGAAAGTTGTAATATGCACCCCAAAATAGAATTTTTTTTTTTCATTTGTGATGATGCTAGAGTCTATCCTTGCTGCCAAATAAATTGAAGCACCACCCAACCCTTTGCTGGGACTTCACAAGTTAGAAAGCCGCAACACATCTGGATTGGCTTAGGTACAAACAAGCAAAGGGACCCCTATCTGATGGAATTATTAAAAGTATAAAATACTGCTTTAATTCAATCAATTAAAAGCATAAGTAGCATGGGTACAGTTGAACCAATCTAAAGAATTACACAGCAGTCAATATGCTCATCAGCAGGAGTGAAAAATTAGTGTATCACCTACAAAGAGCATGAAATCTGTATCCTTCAATTGGATATCACAAACAGACTTTTATCACCTCCCGGAAAGGTGACATCCTTTGCAGAAGGAAAGAGTGGTGCTACAGCAAAGGGATATGCTATTAGTTAAAACTAGTGCATCTCGAATCCAAATTTGAAGTATATAACAAAAACAACATCTTGGTTTTGTATAATTTTTGTCTTCTCTGTTCCTCCAAGTGTGATCCTAATCATGAAAGTGTATTTCAGCTCCTTTTTATTAAAAAAATAATATTTGAATATCAAGATGTAGTCTTAAAGGACAATAATGTGAAATGATAAGTGGACTAAAGGCAATGATGGTTTAAGATAATCATGAAAGAACTGAGGTAATTGTTGTGCATCTGCTTATTATAGCAAGAAGTTACTAAAATGGATATTAATATTTAAAGCTGCAGCCAAATAAAACTAATAGAGACAGTGATATACTTTAGCTTCCTGAAAAAGTTAATAAATACCTCTAAATTTCTAACGCACTCCTCTTTTGATGTTCCTGGAGTCTGGCTATTATTAATAGAATTGTTCCTTAATATCAGGAATAAAACAAGGATGCCTGTTATTCCCACTTGTTAATAATCTACAGAAAGTTCTAGTAAAAACAACTAAGCAAGAAAAGCAAATAAAAGGAATCCAGATTTAAGCATAAGAAATAAAATTATCCATCTTTGTACTTTCTATATAGAATACTCTATGGAATCCACTAAAAATCCACTAGAACTGATAAATCTAGTACAATTGCAGGGTACAAGATCAATTTATAAAACAACTATTTCAATAACTTAATAATTAATAATCTGAAAATAAAATTACAAAACCAATTCCATTTAGAATGAATCAAAATGAATAAGATATTGAAGAATAACAATAAAAAAGTGTATATCTACACTCTCAAAACTATAAAGTATTTTTTAATGAAATCAAACCCTACATAGATCATATTGTTAAGATAACAATATTGACCATATTTACCTCCAGATTCAATGCAATCCCTATTATTATCCCAGCTGCCATTTTTACATAAACTGGGAAGCTAATCCTAAAATTCATATAGAAAAGCAATGGACCCAGAATAACTAAAACAATCCTGAAAAAAAAAAAAGGAAAAAAAAGGAATGAAGTAGGAAGACTCAATGCTTACTACAATGAAACAGTAATTAAGATAGTTTGGTACTGGCATAAAGATGGACATTTACATAAATGGAATAAAACTGAGTCTAGAAATAAACTCTTACATTTGTGGTGAGATTATTTCCAACAAGAATACCAACAGGGAAAAATAGTATTTTCAACAACTTTACTATAAATGGATATATACATAAAAAATGAAGCTGGATTCCTTCCTTTTACTGTACACAAAAATTTACTGAAAATAAATGACAGACCTGAAACTGAAAGCTACAGTTATAAAAATCTTCTATAGAATTCTTAGAAGAAAACAAACACCAACCTTCAAGACCTTATGCTAAGGAAAGCCTTTCTAGATATGGCATCAAAAGCAAAAGCAACAAAAAGAGAAAAAATGCGTATGTTAGACTTCATCAAAATTAAAAACTTTTTTACTGCCAATGATATAATCATAGAAGTTAAAAGATGACACTCAGAATAAGACAAAACATTTGAAAATCATATATCTGGAAAAAGGTATGCAGGCAACTCTTCAACTCAAGAATAAAATGACAAATAATTATATATATATTTTAAATGGGTTAAGGCTGAATATACATCAATCCAAAGAATTAACAGCCAATTAGCCATGAAAAGATTATCAATACAGTTAGTCATTAGAGAAATGAAAATATAAACCACAATGAGAAACTACTTTACACTCAACTAGATAGCTAAAATAAAAGTTTTTTTAAAAGACGTGTAAAAAAAATAACGTTTATAAGGATGTAGAGAAAATGAAACCTTCATATATAGCTAGTGGGGAAACATTGTACTATGTTTGGAAATCATGGTACCATTTAGAAAACAATTTGGCAGGTCCTCAAAAAGTTAAATATAGACTTATCATATGACCCAGCAATTCTACTCCTAGATATATACTAACGAGAAATAAAGAAATGTATTTACACAGACACTAGTACACAAATATACACTAGTTATTCATAATAACTACGAGATGAAATAACCTAAATGTCCATCAACTGATGGACGGATAAGTAAAACTGTACAAATTTATACCATACTATGTACCATATATCTATATAATATTATTTCAGAGTAAAGAGGGATGAAATACTGATACATGGTGTAACATAGATGAATCATCAAAACATTATGTTAAGCGAATAAAGCCAGACACAAAAAGACACATGTTGTAAGATTCCACTTATCTGAAATGTTCAGAATATTCAAATAGACAGAGACAGAAAGTAAGATTACTGGTTGCCAAAGAAGGGTTGGGGATGTGGGAGGAAATGGGAAGTGACTGTTAAAGGATACAGTTTCTTTTGTGGAGACAACATTTTAAAAAATTCGATTGTTACACACATGGTTGCATAAGTCTATGGATACAATGAAAACTATGAAATTGTATACTTTAAATGGATGAATTGTACTGTATGTAAATGATGTCTTAGTAAAGCCGTGAAAAAATAGCACAGATTCTGAAATCCAAAAGAACATATACTACCTGCGAGGCCCTGGGCAAATAACTTCTCATTGCTCAGCTTCCTCATTCTCTAAAATGAGGAGAAAAATTATATCTCCTCCTTTTATCAGTGAAGAGATTTAATAAAATAATACCCTCATCCAGCGCCCTCACCACCACCACCACCACCCACACACACAGATTCTGGAGTATATTAAGCATTTGATGCACATCAATGGTGACTGTGCGATAAAATTGCACACAACTTAGTGTTAGTTTCCTAGGACAGCTGTAACCGAGTAACACAGACTGAGTGGATTGCAAACAGAAATGCATCATCTCACAGTTGGGAGACTAGAAAGAAGTCAGATATCAAGGACTCCCCAGTGTTGACAACGGCTGTGAGAATGAAAAGAAATCGGTAAACTGATTCATGGTCTGACAGACTCAGCTGTAGCTAACTATAACGAAACCAAATGAAGCAGTTCTAATTAAGATGACAAGGAAAACAACCCATAGATGAATAGCTACCGTGTTTCCCCGAAAATAAGACCTAGCTGGACAATCAGCTCTAATGCGTCTTTTGGAGCAAAAATTAATATAAGACCCGGTCTTATTTTACTATAAGACAAGGTCTTTATAATATAATATAACATAACATAACAATATAATATATAATACCAGGTCTTATATTAATGTTTGCTCCAAAAGACGCATTAGAGCTGATTGTCCGGCTAGGTCTTATACTTGGGGAAACACGGTAACAATGATACTTTTTGAACTCTTGGCTTTGGTAAAATTACATCAATTTCATGAGATGCATAAACTTCATCAGTGGGTCCTCTGACTGTGGATCCCCTCTTATTTCATACGATTTTTTTTTAAATCAACTTACAACAAGACACACTTATTATCACATAGTGTTTGTGTGTGAGGAGTTCTCTCTCAGTTCAGCTGGATCCTCTAAGGGCCTTCAATTCAGTGCCAGGCAGAGAATTGACAGTTACTTGCAAAGTAACTCAGCTTGTTGGCTAAATCCATTTTCTTGTAGCAATAGGATTCATGACAACTTGCATCGTCAAAGCCAACAAGGAAAGCCAGATTCTAGAGTATGACTAAATCCTCACTTCAAGAGGGATGGGGAAGTCTCATATTAGTGACAATATGACAATCACAAGCGGCTGAGGGGAGAAAAACCAACCTCATGTCCCGCAGCAGTATTTTTGTTTTGTTTTGTTTTGTTATTTATATCATGTCTAAAACTTTTGATTGTGGAAATGTTCAACCATACATGAAAGTGGAGTAATACTATAAGATTTGTTGTATTTTTTAACTAATAGAGTTGTGGTTTTTTTGAGCAGTGTTAAATGTCTGGAAAAAAATTGAGCAAAAAATAGAGTTTCCATATACAACCTCTCCCCCCAGTACACAGTCTCTCCTATTAATAATATAATGCATTACTCTGGTATTTTTTATTTTACAATTAATGAGTCAATATTGATATATTATTACCTGCAGTACATAATTTGTATTAGGGTTCACTCTTGTGTTACACTTTCCACGGGTTTTGACAAATACATAATAACATGTATACACCATGACGGTACAGAATAGTTTCACTCCTTTAAAAATACCCCATTCTCCACCTACTCATGTCTTTTTCTCCCCTAACCTCTGGACTCTGGCAACTACGGATCTCTTTCCTGTCTCCATGGTTCTGCCTCTTTCAGAATGTCACAGAGTTGGAATCACACAGACAGTAGCCTTTTTAGATTGGCTTCTTTTTCTTAGCAATATACATTTATAGCACCTCCATGTCTTTTTGAGGCTTGCTGACTCATTTTTTATGGCTAAATAATATTTCATTTTATGGCTGTACTACAGTTTGTTTATCCATTTATCTATTGAAGGACATCTCAGTTGCTTCCAACTTTTAACAATTATGAATATAGCCACTATAAACATTTGTGTGCAGGTTTTTATGTGAACTAAGTTTTCAGTTTATTTGGGGTAACTACCATGGAGCAGAAATGTTGGGTCATAAAGTAACCACATGTTTAGTTTTGTAAGAAGCTACCAAACTGTCTTCTGACTGACTGGACCATTGTGTATTCCCAGACAATGAACGAGAGTTCATATCGCTTGCCAGTGTTGTCAGTGTTTTGGATTTGAGCCATTCTTAGAGGTCTGTCCTCTTTTTATCTTCACCAGTTGCTTTTAACATCTTATTAGGCAGACGATTATAAAATTCCAGGGAGAATTTTAGTAGGTATTCATTATTTTGATAAAAATATTATTCCCAGCTCCTAACATATATGTTGAATAAACATATATGTTTATTCATATATGCTTATTTAAAGAACTTCCCTGAAATTTCCCCTAGATGTTCATCCTGATATTTAACAACTTTTATTACAAGAAAAAAATATATGTATCTCACAATCTTGAAAATTATAGTTTAAACCAATGTTTTCTCTCATCCCTAAAGAAATAAAATGATTGTTTATATTCTAAATTTCCACATATTTTCTATTTTTAAGACTATTGAAGAGAGCTTATAACATAACATTTGGAAATCCTCTACTGTACTATTTTCTTATTTTGAATGTAACAAAGATAAATGACTCTATATCTTCTATAAATATTAACATTGTTAAATTTGCTCTCCTTAGGACAAATAACAATTTGCATGTCTTCTCAAAGGATTTTTCATCTAGTATGAAGATGGTTAAGGAAAACCTCAGTCTACTCTTTAAAATTTGCTACTGATAAATATATAAGAATTGCTGAGGATAGATAGATGACAGATATATGATATAGATAGATAGATAGATAGATAGATAGATAGATAGATAGATAGATAGATAGATAGATAATATATGTGGAAATATTATATATGGAGAAATATTTATATAATATAGAGTTCATATAAATATCTAATACATTATATACACACACACACACACACACACACACACACATAAAATCTTCTTCTAAAGCAAAACTTTCCTAAGTGCAGGGCACCTTAATTTAAAGCCCGCAGTGTAAAGCCTAATAATGATTTCTTAGATTCCAAGATTATTACCAATAAATCATGAAAATCAAAGCAAACCATAATGTACCATGACTTAATTCTTTGTTCTATCCTCATTATAAGCAATATATATCTATATCTATATCTACATCTATATCTATATGTATCTATATCTATATCTAGTTTTAAGACTTTGTAGCTCTTGAAAACTACAAATTTCCATAAATGGGGCATTTTAATTTAATTATTTTTAGAACAAAAGCAAATTCTAATTTATTACTTCAGTTACATAGGCATAATTTTCTTATTTTTTCCCTAGATAGCAATCACTGTTGAGTTATCTATTTTTTACGTATAAAAGGTCATTTCATAGATTTGGATATATGGGTAAGATGTTTTTTCTTGTTTGTTTTTCATCAAGCAACTAGATAATAGATGTGAGAATGCAGATATATTTTAAACTAATCTGAAGGTATCAGTTCTTCATGTATAAAATTGCATAGAACTGACAATGATATGCATGCATATACATCCATATATGTATATATACATACATATATATATATACACATACATGTGTATATGGATATATGGATATATATACACACACATAAGTATTCATCACAGATAATATAGATTCATCACAAATCATATATATATAAATTTATATATAAACATACATAGAGAGATTCATCAAAAAATAAGTTATATGCATAGACATTCCTTAATCTAACTGACTTAAATTTTTGAAAACATAATTATCTATGTTTGTCAATGGTTTTGTTTCTTGAAGTACCGAAATGATCTATAAAAATCTATAATGAGTTTACAGATACTGTCCTAAAAAGTGAGAAGTTGAGTACAAATAAGAAAAGAGATGGTCTCAAACTGATAAATTTAGTTATTGATGGAATTTTAATAGTACAGTAAAATTTAAGCAAGGAAAATGTATTTTTAAACATTATCATTAAAGTGTTAAAATTTTCAAACTGTTAAATCTTAAAATACCAAACCAAATGACTCTATGCACCACGTCCTGTGGTGAGAAAATTGACTCCATCAGATTGTGGGAGCCACTTAAGATTACCAAATTAGATACAGACAGGTGTGAGTATGTCATTCTCACAGATGGATAAATTCAGAAGCAGAAGGATTAAGGAACTTGTTTTGGAATCCACAGCTGTTCAAGTTTAGTAAGCCATGACTGGAACCCAATGTGAATCGGGTCTAATCCTGGAGTTTATTCACTTGATTGACCTGCCTTTTATTTAGTTGCTTTATATTCACAGTTTTAATTTCTTGTTAGTAGAGTGCTAAAACAATTTGAAACACTTATACAGAATTTCAAATGAATAATCAAGTATCTATACAATCAAAAAGTCTACCTATATAAGTCTTTGCATTTATAGGTTACTACTATGCTACAAGGCGAGCGCTTTTCTCCTTTAAACATGAATTCCCATCCCCTTTATACATGAATTCTCATCCTATTGCTCTGGCCATGTCACCAGTCTTGGAAATGATGTCTCACTCTTCCTGCCTCCCAGCAACTTCTAGGTGAGCAGAGTGTTTCAGAACACAGATAGTTGCATTTTCCTAATCCTGGATGAGAACCTAGGTCAACTATGGTTCAGAACGTACCACTGCCCTCTGTTCCCCCTCCTTCTCCACCTCAGCAACTGTAATTATAATTGTATGTTTTAATTTGTTTAATATCTGCCCCCTCTGTTAATAGACTGACAGGAACTAGGTCTGCAATTGGCACAATACTAGGCATTAAATAAACTGAAATTTATTAGTTGAAAATGACCATAATTTCCTTAAAGCACCCCTTTCAATTCTCATGCTCTTTATTTTTATCTCTTTCCAACCCTAACTAGCATGGTTTATGTTTTACTATTAAAGGGTTTGTTAATAGGACAGGGGGTTGCTTAATTAAACTATACTACTGAGGATTTATTCTGAGAAACATAGGTCATTTGTCAACTAATTATGTTAGCCAGGCCAGGTACTTCCTGAGAAAAATAGGTATCTAGACCAAAAAACAACAGAACACTTTGTGTATAAAAACTTGAACATTCTAGGTTGGTCTTTGATTACATTGTAAAACTAAACATAGATGGTTTTACTGTCTTGTTATGTTTGTTTGTTTGTTTTTACTATGTAATATACATTGCACTTATCCCTTAGAGATAATCAAGTGTTGACTATGCTATCTTTTTGACCTTAGAAAAGGCCTTCAAGGGATTTAACCTGAACTCAACACTAATTTTGGCATTAACTTCACTGGCATTTCTCCAAGCCTGATTCAAAATACATATAATATTGAAATTAATTGAATAATGGGTTTACAGTTCCCCTGTGAGTATAACCAGTGACTTTTATAACCTTTATTTCATTGTGAAAATAAATTTACCATTTTTATCAATATTTTTTCTAAGAGACTATTGAATCTCTTCCCTTGGAATTTGGCATTGCTCTGAAAATACTGATTGAGATCACTTAATTTTATAGTGGACACACAAAAAAAATGCACAAAAGTATACCTCAGAAATAGCTACAAGAATATACATAAAACTTATAAAATTAGTTATTGCATCTGGGTAAGAAAACAGAGTGGGAGGTGTGGGGAAGGGAGTTTTACTTTTTCATGGTATTCTTTGATATATAACATTTTGAGTATCTATAAATTCTGTGTGTGTATGTGCACTTTTCGTCTACTGAGGTTGCCAAAAGATTGTGTGGCTTAAACAGCAGAAATTTATTTTTCACAGTTCTGGAAGCAGGGGAAGTCCAAGATCAAGGTTCCAGCAAGGTAGGTTACATTCTGATTCCCCTTCTTTGGGCCTCCAGGCAGCTGCCTTCCTGCCTTGTGTTCACATGACCTCTTTGAGTGCAGAGAGAAAGACAGACAGACAGAAAAAGCGAGCTCTATGTCTCTTCTAACGAGGACAATAATTCTATTGGATCAGGCGCTCATTCTGATGATCTCATTTTACCTTAATTACATCTTTAAAGGTCCCATCTCCCATTACAACTACACTCGGGTTTCGAACCTCAGCATATAAAATTTGGGGGGACATTCACTTATATACAAGGTCTGATAATTAAGTTCGCAAACTTGTTGCAGTGATATTGCTAACATTTTTTTTTGCTATCAGTGGGATTATTCATTATGAATTTGTACCAACCAGACAAACAGTTAACCAAGTTTACTCTTTGGAAGTGCTGAAAGGGCTTCTTGAAAAAGTTAGACAACCTGAACTTTTCCCCAACAATGCATGGCTCTTGCATCACGACAATGCACCAGCTCACATGGGACTGTCTGTGAGGGAGTTTGTAGACAGTAAACAAATAACTGTATTGGAACATCCTCCCTACTCACCTGATCTGGCCCTCAATGACTTCTTCCTTTACCCAAAGATAAAGGAAATATTGATAGGAAGACATTTTGATGACATTCAGGACATCAGGTGTAGTACAACAACAGCTCTGATGGCCATTCCAGAAAAAGAGTTCCAAAATTGCTTTGAAGGGTGGACTAGGCACCAGCGTCAGTCCATAGCTTCCCAAGGAGAGTACTTCAAAGGTGACCATAGTGACATTCAGCAATGAGGTATGTAGCATTTTTTCTAGGATGAGTTCATGAACTTAATTGTCCGACCTTGTGTATCTATACATATATCTACATAGATCCAGCTATAGATATATAATATATATGTGTATATATATATAAAGTATATAGCTACGCAGTTATATATCATTATATATAGTTCTATTGGTATAGTTATATTTATATATGTAGTTAAGCAACATTTTTTTTGGCTATCGTATAATAAGGCACCCATGTAAATACATAGAACTATATCTTACAACCTAATTCATCAGTGAGTAATACTACTTAAGAACATTTAAAAAATGTTTTTCAATTACAGTTGGCATACAACATTATATTAGTTACATGTGTACAACATAGTGATTAGACATTCATATAACTTACAAAGTGGTTACCCCATAAGTTTAGTACCTCCTGACACCACATAGTTATTAAAATATTATTGACTATATTTCCTATGCTGTAGTTTACATCCCCGTGACTTTTTTTTTTATAACTGGCAATTTGTACTTCTTAATCCCTTCCCCTTTTTCAACCACCCTTCCAACTCCTCTTCCATATGACAACTATTGATTCGTTGTCTGTATCTGTGAGTTTGTTTCTGTTTTGTTTGTTCCTTTGTTTTGTTTTTTAGGACCACTTTTGAGTAACTTCTCCCTGGAGCTATTTACAGTAGTTGAGCTCCCAGCATAAGTGAATCCTGTAATAAAGTGATATAATACAGAGACTAAATCTTTTCTTCTAAAGGTTTCTAGAATACCCAGTGAGCAGCAAGGGTTATTTCTTTTTTAATTTTTTTCTTTCCTGGAAAGATAAGAAAATAGAGAAGGGAAGGGGGAAAAAAAGTACTGCTATGGCTAGCACAAAAAATAATGTTTTTTTTCAAAGTGTTATTGAAAAAATTTTAAGGGTATGTGTTCTGGGGTCAAGAGTAGACTAGACACGTTAATTGCATAGACAGGAAATTCCACCAATTTCCAGAGGGCAGAAACTAAACTGAATAAAAGTTCAAATAATTAGAGAGAAAGTACAAAAACACTTGCAAGAACAAGTAATAGTTTCAGGGAGAATGAGATTAATGGATTCTCTCCACTCTTTTCAAGAGTATTCAACCGGAAAATTATAGTCCTGGAAAGCCGATGAATTAAATCCAGAATCATAAAAATATGTTGATTGCCATATTACCATTCCTAAATAAATTTGATTAAAATATACAGAGATTGATGTTTTATGTAAGTTAAACTTACCCTTACAATGATATGAAAGAAGGAAAAAAAAGACAAATGGCAGAAGTTAGAATCTCTATGGGATGAGAATAGTTTGCATGAGAGCTCCTGTTTGTACATATTACATAGGATCATTTTTCCCTAATGCTTTTAGCTGTGGAGAAAATGAACATTTTAGAGATAGCAAAGAAAAAAACTGTGCAAAAAAGCCCCTGCTGCTCCAAGTCACGCAGTACGTCACCAACCCTCTGCAAGAAAGAGTCTCCCCTTCCCATCCCGCCCCTATAACCAACAATCAACTTTAGGCTATATCACCCAATCCAATACAAGGAAGGGAAGAGCAGCAAAATAAATACATATATTTCCCACTTGGGGAAAATCTCATGAGGGCAAGTTCATATTTGTTGTCTTCACTGTATAGCCTCCACCCAGGACAGTGCCAGCATATAGCAAAAATGTCAATAAATGTTTGTTGGATAGAGAATACGTTTGTACAATTTAGTCACCCAAGTTTCCATGGTAGAATTGCATATTGGTAACAGCAGCACACCCCTCACTTACCACAAATGCCTGTTCTAACTGTCATGCATTAATGCAAGTTCTCTAACTGCAACTTCGCTGACAATATCTCACCCGTCCCCATTGCTTTGGGTGTGGCTCCTTTCAGCACTGAACTTTGTGGGTATGTGAATGGCTGAGGTTGAACTGACCCGTTCTTTATTCACATATATTGGCATCACTCTCCTATGTGACTGTTTATCAAAACCTACTACATACAGAATCCTCAGGAGTCCACACCGCCATGCTGTAAATCCCGAGGCAAAAATAGGTAAGTAAGATCATATCAAACTAAAAACTTCTGCATAGCAAAGGAAACAACTGACAGAATAAAAAGGTAATCAATGGAATGGTTGCAAAAAACCAAAAAACAAAAAACTGCAAATCATGTACCTGAAAAGAGGTTAATTTCCAAAATATACAAGGAATTCCTACAACTCAATAGTCAAAAAATAAATTTTAAAACTGTGGACTTAGACATTTCAACAAAGGATTAAACATTTCTCCAAAGAAGACATACAAATGGTCAATGCATATATGAAAAGATGCTCAACATCATTAATTATTAGGGAAATGCAAATCAAAACTGTGATGAGACTTCATTTCACACCTGTTAGGATGGCTAGTATAGAAAAAGAAAAAGAAAAAGATGTGTTGGTGAGGTTTTGGAGAAAAGGAAAACCTTGTGCACTGCTGGTGGGAATGTAAATCAATTCAGCCACTATTGAAAACAATGTGGAGGCTCCTCAAAAATTAAAACTAAAATGATTATATAATCTAGCTATCCCACTTATAGGTATATACCCCAAAGAATTGATATCAGGATCTCAAAGAGATATTTTCACTGTGATATTTATTCACAATAGACAAGACGTGGTAACAAC
Source organism: Rhinolophus ferrumequinum (assembly GCF_004115265.2). Lineage (NCBI taxonomy): Eukaryota > Metazoa > Chordata > Mammalia > Chiroptera > Rhinolophidae > Rhinolophus > Rhinolophus ferrumequinum. The sequence goes on along the minus strand of NC_046288.1, from coordinate 67,343,505 downwards.
CCAAGTGTTCATCCACAGATGACTGGATTAAGAAATGTGGTAAATATATACAATGGAATATTAGCCTTAAAAGAGGCTAATTTATGACATTTATGACATTATTAATTCCTGACATTTATGCCAACATGGATGAGCCTGGAGAACATTGTGTTAAGTTAAATTAAATAAGCCAGTGACATAAGTGCAAAAACTACTACATGATTCCACTTATACAAGGTATCAAAATAATCAAACTCATAGAAGCAGAGCATACAAAGTGATTGCCAGGGGCTGGGGGATATGGGAAGTTGTTCAATGGGTATAAAGTTTCAGTTATACAAGATTGGTAAGTTGGTAAGTACTAGAGATCTGCTATCCTATTCAGTTAATGGTACGGTACAGTATACTTCAAAATTTGTTAAGAAGGTAGATCTCATGTTAAATGTTCTTCACACATGCACACACACACACACACAGAAAACTTTGGGAAGTGTTTGCTATGTCTATTACTTTGATACTGTTGATTGCACAAATGTTTGCAAATGTCCAAACTCATCAAAATGTACACATTACATATGCACAGTCTTTGTATATCAATTATACCTCAATAAACCTGTTTAAAAAACTTATTTAAAAAACCCTAGAAATCCAGAGACTAATACCCTCATCATCCCCCTTCCCATGATGATGTCCAAATTTGTCCATGACTGCTTAACAAAAAGGTTTCACATCTTATTTTCCACAGCCATCCATTTCATATAATTGTCATATCATATATGAACACCCTTTTGCAAAGCGATTCTTCCAAAGCCATATAACTAGTAATTGAAATTTTCCATTTTATAAATTCTTACTTGCATCTTCAAGTCTCTCTTACTTCACCACTACTAGTCTCTATGTGCATCTCCAAATCCAAAGAAGAATAACAAACCAAAAGTTTAAAAATAAAATGAAATGAAATGAAATAAAATACAGTCAAAGTAAGAGTAGCATAAAACATGAAATAAGACTGGTATTTAAATCAGAGGACCAGAAAAGTCAGACAGGAAGGGAAGAGCACCTGACTATCCTTGCAAAGTAACAATGCAGCATGTCTGCCTTGGTGGCCACTGAGAAGCACCTAATGGTACCAAGGGGGTTGAATTGTATCCTCATTCTTAGGCTAACAAATGACGTTTTAGAGTAACCAATGTTTTAAGAGTTGTGACCATGGCTTTATAAATTCCATTACCTATCAAATATCCACCACAGAGTCAATTCTTAAAAATCAGAGGTGAGGAGGGACTTTAACTTTGAAACTAAGAAATACAGGTTAGCATATCTCAACATTCACTGAAGTACGAGTTGTACTGTTTGAAGATTCTGAAAGACAATAACGAGTACACAGGATTGGTGCCAGGATAATACCGTGTTTCCCCGAAAATAAGATCTAACCGGAAAATAATCCCTAGCATAGTTTTTCAGGGTGACATCCCCTGAACATAAGCCCTAATGCGTCTTTTGGAGCAAACCTTAATATAAGACCCGGTCTTATTTTCGGAGGAACCCGTTACTTGAGGGAGACGTGAAGGAAGCAGGATTGGTCAGGCTTAATGCAGTCACAACAAAGCCCAGGATTTCCCTGTAGGAGAGGCTAGAATAGCCCCAGGTGGGGTGAAGGGGCTGGACCTACATACCATTCCACGGCTCAGACATTTATTTGATAGTTTACTCCTGGGTAGGAGTGTGAACTTAGATATGGTGACTCTCTTCAGCTAGGTAGTTTCTGAAGAGGGCTGACAACTGAGACGTGTCATTTGGTAGCACTCCCAGGCTGGGGAAATAAACCTTTCTGTCATGGAGGGGTGCCTGGGAATTGGAACACAGTCTACTAAATACTGACTAAATCTACTAAATACTGACTCCATTTATTGAACATCTATTATGTGCCAGATGATTTACTTACATTATATCTGATTTTTGTCAGTTCTCAAGGGAGATATTTTCCCAATGTACTAATTTCCAAGGATATACAGTTAATAAAAGTCTAGTTAATGCTGGACACTTCAAAACTCTCCGTTTAAACTGGTCCCAGTCATGGAAAAATGCCCAACAAGAGGCAGCCCAACTTTGAAATGGAAGATAATCAGCAGCAAGCGGCTTTATTCGTTCCTATCAAAGTCCGTGGTTCTTCTCTTATGTTTCATCCAGACCTGCCATCCTTGTTAACAACCTATGAACCATTTCTCTCCCACTCCCTGATATTGCATTAGGAGAAAAGAACAGTTAGAATAATAGCCACAACCCTCAATAGACCTCTTTTTCTTTTCCTTTTTAGCCCTCCAAACCAGGTCAGTTGAAGAGGGATAATAAACTATATCACACAGAGGAAAATTTCATCCAGATAAAATTATGAGGGCCAAAAGCAAACAGAAAATGCTGAAATTGCAAGATAGACAGAAATCATTTTGCCTGATAAGAAATTGCTCCAAGTGAAGGTAAACATTATTTGGAGACCTCTTATATGCATTTGCACAAGGTACCTGTTTCTGACTGTGACACCAGCTCTTATTTTCGGAGACAATGGCATTTTCCTCCTTGATATTAAAATCAAACGGCCAGAACTGGACATCTAAAATTGTTTTAATGCTGTGTAATATTTTAACTTGCCAAAACATTTCTTACATCTTTATGTATTTTAGCTAAGCCAACAGGGGTTGCAAATACATTTCAATCACATAAAGTGTCATGCTAATCCACAAAACAGAAGGCAGTGGCTATTTTTTTCTCATTAAACTTTGTTTTAATGGGTCTCAATTCTGTGACTGATTCTGGTTGTTTTCATTAAAAGTACTGAATTTAAAAACTGATAACTGAAAACCTGCCACACACACACACGCAAAAATGGTCCACAAAACATCCCCCTTTCCTTATGAAGGTTTTGCAATGCATTGGAATCATTAACCAGTTTTAACTACCATATTTCCCCCAAATTAGGATCTAGCCAGACAATCAGTTCTAAAAGTGTTTTCTGGAGCAAAAATTAATATAAGACCTTGTCTTATTTCACTATAAGCGTGGGTTTTATATAATATAACGTAAGACCAAGTCTTATATAATATAACACCATATAATACCAGGTCTTATATTAATTTTTGCTGCAAAAGACACATTACAGCTGATTGTCCGACTAGGTCTTATTTTCGGGGAAACAGGGTATTAAACTTAAATGGCCAATTGAGAGAAACAGTTCTGAGACCATTCTTCCACCACTGATTAAGTGGCAGGTATTGGGGGTAATGTTCATGTAGACTTCTGAGCTTTCTGAGTATACTTGGTGACCTTGCCAGCTCCAGCTGCCGTCTTGTCCACTGCTTTGATGACACCCACAGCAACTGTCTGTCTCATGTCACGAACAGCAAAATGGCCCAGAGGAGGATAAGTCAGAGAAGCTCTCAACACACATGGGCTTGCCAGGAACCATATCGACAATGGAAGCATCACCAGATTTCAAAAACTCCAATCCATCTTCCAGCTTTTTTCCTGAATGACAATCAATCTTCTCCTTCAGCTCATCAAATTTGCAAGCAATGGGAGCTGTGTGACAATCCAGCACAGGTGCTTATCCAGCACTCATTTGGCCTGGATGGTTCAGGATAATCACCTGAGCCGTAAGCCAGCTGCCTTCATTGGTAGGTCACGTTTGCTGTCACCAGACACATTGCCACAATGAACATCTTTGACAAACACATTCTTGACATTGAAGCCCATGTTGTGCCCAGGAAGAGCTTTAGTGAGAGCTTCATGGTGCATTTCAACAGACTAATTCAGCTGTAACTCTGACTGGAACCAAGGTGACCACTATGCCGGCTTTGAGAACACCAGTCTCCACTTGGCCCACAGGGACAGGACCAATACCACCAATTTTGTAGAATTTCTGGAGGGGCAGACGTCGGAGCCTGTCAGTTGGACGAGTTGGTACAGGATAAAATCAGAGTTTCAAGCAGTGTGATTCCATTCGCATTGCCATCTGTACGGGTGACTTTCCATCCCTTGAACCAAGGCATATTAGCACTTGGCTCTGGCATATTGTCACCATTCCAACCAGAAACTGGCACAAATGCTACTGTGTCAGGTTTGTAGCCAATTTTCTTAATGTAGGTGCTAAATTCCTTAATGGATTCCTCATATCTCTCCTGGATGTAGGATGGCGCAGTGGAATCCATTTTGTGAACACCAACTGTAAGTTGTTTCATACCCAGTGTGTAAGTCAGAAGGGCATGCTCATGGATCTGCCCATTCTTGGAGAGACCTGCTTCAAATTTACCACCAACAGCAGCAACAGCAGCAACAACAGCCTGAGGTGTGCCTGGAATTATGTTTTTGGTCAAGTCTCTGTGTCCTGGGGCACCAGTGATGGTCACGTAATACTTGCTGGTCTTGAGTTTCTACAAGGAGCTATCAATGGTGACCCCACGCTCACGTTCAGCTTTCAGTTTACCCAAGACCCAGGCATACTTCAAGGAGTCCTTCCCCATCTCAGCAGCCTCCTTCTCAAATTTTCCAATGGTTCTTTTGTTGATCCCACCAGATTTGTATATCAGATGGCCAGTAGTGGTAGACTTCCCAGAATCTACATGTCCAATAACTATAATGTTGATGTGAATCTTTCCCTTTCCCATTTGGCTTAGATTTAGTGGCAGTTTTTATGACACCTGTGTTCTCGTGGCAAGCCCACTGTGAAAAATAAAGGGCAGTGCCTATTTATAGGCAACCAGGAATGATAGAGGGGACCTCCAATCTCGAATCATGTGACTTTTATGACAGTCACACAAGATTGTTATGGATTTAATGAGCTGGAGCAGGTATATATATTTCTTTCTTTTATATAGTCATAGTTCTGCCAATCTATCTCAAAAGTTTGCTTCATACAATGAGATAACAGACATGAAAATATGGTGACAATTATAAAGTTCTTAAAACATCATTTAATAAATGGCAGCCTTAGTGAATGTACCTATTGCTTATTGTCTACTCATTGCTTATTGCTTTATGAAACTGTCAGTATTCTGTTTCTTCCACATCTGACAGGGAACTTAGTGTGGTGTTAAGACAGTCTGGAACAGACTGTCTGCATCCAAATCGTATTTGTAATACCAACTGGAACAAGTAACTTAACCTCCTTTTACCTCAGTTTCCCTTGCAGTAAAATGGGGTAACTACCTCACAGAGTGTAAGTAAATTAAATATGTGTAAGGAAATTAGATTAAATAGGTGTAAAGAAAAATTGTGTGAAGTAGTTATCATCTTTTCAGTCCGGCAAAGGCAATTTCTCCCAAGACGCAGTAGTGTTCAGAACTGTTGTCTGGGGCAATGATAGGACAACCTGTGACATCTACAGTAATATCCAGTGATGCCCAGCAGCAGTGACTTGGTCCACCTGGCCATGCTTCTTGTGCTAAAAGATGCTCTTTCTACTTGCTCTTCTTGACCCTGGAGAGCTGCTGATTCTTGCAAGATTTCCAAATCCAGTTCTCCAAGCAGTTATTTATTTTGTAACCCACTGCTTCTTTTCCATTCTATTCTACTTAAGATAACAAAACAGTCAGTTTCTATTGTTTACAATCATAATTTCTAAATGACATAGTATTAATGAGGTATCAGAGTGCAGTAGCACTCTGAGGTATCTGAGGTATCAGAGTGCAGTAGCACTCTGATGTCCTGGTTGCACTATTTACTCCTGATAAATAATATCACATCACTTTATGTCTCTGCACCTTATTCTCCTCATTTATAAAATTGAAATTATATACTGAACCTGCAGACTCGTGCTAGGGATAAAATGATGCTAGCATCTAACATAGTCTCTGGAAAACAGGGTTCAATAGTGGTAACCAAAGAGTGATAATCCAAACTCTTTTTGGTTATTTCTCTTTGCTTGTGACTCTTCAATCACTGAAATTCCTTCAAGGAATTTACCCTGAATTGAATTCTGGGAATGCGTTTGACAACATACATTATGGTGCAGGATTTTAAAGCTTTGCTAAAGAAAAGCTAAATTAGTCATATTGCTTACATTTTATATACCTTAGGACACCTCGAACTCTCCAAGTATGAATCAGAACTTCAGATTGGGTGAAAACAATCAGCTTACTGTTAGACAGAAATTCCTTTTACTCTATCCTTGGTTTCCATGAGGAGAGATTAAGTGTTTCTCCACCTACTTAACACCTCTGCCTTTCTCCCTCTTGCTACCTACAGGGAACACACATTCCCCACCACCACTATCAGCACCCCCATAGTAAGAGGCTCTCCCAGCTCAACATCACCTAGAATTAAGTGAGCGAACCTCCCCAGAAATGGGACTCATGTACTAGGAGGCCCATCCCTCTCTTATGCTGAGCTGTGTCCTCTTACCTGTCTTTCTTGATCAGTAGTAAAGGTAATATTTAGGTCTCTAGGACTCTCCTTTGTTTTATTTCTTAAATTGCTCAGAACCATGGTGGAGAAGAGAGATGTTACTTATTGGAGTGGGGCGGGGCGGGGGGGGAGGGCTCAGGAGCCTAACCCATCAAGAGGAGGCTAAAAGAGTTCCAGATTTGATAAAAGATTCAATTGCCCTAACCAAATCTACTCAAACTTCCCGGGCTGTATTTAGGGGACTCTGTAGACACAGTTGCCTCTCTTAGGTTAGTGCAAAAGTAATAGCGATTTTTGCAATTTTTTTTTAAAACTTTTAAAACGTGATTACTTTTGCATCAACCTAATACCATGTTTCCCCAAAAATAAGACCTACCTTTATAATCAGCTCTAATGAGTCTTGTGAAGCAAAAATTCATATAAGACCAGGTCTTATTTTACAATAAGACCTGGTATATAATATAATATAATATAATATAATATAATATAATATAATACTGGGTCTTATATTAATTTTTGCTCCAAAAGACGCATTAGAGCTGATTGTCCGGCTAGGTCTTATTTTCGGAGAAACAGTATAATAAAGGGTAAAACATGGCTTTGACTGCAGTTGTAAGGGGCTATGGCTGGCAGGTGATTCTCTGTGGATAATGTTACAGTGAGCCTTTAGGAAAACCCATTATGAATTATTTATCAGGCATTACACTTTTAATACTCTCAGACAACATACCATCAGCAAACAACAAAATTAAAGGCATTGCACTGACTAGTTTGAGTACTAGTCCTTAGCAAGAACGGTGTCATTCAAGAGATGATGCGAGATGAGGAAACTGAGCCTCAGAGGAGTTAAATAACCTGCAGAGACAGATATGGAGTAATCAGTGACATGAAGATTAGAACAAAAGGTTTTTGATTCCAAATTTGTTCTCCTTCATTGTATATATACACAACTTTTATAAATGAAAAAAATTCACCCTAGTTTAGAAATAAGATTGACAGTTTCGGACACATGCGTATAATTGTTCATCTCTCCCATGCCCCAAAAAGAATATTTTTAAAAATTTAAATCAAAATAGTCATAGTGTGAAGCTTAAAATCAAGGAATTCAAGTCATAGAGGAAAACATAGAATAAGGCTAATCAGGGATTTAGTGGGGGGGAAAAGGAAAAAAATCATCTCTATCTATAGCTGTATCTCACAATCCCTTCTCAATAGACAGACTTTCCACTATCCATTAACTTCAGCAGACAGCTGCTTGAATTGTACCCATTATCTGTATAAATATATAATGTCCCAAGTGTGCAATTATGTTAGCCCACAGTGAAGAATGCCTTGGTTTGAAAATCCATGTGCTGGAAACCTGACTGATTCTGAAGTATTTGCATTTGAAAGGATAGAAACTCTTCACAGAAACTGTCAGTAGCTCAATGCATCCTATTAGTGCACATTTTATACTAAAGAAAGAGCATTATGGCTGGGAATTCTCTCTTTCTCCCCAGCCAGGGAGATAGACTTTTCTTATCATAGTTTATTGAGACTGGGGTTACTTGGCTCATTGCCCAATCCTTCAATGCAGAACGTTCTTGCCATGCACATTTGGGATTGTAATACATATTTTAAAAATCCATATATGAAACATAGTATGGCAGTCCATTTACTACTTAATCAATACTATCATTCATTCACAAAACTAAATATACATGTTTGTTTCATTGTAATCGCATTATCAACATTCAAAAAACCTTCCAAAACATTTTTCCTAAGTGCTTGACTAGACACAAAATGATTGTGTATTTTCTTAGGAAGTTAACAATTTAAATAAAATTGCAAACTTTGTAAGTGTAGTGTATGACTATATATAGAAGACAAATGATCTGTTTAATTTTAAATTTGATTAACATTTGTTTTTATATAACCTTATCATTAATATTTTCCATTGGAAAATACATTTTGAATAAAGATGATAAACTGTCAATGTTTCTATCCTCAACACCCACTGAATTCTGCTAAAAACTGAGTCATTTAGTCAAGATATTAGGGTAACTCTTAAGCCCTAAGACCAATTCTAATAATACTGGCAAGATAGGATACTGTTACATGTGAATATTAACTAATGATATAAGGCAATGATAAAAATTTTTTAACGTGTAAGTTAACGAAGGGAATTCTGAGAAAGAATTGATCACAGTAGATTGAATGGAACATGGAGTATTACATAGGCCATGCAGGAGTTAAACCAGCCACTGAAGGATAGATAATATTTGAAAACAAGTTTTGAAGAGAAAAGTAACATGTGCAATCCCCAGACCCTAAAGAGAAGATTGTGTGTGTGCCACAAAATAGAGCTGAGGACATTAACAAATGAACACAGTCTTGTAGAACCGTGTTCTACATAAAGAAGCAAAGATTTCAAAGTTGGGGTGCACCTTGGTTTGTAACATTCACTGTGCTGTTTCATACACCTGGATGTGGTTAAAAAAAATAGCAGGAGTGTGGATTAATATCCAGATGTTAGGAGGTTATTAAACTGAACAGAGCTAATTAGTCAAAAGAGCAGAAAATTTAAGAAAATGGAAGCCTGGCAAAAGTGTCACTGTGGAAGTTCCATCATATAAAGCATTCAGGTAGATCTCTTTTAACATGAAAGAAGCTGGGGCCACATGAAATTGTTATTCTACTGCATTTGTGGGATCACTAGGCATTTACACAAGTATTTATGAACAACTTACTATATGTGTGGTATTCTACAAGATAATCAGGAAATAAAGATAAGTGGAATACAATACTGCTTTCTAGGAACTGTAAATTCTAACAAGAGATGATAGTTTGGATGGATGGATGGATGGATGGATGGATGGATGGATGGATGGATGGATGGATGGATGGATGGACCAATAGATGAAATATCAGCCTAATAAGTGGTTTACTCAATTAAGGAAAGGCGCCTTTAAAGGATTAGGTGCTTTATTCCGCTTGAAACATTGGCATTTGAACAGATTCAAAGTATTTGAAGGACAAATCCCTATTCACATTCTGATAGGCGATCTCCTATTACTCTGTTTTGGGCTCTTGCACAGACATATATGCTGACCACCTTGGGCCATCTTATAATTATTTTGCTGTAGTGGTCAGACTCTCCTCAGGTTTTGATACATATAGATACAAATTTTTCCCCTTAATTCCCTTAAGCAGAATGAACACAAGACCACATTCTTTTTCCCCTTTTCCAAAGGCTTGAAAGTAGTAGAGGGAAACACAAGATAGTCAAAGAAAACATGGGGCTACTGGTTGACAGATTCTCGTTTCTGGATCCCAGGAAATATGGTTCCTACTAGATATATTTGTTCTTAGCTCCAACAGACATCTAGTTTGCTAAGTGCCTCATCCTTCTAAACAGAAATTAAGTGTTCTTTCTTGCACTTTTCTGCCCCATCCTATTTGTCCTTATGACCAACCAGCAAGAGTTAAAATTAGTTTGCCATATACCACTCCCTTTGGATTATCATCTCACAATAGAGTTAGTCTTTTTCAGGATAGTTTAGGGTAAAAGTGTCAAAGCCAAAATCCCTATGTTTCTATACTACCTTTGCCATTATTTACCAGCTGGGTGATATTTGGGAAATTACTTAACCTTCCTGTGCCTCCATTTTATCAGTAAATTGGGGTTCATAATATTAGGTTAGTGCAAAAGTATTTGTGGTTCCAAGGTTAAAAATAATTGGAAAAACTACAATTACTTTTGCATCAACCAATAGTACTTTTTTCATCAGGTGGTTATGAGATTTCAGTGATAATAATGTTAATTATTCCTAGCAGATAATGTTCAATTAATGTTAAACATACCATTATTCTTATTTGAAATAAACCATATATTCAATATCCTTATCTGATGGATATTTACTCAGATATCTTTCCTGTGTCAAGTCTTCAAAAACAATATTTAGAAGCTGCTTTACATTTGTTTAACTAAAGGATTTATCCTGGAATAAAGGACATCTGCTTAAAATATATGTAGTACCTTAACTGCAATAGCTAAAAAAGGCTGGTACATCATATGTAGCCTGACAGTTGCAATTTTGTCTTTGTTTTGATTTTAATTTGAAGGATGTTTTAAATGAGGTTTTCCACTGCTTTAGAAAACAGAAACAAGACATAATCTGAGAACACACAGAAGACTTTAACGTAGTTTGTATTAGGAATATAAGGACTTTCTTATTAAAAATGTTCTCAGAACCACACTAATCTTTATGCTTTCAGAATTTATTGCCTGAAAAAAAAATGCACAACAGCATGCTACCATATAAAGCTTTGAAAGATTTTGCAATTTATTAATTACAACTATGCATTGGAATCTGCATCTGGAATCAAGATGTCAAGCGATGCCCAACCAGAAAGCTATCTGGGATAAGTAGATTCACTGTTGATTGCTGTTACCTGCTTCAAACGTGCACTGAACCCTACCCAGAAGCCTTATTATAAACCCAAGAATATCTCACTCTGCCACCTGTCTCTCAATCCCTCTTAACTATGGGCAAAGCTCCAATTCTCCACCAGTTCTCCTTCCACTCATTCTTCTTGACCTCAAGTCCTAATTTGTGAAGAAAATATTATAAGCAGCCACCAAGTGAGAAATACCTCATTTCACTAATATCAAGAAATATAAGCCTACATCCATTTATCTTCCATTTGTGGTTGAAAATAGACATATACTTATTTATCTTAAGTACAGTGTCTCCAATTATTTTGGATACTATTCTATTCTCAGTTCGCTAATATTACAATATCTGGCAACACAGATAAAAATACTTATTTCTACCCTTTGTATAAAAGTCTCTCTCAGCTGAGTCTTTCCTATTGATTTCTCTTTTTTTTAATTGAGATATAATTGACATATAACATTATATTAGTTTTGGGTGCATTACGTAATGATTTTATATTTGTGTATGTATTGAGAAATGATAACTACATGTACAGTTAACATCCATCACCACTCAGTTACAATTTTTTTCTTGTTATGAGAACTTTAAGATTTACTTTCTTAGCATCTTTCAAAGAGTATCATTTACTATATAGTATTATTACACAGTATTATTCTCAGTATACAACACAGTATTATTAACTACAGCCACCATGTTGCAAATGACATCCTCAGGACTTATTTATTTTATAACTAGACATTTATGCCCTTTGCCCGCCTTCACCTATTGCACCCATCTTCCACTCCCCAACACTGGCAACCACCAAATTGTTCTCTGTATCTATGAGTTCAGTTTTTCGTTTTTGTGTTTTGCGTTTCTTCTTTTTTTCTTTTTTCAGATTCCACATATACTCATAAGTGAGACCATACAGTATTTGTCTTTGCCTTTCTGACTTATTTCACTTAACATAATGCCCTTGAGGTCCATCACATTGATTGCACATTGTTGCAAATGGTGAGATTTCCTTCTTTTTTCATGGCTGAATAATATTCTCCTATGGCTTATCAGTATCTTCAAGTCTCTCCTAGTATAAGAAAAATCCTCATTCATACCCAACCTCAAGCTCCTTCCCTCTCTCTCTCTTCCTCTTCCCAGGCAGTTTTCATAAGTTTTGCTGGTATTTATTTGTTACATTTTCACACTTCTCATTCATTCTTCAAGCTATTATAATATGGCTTTTTGGCCATCACTTAAATTATAATCTTGCTAAAATATTTCTACAATGATTTTTTCTTAAAGGTCTGTATAGATTTTGAATTATCTATGCTTGAAATAGTCTGTATAATTTTCTCCTAAATTCAGTGTTATTTACTGAGCAGATTCAAAACTTCTAGCTGGTAATTGGACTATTAATTAGTTATATGTCTTCTTGAATGAATTTTGGTAGACTATCTTTATTTTTTCTTCCTTTTGCATTCTTTGGGTTCATTTTGTTATCTCTTCTAAGTTTTGAAGATGATTTTTAGCCTTTCCTTCTTTCATAAATAAGCTTTTCGCTCAGTTTTAACATGGAGTACTTTCATTATTGTTTCATCATGTATATATTTTTGTTTTCTTCTTTATTAGTTATTTGGAGGGGTAATATGTAATTTCAATTATATATTTAGTACTTTAAAATTATATTTTTTATGTTTTATTTCTAACTCAATAATATTGTAGTTATTTTGTATAATTTACTGTTCTCAATTATCTGGTTTGATTAGATTTGCATTATACAGTTTATTTTAAAGTCAAATACACACACACACATATATGTGTGCTTCATATGTGCTTGAAAAAATGATATACTCTCTAATTTTGGAATTGAAGGTTCAATGTATGTTCATGAGAGCAAAGTTATTAACTATGTTGTTTACATCTGCTATATCTTTACTAACTTTGAAGTTTTGATCTCATAATATCCAGTTGAATGGCATTTCCCTGTATAATGGTATTTATTCTGCCTACAATCTGTCTTTTTTTTTTCTTTATATATCTTTGGCTATGTTATTAACTGCAAAACAAAACAAAAAAAAGAGGGGCAGGGGGGAAATTTGCCCTATATTTCTCATATCAATTGAAAACTATTATCCTAAATAATGGTTTTTACCCTAAAGTCTATTTTGTCTGATATTAAAATACCTTTCAGTAGCTTTATCTTAGTTGCCAATTCCATGCTTTTTCTTTCATCTTCCCTGGGTCCTCATGTTTCATATGAATCTCCTGTGAATTACACATACTATACATAGATTTTTGAAAATACAACTGGATAAACTCTACAAGTGTTGTTTTGTTTTTGTTTTTGTTTTGTTTTGTTTTTTAAATTAAAGTTTATTTGGGTGACAATTGTTAGTAAAGTTACATAAATTTCAGGTGTACAATTCTGTAATACATCATCTATATCTCACATTGTGTGTTCACCACCCAGAGTCAGTTCTACTCCATCACCATATATATGACCCTGTTTACCCTCATCTACCACCCCTCTACCCTCCTTCCCTCTGGTAACCACTAAACTATTGCTTATGTCTATGAGATTTTGTTTCTTCATTTGTTTGTCTTGTTCATTTGTTGTTTTCAGTTTTATATATTACATATCAGTGAAATCATATGGTTCATGACTTTTTCTGTCTGACTTACTTCGCTTAGCATTATAATTTTAAGATCCATCCATGTTGTTGTAAATGGTACCATTTCGTCTTTTCTTATGGCCAAATAGTATTCCATTGTGTATATATACCATAACTTCTTTATCCATTCATCCAATCCTATCGAAGGATTACAAATGTTTCTTTCAACAAAGTCTGTGCTTTCTTACTACTGATTTTTCCCCATTTATAACATATGCTTTCTTTTAAATCAATTAATATTTTTCCATTTACACCATATGCTTTTTGATATCTAGTTATTTGTATATTTTAATGGTTAAATTTATACTTAAACATATTTAACACATTCTAAAATAAAGACAATCTATATACCTTCCCCAAACAGAATTCTAGTGTATTTTAACTATCAACGTAAAATACCTAACATAGGTAAACATCCATGATTTCTTTGAGAAATATTTAGTTTTATTTAGGCTTTTAACCACTTATTTGTTTTCTTAACTTATCTAACAAACACTGTAAAATGCTGACCGTGTGCAAAGTACTACTTTAAACAATTTCAAATGCTTATCTTTTTAATCTTCAAAATAATCTTTTGAGGATATTATTGTTGAAATTTCAATATTTTCATTTTGTTTTTCAGGTTTTTACATATGTTTACCATTTTATTTGCTTACCGTTTATTTTTAGACTGAATTTTTTTTTCTGTATTCAATTCAATATATTTGTTCCTGTAACACAACATTGAGAAGTTCTGCTATGGAGAAAGCATTGCCAATAAACTTTCTACAATTTCTCTGAAAAACAACTTTATTCTGCCCTTGTTCTTGATTGTTTACTTATATAAAACATATTTACTGTTATTTAAATTACCTCCTTTTTTACTTTTAGTACAGTTTTCTAAATTTGTTGCTCAAGAGAAATCTCTTATTGGTATTATTACTTTTTCTATTTAGGTCATTTTTGTTTCACTTTGAGTGCTTTTAAGAAGTTCTCTGTCTTTGTAAATTTAAAAATTGACCACAATTTGATTAAATGTGGAGTATGTTTGTTTTACTGTGCTTCCTAAAGATGAGCATTTCTATCTTTTACCAATTCTAAAAAATTCTAACGCATTCCCCCTTTAAATATTTCCTACTCAAAACCTTACAGAATTCCCATTCTGGAATTCCAATTAAATGTGTCATATTTTCTTGCTCTATCTACCGTATCTATAACTATCCCTCTTACATTCCGCTTTTCTTTGTAAATTTCATTACATATATTTTAGACAGTAAGGCTATTCTCTCCTTAGCTACTCATAATATAATTTGTAAGACATTCATTGAGTTTTTAATTGAAATAATTATGTTTTGCTTTTCTAGAAATTTTATTTATTTCTTTTCTATAGTTGCTGTTATTAATTTTGCTTTTTCTATTTTTGCTTTCTCACGTTTTGAATTCCCCCTTTTAAGTTATTAAGCATTTTATATAATTACATTATAGTTTTCATCTAATCATTCCAATACATTTTGCCCTTGAGGCTTTAATAGTGCTATTTGTTGTTTTTGCTCTATTTCATGGTGGCTTGTTTCCTCATGTGTGGTATAATTTGGAATTATGAGGTAATATTTTAGTGAACATAACCTGTGATAACACTGAAAGTCTTATTTTAATGTACTTTTCTTCAAAAAAAATACGCATTCATGCTGTCTCTTGTCCCAAGGTGCTTGTGATTATATTAAATAGAATCTTGGCTGGGGATTTTCTAGACTAAAAAAAGTGAATATTCAAACTCCTCATAGGAATTAGAGAAGAACTCTGGTTATTGATTCTCAGCACAGAGTTTATTTTTCCCAGCAAGACCACAGTGCCAAAGGCAATATACCTTATTGTCTCTCTTTTGTGGAAAGCGGGATTTTTGTTTGTTTGTTTGTTTTTATTCCTTCTCCACAGGTATAGTCATTTGAGGGTCTAATCTTTATTAATGAACCTCAATTCCAACTCTCCAATTTTCACAGACCCAAAGCTTTGTATCCTGTACTATGCATAGCTATTAAACCAAAAATTTTAAGTTAAAAAAAAAATTCTCTCACAAATTGCCATCATTCACTCAAGTTTACCATTCAAGTTTTAAGTTTTCCAGGTCCTTCTTAAATTTGAATCTTGGTGGTAGTCTTACGTCCTTCTGGACTTAGTTTCATATTATTGTTGTTATCCAATAGCTTTATAATTTATTTTAGTGTGTGTGTTTCATACATAGTCATTTCATTTCCTCTGGCTAAAATCAACAAAAATCCTCATGTCTGTATATCTAGTGGATATCTGATTAATTCTTCTACAATTCAACTTACTTTTCAGTAGCACTGAATGCTGTGGACTCTTCTCCTTAAAAGACTTTGTTCTCTTGCCTTCCACTATACTACCACTCTCCTGTTTTTCTCCTACCTCACCGGCTGGTCTTTCTGATGCATTTAATGTTTCATGCTCGTTTAGCAGACATTAAATGATAAAATGATCTAAGCTTCGTCCTAGGTCCTCTCTTAACTGTACTTTCTCTCTGAGTGTTCTTGCCATTTTCATTCTGAATAATGACCAACAGAGATATCCTTTGAAAGTACATATCTGATTATTTCACTCCACTGCTAATATTTCAATAATCTAAGAAGAAAGATACATTTTATTAGTATTACCTGCAAAGGCCTTGGAGAAGATCTCTCCCCACTTACCTATTTCTCCAGATCCATGCTTACTCTCCTTTTTACTTCATGTTTGCATTGACCTTCATTTGTTCTTCATAGTCACTATGCTTACTGCTAATATAAGGCTTTGAGGAAGCACTGACTTTTGCCTGACACAGTATTCCATTTCTTTGTCATCTAAATAATTCCCACTCATTTTTCAGAACTCAGAATCCAGCTTGGAGCTGTCTTTACTAATTGCCTTGAGTATCTCAAATCCATTTTTAATTTACTCTCATTCATTCATTGAAAAAAATATTATTGAGAACCTACTAGGTGCTGTAAACTAGTCTATATGTTGGAATATATTCATATTTGGCAGTAAATAAAATCAACAAATCTCTTTCCATATAGTTTTATGAGGAAACAGGAAAAATTGGTAAACAAATAGACAAATACATAATTTTCAGAAAGCATTACTTGGGAAATGGAGCCCTTCTTAGCATTTCCCACAATTGCTATTTTAAATTCGTTTCTGTGTTTATTTAAATTAATGACTCATGACCTTTGCTAATTTTGCTTATTATTGGGCCCCCAATATTTTTCACAATGCCTATTGCAATATATATTCCTATGCTCATTAAATATATAATATTTAATATATATAATAGTTATGTGCAGGGAGACATTTTATGTTGCATCTGCAGACATCTTAGTATAAGATCAGTCTTTTCATTATACAACAAATATTTGCTAAAGTTGATCCTATGTTATGCGCTATACACCATCAGCAAGTTTGTATTTTACTGTGTTGGGGTAAAATAATAAGCTGATTAATAAAAGTAAACATGAATTCACTGATCCATCATAATAATTTTATACCTTTTTACAAGGAGCCATCACTCACCTATTGGAGAACATGGGTATTGTGATTTAAGCTATCTGAATATTATATCATCTTTAACATGCTTTGCATTAAAATTGATTAGTCCAGAACCAAAGCTGCACTCACTCATCTTTACTACCATTCAAACTAAGTCATTTTGCACCACAGTATGTTATCCTTTCCCTAATGAATCCCAAGATAGGCATGTTTAACAAAAAAATTACTATTCTAGGAATAAAATTCCCATTGCAAACTCAAAGTACCTACAATAGGGCATGATGCAAAATATGTGTTCAAACAATATGAATTCCCTTAGCACAAAGTACAGGAGTATCTGAACAGATTCAACTTTTCTCTGCCTTTTTTGTTTTTGAGGTGGGGTGGTTATGGAATTTAAAACATATTCCAAACTTTGCTAATTGGACATAGTAAAAGGAATAAGAGTTGTAAAATATGTCTTAGAAGCTGAGTGCCAATATATAATTGAGTAATTTCTAATCCTTTCCCAACTTCCATTATTCAGGATTGTTATTACTAGAACACTTTAAAGAAGACAGTCATTCTGAAAAACTCATCAACAACTCTTAATTTAAAGATAAAAAGAGGAGGGGGGTGGGGAAAGACAGAGAAACAAAAGAAGGGAACAAAATCAAATGGGGGAGCAAAAACAAAGGAAAAGTGAAAATCACCCAATTCGGGGAGCTTTTCCACAATACTGGAAGAGAAGTAAACATATATGAATTTCATTTTTTGTCAACGACTTCTTGTGAGGAAAGAATGAATGGAGATTGAGGTAGAGGCAGGAATCATTAATCTGGGGATATGACTTAGAACAGCTGACCAAATACGAGTCTGGAGAGATAAAGGATGATCCACAGAACTTTTTCCAAGAATCTCCAAGCCCTTTGATCCAAGAATCTTTACAGTGACTTAGACTTCTGCCAACTGAAAGCAAGGAAAACGCAGATCCACAAACCCCCTTTAACTTCTCCCCACCTAGGGTAAAGACTAGGATTAAATCCAGTGTAGGGGAACTGCTGTCTGATTTACCCCTCTGGTTCCTCTGAAACACAGGATGAACTGGAACCTCGTTAATGAGAAGTGTGCAGTTTCCCAGCCTAAATGCCAAAGCAATGATTTAGTTTCCAGATAAAGAGTTAAGGTAGAGTGGAGAGAGGGGGAAAGGGGAAAATGGCCTGATTCACTCAATCCATTTATATTAGTTCTGTGCAAAAGTAATTGTGCTTTAAAAGGTTAAAAAACTTTCAAAAGCCGCAATTACTTTTGCAACAATCTAATACATGAGAATCAGAAGGCGAAAGCAAAAAATCAGAGAAGTAAAAAGCACCCAACTTAAGAACCATTTCCATGGCATACTATATGGATAGTGATGTTGAAAATTTGAAAAATGAGGTTAATGATATGCTTTAGTGTTATAGAAATATTAATTATTATAACCAAAACAGGTTTAAAACTTACAGATTATAGAACAGATTCTATCTCCTATCTTTCTCACATACACATATATTACACACATGTATATATCTTAGATATGAGTACATGAAAATAACATATATTACATACATAAAATATAGATATGTATATATGTATGGATAGATATATAGACATTATATATAACAAGATTGCACAATAAAAATATATCTATTATACTTAGTTAAAGAGGAATGAGATTTACACTTTGGGTCAAAAACATAAATTACATGCATCTATAAGGCTCCAGCATAGGTTTCTCCCTCTAAGGCACTATACACACACACACGAAGTCTGACAATTAAGTCCGGGAACTTGTTTTCACCAATGTTGGTAACCTTTTTTCTTATCAGAGGGATTATTCATTATGAACTTCTGCCAACTGGACAAACAGTTAACCAAGTTTATTCTTTGGAAGTTCTGAAAAGACTGTGTGAAAAAGTTAAGATGACCTGAACTTTTCACCAACAATTCATGGCTCTTACATCACAACAATGCACCAGCTCACACGGCACTGTCTGTGAGGGAGTTTTTAGCCAATAAACAAATAACTGTATTGGAACACCCTCCCTACTCACCTGTTCTGGCCCCCAATGACTTTTTTCATTACCCAAAGATAAAGGAACTATTGAAAGAAAGGCATTTGGAGGACATTTGGGACATCGAGGATGATATGACGACAGCTCAGATCACCATTCCAGAAAAAGTGTTCCAAAATTGCTTTGAAGGATGGACTAGGTGCTGGCATCAGTGCATAGTTTCCTAAGGGGAGTACTTCAAAGGTGCCGATAGTGATATTCAGCAATGAGGTATGTAGCACGTTTTCTAGGATGAGTTAGCAAACTCAATTGTCCAACCTTTGATATATATACACGTATATATATATATATACAATATATATATACACGTGTGTATATATACACATATACGTATCTATATATATATATGTGTATATATATGTATATGTATATGTGTGAAATTTTGTGTATATATGTATGTGTATATGTATATGTGTGAAAATTTGAAATTCCTTAATGACATATGATGTGGAGTATCTTTTCTTATGCTTATTTACTGCATAATATATATCTTCTTTGGTGAGGTGTCTATTCAGATCTTTTGCTCATTTTTTTAATTGGGTTATTACTTTTCTTATGTATAAAATTTATATGCTGTTAGGTTGGTGCAAAAGTAATTGTGGTTTAAAAGGTTAAAAGTGTGTGTGTGTGTGTGTGTGTATATATATATATATGGCACTATGTAATAATGGGAGATTCCCTGTCCAGGAAATGACCTTGTTCAAAAGAAGAACCTCTGGAGCAGAGTGGCTGGTGTCAGACTGTACCTAAATTCAGCCCACTCAGAACAGCTTGTGGTAAACTACAAAATGGGAAAAGGGACCAAACAGGGATGAAAGTGAAAGGCAGGGAGCTTCCCAATGCATTGGAGTTCGCCTCTCTGAAGTTCAAATATATTCATCATAGTACTTTTTGTAACAAATCATGTAGTATCAAAATATGCAAGCCAAACTTCAAGAAAGACAAACAGAATATTAAAGCAATACAATTGAAGATTTTGCCTTAATTCTCTCAATCCGGGGGAAAAGATCCAAATTAATAAGGTTCAATATATTTACACACACACACACACACACACACACACACACACACAAAAGGACAATGTGATAATGGAACTTTAAAATGAGCACACCTATTATGCTGTGGAGAAAGACTGCGTCTCAATAAAACATGATAATGGGGACATAAACGTATCTTGGAAGAGGATGACCTGATTACTAATCCTGACTCTGTGTATTTTTTGTAATTAACAGACTGTATTTTTTTGAGCAATTTTAGATATTCATAAAAATTGAGTAGAAATTATAGACAGTCTCCATATACTCCCTCATCCCCATCACCCAGTTTTCCCTATTATTAACATCTCGCATTCGTGTAGTACATTTATTTCAATGAATGAGCTAATGCTGACACATTATTATTAACTAAAGTCCACAGTGTACTTTAGGGCTCACTCTTTGTGTTGTACATTCTATGGGTTTTGGCAAATATATAATGGCATATATCCACCACTACACAGAACAGTTTTAGTTTCCTAAAAATCCTCCATGTTCCACCTAGTCATCCCTGCCTCCCTCCCTCCAAGCTCCCGTAACCCCTGAGCTCTTCATGGTCTCTATAGCTTTGCATCTTCCAGAATGTCATATAGTTGGAATCACACAGTATGTAGTCTTTTCAAATTGGCTTCTTTTACTTGGTAATATACATTTAAGTTTCCTCCATGTCTTTTCATGGCTTGATAGCTCATTTCTTTTTAGTGCTGAAGAATATTCCATTGTCTGGATGTGCCACAGTTTGTGTATCCATTCACCTATTGGTTGCTTTCAATTTTTGAAAATTACAAATAAAGCAGCATAAACATACACAGGCAGGTTTGTACATGGCCATAAGTTTTTAGTTCATTTGGGTAAATCTCAAGAAGAGTGTTTGCTGGATCATGGCAACCGTCTATCTAGTTTTGTAAGAAACTGTCTTCTAAAGTGGCTGTACCATTCTGCATTCCCACCGGCAATAAATGAGAGTTCCGACTGTTCCATCTCCTCACTAGTATTTGATGTTGTCAGTGTTCTGAATTTGAACCATTGTAATGGTTAGTGGTATATGGTTTTAATTTGAAATTCCTTAATGACATATGATGTGGAGTATCTTTTCTTATGCTTATTTACCGCCTGTATATCTTCGTTGGCAAGGTGTCTATTCAGATCTTTTGCTCATTTTTTTAATTGGGTTATTATTTTTCTTATGCATTAAATTTATATGCTGTTAGGTTGGTGCAAAAGTAATTGCGGTTTAAAAGGTTAAAAAATAATTGCAAAAACCGCAATTACTTTTGCACTGACCTAATATTTAACATATTACCACAAACTCCGCAGCTTAATACAACTCACGTGTATTATCTCACAGTTTCCATGGATCAGGAGTCTGGATACAGCATGATGAAGTGCCCTCTGCTCAGGGCCTCAGGAGGCTGTTGGAGGTGGCTCCTATCTCATGTGGGACTCTGGGTCTTTTTCCAAGTTCACTGTTTGTTGGCTGAATTCAGTTCCTTCTAGTTGTAGGAGTAAGACCCTCAGCGACTAGAGACTGTCCACGGTTCCCTGCCATTTGGCCCTCCTCACAAGATAGCAATTTGCTTCTTCAAGGACAACAGGCCAGCATCTGCTGCTGCTTCTAGTCTCTTTTAAAGGGCTTGTCTGATTAGGTCAGGCCCATCCAGAATGACCTCCCTTTTGATTCAGTGAAAGTCAGTTGACTGGGGACTTTGATGACATTTGCAAAGTCCCTGACTTTTGCCATGTGACATAATCTCATCCATCATCCTCACACATTCTGCCCACGCTCAAGGAGAGTGGAAAATACCAAGCATGACCCACTGAGGTTATCCTAAGATGTGTCCCCACAGTCAGAATCAGCTCTGTGGCCCTACGGCAGTCAAAACCTTTCCTGGCCCTACTATGCAGATACAGTCAGGGCTGGAGATCCTTTGGCCATGTGAGTGCACACAGGTCCTAGTGTGCTTTCTTTCCCATCAGCCTATGTCTGTGCGTCTTCATCAGTGAGCTACCCTCAGACTGACTTAGAGAGCCCACTTTACCTGCAGACACAGGGATTCAGGTCTTCCCCTCTCAGCCTTTAACTGGTGATTGACAGCTGTGAGGGAAAGAGGAGGTAATTGCTTCAGCTTTCTGAATCCCACACGGGCCAACCGTAAGATGTGAGCTGTGCGGCACTATTGTCTCTGTGCAACCAGCCTTGATAGTGCCTGGCTTCCTTCCCTTCCCCCTTCACTCCCTTAATGTCCTCCCAGCTTTTTTCTGGGAAAACATTCTATAATAATAAACTGTCTTTCACTTTCACATAAATGCACTTCTTAGGTCTGGTTCTGACAAACTCGTCCCAAAACATCAATATCGGAAGATCTTTTACAGATCCTTCCAACTTAAATTCAGTCATCCTTATAATCTAATTTGTGATCAAGTATTGGAGACGTTTAACGAGTTATTCCAGAGAAGTTATTTGTACTTGTAACGCGTTATTCTGAAGATAAAGCCTCAATATGGTGGTTATCTCAGGCAGCCATAACAAGCAGGCCAAAATACTAGAAAAAAACGCTTTCTGGTTTCTTAAAAATATCTTACAGGACAGAGTTTCCTTTACTCTTCACTTTTAATTATTTGGTCCTATCTCACATTATCAGCCCTCTCTGATGCCACTGGACCAGATAATAGTTGTTTTCTTATCATTAAAACAAGTGTCAGAAAAGTACTGAAGAAGGATCAGCTTGGGGATGGGAGTATGAAGAGTATAGAAGAAACAACAGCATCTTATTTCAGTCCCTCCATGTTGTACCAGTAGTCTTAGAGAACAGTCCCATATAGATCCAGAATATCCCCAAACCACCCAGTTTTCTCCATCTCTATGATGCTGCCTCCCTAAACCAATCCAGCAGTCCTTTCAAAGAGCCTCCTAACTGGTCTTCCTGTTTTCTGTCTTGAAACATAGCACACCATATTCTACACATCAAGCAAGGAACGCTATTTTAACCATAAAATACATCATCTACTTACCTATTTAAAATCCCAGGGGTTTCTCATTGCAGTTAGGAAAAAAAAAATTCCATGTTTTTAAACAATGGTCTGCAAGGTTCCATACCAAGCCCTACTGACCTCCAATGCTAACAAGTTCAAGGCAATACACCACAGCCACACTGACCTCATTTCTGTTCCCTCATTCCTACTTTAGGGCAATTCCCCTGCCCACTGTTCAGCCCTTAGCTCTCCGCGTACCTGGCTCCTTCATATTCAATCCATTCCCACTTCAATTACAACGTACTCCACACCACCCTGCTTTATTGTCTTCACAGTACATTTTAGTATATGCGATTATCTCATTCACTTAGATGTTTGCCTGTTTATTGTCTGTGACTCTCCTACACTCTCACACACACACACACACACACACACACACACACACGACTATAAGAATGAGAGTAGTGACTTTGACAGTCTTGTTCATTGCTATATCCATTGCCTCTTGACAGTAACGAGGAATCTATAAAGAAAAATAAATGAATGGAGGAAGGCATGAATGAAACAATCCATGGAAGGACTTTTCCATCTCCTCTCTTCTACCTGAGGAAATTACGCTATTTACATCCAAGTCCCTATTATGGATTTCCTGGTACATTTGACTTGCCAGCAGCTTGTATCATGTTCTGTCATGATTTGACCTGGTTAAATCAGTTAGATATAATTTTCTTCCAACAAATTGGCCAAGATAAAATAAAATCACATTACCAATATGCAGGAAGCTTTGAGAAAATCAGTACTTTAAGTGAATAATAATTTGGATAGGCATTTTTTTAAATAAATTTTTAAATAAAATGTCCTTTGGAAACAATTCAATGATTAGATATTTAGCCTAAGAAAATGATGTAAGTATGTGCCAAATGCAAAATTTCAACATTAAGCCACTGGATTAATAAGTATCAAGACAAAGGGATAATATTTGGTTGGTAAAAATGCCAGAAGCAAATAGTTTTTAAGATGAAAGACAAGTATTCCTATTATTGTTAAGTCAAAGTTAATATTATGTACACCAAAGTATATAATACTTCATTCAATTTTATAAAATATTTAAGTGTGGGTGTTCATGTACCCAACAAATAATCTTAAAACATATATAAAATACACTAATGGTGGTATCTCCAGATAGTAGAATTGGAGGTTATTTTTTTTTAATTTCTTTCATTTTATTGATTTTCTTGATTTAAAAAAATCAATAAAATGATTGGTTTTCTAAAAAAAATTCTTTTAAGCTTTATATTTTTGAAAAATCTAGTCACAAATATGCAAACAGCATTGTACCCTCTGTGTGAAGAAAGAATAATGCCTCCCCTACTCACAACATCCATGGCCCAGTCTCCAGAACTTGTAAAGATGCTACATTACATGGGAAAACGGACATTGCTGATGTGATTAAGTTAAAGTAATTTTTGAAATGGGAAGATTATTATGGATTATCTAGCTGGCCTCAATGTAATAACAAGAGCCCTTATAAGAGGGAAGCAGGAGGGTCGGAATCAAAGAACGAGATGTGATAACAAAAGCAGATATTGGACTGATGCTGGACCACAAGCCAAGGAGTATGGGCAGTTCTCAGCTGCAAGAAGCAGGGAAACCGATTGTTTCCTAGAGCTTCCTGAAGGAACACAAAGGCTTACGGACCCTTTTTAGACTTCTAACCTCCAGAACTCTAGAATAACACATTTGCGTTATTAAGCCACTAAGTTTGGCATAATGTATTAGTGCAAAAATAGGAAACTAATACATCCTGCTATATAAAAATCAATATAAAGTGAGAGGATATTTAGCATCATAACAATATTCATAGAGAAGCCCACAGATAAGCTTATTAGAGTCACATTTTCTTTTCTATTCAAATACAAATTTTTGAGCCTGTTTCTTTAGGGATCCAATACTCATAGATTAATACAATGCTATTCTGGAAATAGTACTGAAGGACCCCAATAACAACAATATAAAAACTTACATGACTCAGACATGTATGAACACTCTAGAATACCATCCACCACATCTGCACAGTTGTTCCCTTCCAACATTCCCCTTTCAAGTTTGCCTACTGGCACATTGTAATCATTATTTTTCACTTGACTAAAAATGATAAGGGGAACAAATGAGTGTAATTTACTCCCAGACCTGCCAACTATGAAAGAGGTTCATTACCTGCTGTTTCAAAAACACAAAGGCGTGAGTTTATGATTTGGTAAGGTTTGCCTCCACCAAAAAATGTAAATTTAATTGTATAAGCAAGTGGAAATATTTTTAGCCTATTTCTAAATGGTTGTTTAGAAGCATTCTTCTCCAAAACCTATCATCATGAAGAAGTTGGAGATTTTATTTCATCCCACTGGTGTTGAGCTGCCGGAGTACAGAAACAGCATGAAACTTGCTGAAGTGGGAGAAAGTATATATTTTACATGTATTTTTTCACAACAAAACATTCAACTGATTACAGTTTGTTGGCATAAAAGAAATTCTACCTTTGGGTTAAAGTCAAACATTTTAAAATTAAGAGGATTAATTTTTGAGTGACTAAAAAGGTCTTGCATAAAATGCTGGTTAATAATTAACTCGTTTTTGGTGGCTGTTATTGCATTCTCTTATTGTATCATCTGCGCTATCATTCTGAATTCAGAGCTGTGGCAGCTGATGGGAATGAGGTCCAACCTGCTGACTCATGAAAAGTGCCTTGAATGGCAAACATGGCAAAGAGGGTCAGAATCAAATTTTGAAGTTGACAAACATATTTTGCTTCCTTTTTATGCCTGCCTTGATCTGTCTATCTCCAAGTAGTCCAGCAACTGAGGACAGAATATTTAGCACTACACGAAAACAAAATAGTATCTTCATGGATATGAAGAGGAAGAAACACAGATTAGCAAACTGGGATGAAGGAATAGGACTGTTGGATCCAGGTTCAGAATCGGAGATAGCAGACAGAAATTTATTTCCTCCAAACTTCCCCATATATGAAGTAAACGTTTCCACCGTATACATTCCAGTAAAATAGCTGACACAGATCAGGCTTCTTACAAACCGGAAGCCCACCTATATACACTTTTATTTTTATGGTTAGGTTAGTGATTTTTTCTTTTTCTTTCTTTATTTTACATTATTATTATTATTAGTTTGTTTGTTTTTTACTGAAAGTATTAGTTTATCCCAAGATTGCAAAGACTGTCTCTTATGTTTAATCTATAAATTTTATAGTTTTAGCTTTTATATATAGGTCTATGATCCTTTGGGAATTAATTTTTGTGTTTTGTGTGAGCTATGGCTTGAAGGTAATCTCCTTTCATGTGTTTATGCCGTCTTTGTAGCACCATTTGTTGAAGAGTCTACATTATCATCTTCAATTACCATCCTGACTTGGTTAAAAATCAACCAAATTGCATATATGCGGTTCTACTTCTGGACTCTCAATTCAGATTCAGTGACCTAGTTGTCTATCTTGACACAAATACCACACTGTCTTCATTAATGTAGCCTTGTCTTAAAATCAGGTAGTACAAAGCCTCAAATTTAACCTTTTAATCAAAAGTGTTTAGACGAGTCTAGGTCTTTGCATTTCCATATACTTTAGAATCAATTTGTTCACTTTTACCAAAAAAAAAATATGCATCTGGGATTTTGAGTGGATTTTTTCATCTATAGATCAATTTGAGAATTGATACTTTAACATTTTAAATATATCTATACACACACACACAAGTGTGTATACACACACACACACATTTATTTAAGCCTTTAATTTCAGCAATAGCTTCTGCTTTTATAGTATGGAAATTTTTGCTGCTGCTGTAAAATGTACTATTTACTTATGTCTTTTTCTAAATGTTTGTTTCTATCATAAAAATACAATTGAATTCCGTATATTGACAGTCTTGCTAACTTATTAGTTCTAGAAATGCAGTTCTAGTATTACAGTGGATTACATAGAATTTTCTATGTAGACTCTCATATTACCTACAAATAAAGACAATCTTTAATGCTATTTGCTTTCTATCCTTATTGTACTGTCTTGGTCCTCCAATCTGATGTTGAGCAAGAGTGGTGAGAATAAACATCCTTGACTCTTTTCCTGATTTTAGCGGGAACATATTCAATACATCATCACTTAGTATGAGGAATATCTGTAGATTTTTTTGGATGCTGCATTCGTTAACTCGGGCTGTCATTAGGTAGCTTTGGCTTCTGGAGGCTGGAAGTCCAAGATCAAGGTGGCAGCCCAGTTGATTAAGGGTAAATCTTCTCTCCTTGGCTTATAGAAGGCCACTTTCTCCTTTATCCTCATATGGCCTTTCCTCTGTGTAAATGCAGAGAGACAGATCTCTTTGTCTTCTTACAAGATGTTTCTTTCTCTTCTAATAAGGACACCAGTCCTATGTGATCAGGGCTTCACTCTTACAGCCTCATTTCCTCATTTAATCTTTATTACCTCCTATTGGCCCTCTATCTCTAATTGTCACATTGGGGTTCAGAGTGTCAACATACGAACTGGGTAGAGGCACAATTCAGCCCATAAAAAATGTATTTTAATACATTCAGAGAGATCCCACCCATTTCTGTTTAGCTGGGACATTTGATCATGAGACGGTATTGAATTTTTTGAATATTTTTTCTCCATCTATTGAGATGCAAATTACACTGAGATCATAAATCATACTGATATATGAATACTGAAAGAACTTTGCATTTTTGGATCACATACCACTTGCTCATGAGGCATGTATCCCTTTATATATCTTATTGAGTATTTTTCCATTTCTGTGGTTGAGGAATACTGATTTGTAATTTTCTTGTAATGTCTAGAAATATTTGATTTTGTAATATCAGGTTTGGGTGTCATTACATGGGCTTTATAAAATAAATTAGAAATGTTTCCTTCCCCTAAATTTTCTGAAAGACTTTTTATAAGATTGATAATACTTGCTTCTTAAACTTTTGATAAAATTTATCTGTGAAATCATCTTGGCTAGAGTTTTCTTCGTAAGAAACTTTTGGTAACAATTTCAATTAGATATTGGATCAGCTATTCATATTTTCTATTTCTTCTTGAATCATCTTTAACATAGGTAGATACTGCTAACTAACAAACAAAAAAACTCTGAAAAAATAACTTACAGAAACATTGAAATTAAGTGTTTTTTAAAAGAGTATTTCAGGAAAAATATTTTTTTAAAAGCTAATGTAACTATGTTAGTATCAAAAAAGTTAGAATTGAAGAAAATATTAATACACATCAAGAGGTTCAATTTACTAGAAAATAATCTAAAAATTTATGAACCCAATAAAACATCAAAATATATAAACCAAATATTAACAAAACCGCAAGGAGAAATCAACACATTCATCATTGTAAACTTTTGGCACACCTCTCTCAGAACTGATATATCAATTAAACAAACAGACAAGTAGAAAGAATTTGAACAATAAAGTTAACAAGCTGGAGGAAAACAACATAGGAAAGTTGTTTTCAAAAACATAATAATAGAAAACGACCTTTATCATACTGTTACATATTCTCTAAAGCCTGGCTTTTATGTTCAGATCCCAAAATTATGAGATACAGTCCTACTGTGTTTTCGCCACAATATCCAGCTTATCAGCAGTCACTATTTTATGTTTTCTATTTCTTACGAAGCAATAAAAACACCAGTGCTAAGAACTGTACATAAATTTAACAGCATATTTATAAGTATAAATGGAACATTAATGTAGAGAAAGAGTACCCAGATATTAAAATTTCATACTTCATCTAGATTTTGATGAAGTTGTTATCATCAAAATATATTTTCTTAAACATCAAATAAAATGCTAATGCAGCTCAACAACAGCATGTAAAAATAAAACTGGAACAGAATATATGCCATGGCACCAGAATTATTCAAATTCAGTTAAAAACAGTTTTATTGTATTATAATATTGAGTGTGTTCAGAGAGAAAACAATTTATAAACCACTCTAAGGCAGTACATTCCAGCAAGAGACAGTATGCTCCATTTGTTTTTAAACAGTTTCCAAAACTGTAAGGGAAATACTGCTTTATATTGATGAAATATCTTTGCTACTGTATCAATAGAAAAGGCTTCTAGTGATGCCAAAAATGATGCACAGGACAGCACATTTATTGGTTGTAAAAATATGTACATGGGATTAACTTTACAACCTTAATGGAGCAATAAGTTAAAGCCTGCTGAAACCTGAAAACTAACTCATGGTTTAAGCCAGATTAAAGCAATGATTGATATCAAGAACTTCTGGCCAATTCCCCAAGCCATTACTGTTTGCAGATCTTGAATGGTTGTTGCCAATATTTGTTGTAAGGGAGATGAAAAATGGATAGTACGCTGTTAGCTTCATTGTATGATGTCTGTTCATCGAACAAATGTTTGGAATATGGGATTAATGTTCTTAACTGAGAAAAGTACATTAGCTTGGAGCTTGAGTTTTAAGTAAGATTTAATTAATCAAAAATAGTATAGCAAAATGTTTATGATTCAAAATATCACTCATTAACATTAGTTCCTATTTATATAAGTAGTACAAGACCCTGTCAAGTGTATGTCTGTGCATTTGCTGCTTCCCTTAACCATCAATTTATTTCAAATTTCCAAGCGATATACTGCAGAAATAACTTTGAAACAAGAGGCCAGAGCTTCTCTGCTATATTTTGCAACCTAGAAGGCATAAAGGGTAAAAGTCCTCTTCCCTATAATACTCACAGGGTGTGACTCTGTCACATGACCAGCCCTAATAGGGAGAAAGGCAGGAAAATCATTTTATTATTAAGCTGTGCACATATCATCCAAACAACAATCAGTTCCTGTCAACAGAAAGAACAAATGAAGATTGAGTAAACATCTAGATGTGTCTGTCTCCATGATCATTATCTACTGCTATTAATATTTGATTTATTATCTTCGTTTCCCAACAAAAGTTTCAAAAGAAAAATATGTCACCTACCCTTCAACTTGAAAAAATTTGGAAAAGCCGAAAAGACTTGTCAGCAAGAGCTGAGGGAAGAGTTTACCTCAAAATTCTCAGAGCATCAGTCCCAAAGGACTCCTTTTCATGGATTCAAACAATTTGCAAGAGCAGTTTCAGAATGCCTATGTACATGACATATGATTACCTGAAGGAACTCTGTGAAATAGTTGGTGGTTTTCTCCGAATTTTTATAAAAATAGTAACTAGTGTATTATTAAACCATTGCAATCATAAGTTTTAAATCCACATCTTTAAACTAGATCTGGCTTCTTTGTTAAGAGGCAGAGCTTTATGTGTATTCAAATCCTCTTTTGTCCATTATATTTGATTATTGTTTTTACATGGCATTTTGTTTATTTATGTTGCTTTCCGATTTATTTTTAAGAAATGTAAAAACAATAACCAGCCAAATTGGCTTTACAGCCAATTTGAAGCTTCCTTTGCACCCTTTCCTGGTTTCTCCCTCTCTCCCTATATACAAACACAAACATTAATTTGGAATAATTCTAATGATAAATTGTTGTGATTGTTGAATCCCCAGCTTATGAACACTTTTTACATGTTTGTGGAGTATCTTATGTTATATCCTCATGACTTGTCCATAGGTAGAAGTTAAAATTCACTTGTTCTGCCTTCCTGTCTCTAGGTTCTGTCAGTCAGAAGCAATCATGTGAGAGTTGGGTCTGAAAGCACGATGAAACAGGTGTTGCACGGAATCCATTCTGGAAAGGGTGTTTGGCAAGATACAGGTTTTAGTGGCTGTAGCAAGAGAGTTTCCAGCATGAACATCTAATTCTCAACTTCAGCAAGTCAGGAACAATGTATTTTCCCAGTTGTGGGGGCAGTGGCCTCTTAACTGAATTGTCCTAGTTGGTAATATAGGCTCTAGTCTCCACAGCTAAATCTGAACAGCAAGACCTTTAAAATATTCTGTGAGTTTCCTAATTGTCCAAACAAGGATTTTTTTCAGGGAAACAGGTAAAATCAAGTCTTACCCCAGGCAAACTGATACATGCGTTCTCCCTATTCAGAAAACAGTTGTGAATAAAGCAGAACTCAGGAGAAAGAGCATTTCAGAGATTTGTGGAAGTCACTGTTATAATATTGACAATTAAACATTAGGAGTAGCTTTTAAAAATTAAAAAAATGATCAGAAAATAAGCAGAGTAAAATCAGAGCGACAGAGAAAACGAAGTGAGCATGGTTGTGGAACAAAGGGAGAAGACATTTTCAAAAAAGGGCAACAGGTAAATGCAGTAAAATACATCCATAAAAAGGACAAATCTGTGATTAAATGAAGCCATTGGAACAGACTCTTTTTTTATCAACAATTTCATATTGTTATTGGAGAAACAAATGAGAATAGGCCCAGAAAGTTAATTCAATATTGTGGAAAACAATCCATATGAACACTAGTATTATTATTATTTTTTTTACAGTCGTTCACTCTAGCTTTACAGACTGCCTTGTAGCCTGAAGTATGAAGAAAAAGTAGTAATTAAATGTAAGATATGTTGAGAAGGTGTCTCCACAAATAACACTGGTCTTGGAGTCCAGAGCTGACAGTCTCATACATGTCCCTTACTAAATAAACATGATCATGGAAAGGAATGCTGTAAATGGTTCCTTTAAAATGAAAAACTATTGTCAGAAAGTGGCAGTGAAATGAAGACTATATATTGTACTGAGGGTGTGATCATAACCAGGAGTAACTATTGTCAGCTGTTTTTGTTTTGTTTTGTTTTCAGAAAAGCAACATGTCTGGTCGCTGTGCCTCCGGACTGAATTGAATTCATCCGTCTACAAGGCAAGATTCAGTTTAGTAGCTTGACCCATCCCTACCTAAAATATTAAATCTTTTAAAATATTAAATTACTCGAAAACCATTGGTTTTGTGTGTTACAAGGGAAAGAGCTAAGGGAGCTGAGCAAGGAAGTGAAGACAAAAGCCACAAGATAACATCTCTTTAAGGTGTATAACCTCACGCTCCCCGTGTGACAAAAAGAGTCTAGAGTGGGAAATAGTAGCCACTCTTTCTCACAGCTTTAAAAGAACTGACAAATACTTCTCACTGCCAGTCTCCTTTCATATAATAAATGTTCACCTTGTGAACCACAATGAGTATTGGGGGAATTAGATGTACAGAAGAAAACATCTATATGACAGCGTGATATTTGCGTGTGTGACCAGTGTACAAGTAACTCAGAGTTGCTGAGCAGAACCTTTCAAATTAAGCACTTCTGCAGGGTTCTGATATGTATATGTACACACACACACACACAACAATGTTGCTAACATTTTCTGGTATTAGACGGATTATTCATTATGAATCTGTACCAATGGGACAAACAGTTAACCAAGTTTACTCTTTGGAAGTGCTGAAAAGGCTGCATGAAAAAGTTAGACGACCTGAACTTTTCGCCAACAATTCATGACTCTTGCATCACCACAATGTACCAGGTCACACGGCGCTGTTTGTGAGAGTTTTTAGCCAGTAAACAAATAACTGTATTGGAACACCCTCCCTACTCACCTGACCTGGCCCCCAGTGATTTCTTTCTTTACCCGAAGATAAAGGAAATACTAAAAGGAAGACATTTTGACGACATTCTGAACATCAAGGGTAATATGACAACAGATCTGAAGGCCATTCCAGAAAAAGAGTTCCAAAACTGCTTTGAAGGGTGGATTAGGCACTGGCATCGGTACATAGCTTCCCAAAGGGAGTAGTTTGAAGATGCCTGTAGTGATATTCAGCAATGAGGTATGTAGCACTTTTTCTAGGATTAGTTCACGAACTTAAATGTCTGAATATATATACACATATATATGTATATATGTATGTGTGTGTATATATATGTATATACATATGTTCAGAATATACATATATTCAGAATATACATATATATACATATATATACATATATATACATATATATACATACATATATATATATGTATACATATATATATTTAAGAATGAATATACATATATATTCATTCTTAAATAAGGGTCGGGGGGGGAAGAATTTATAACCTAACAAGTGAGGTAACAACCATGCTGTCAGGAATCTTGGAAGGTGGGGATAATACCTGAAATAAATAACAGGTACATAAAGCAGGTACAGATGTTTGTAACCTCCAAGTAACTTGAGATTGACACTAATTTATGGAAATAACTAAAATCTTAGAGCACTGCCAAAGTTCAAGATTACTTTCATCAATGCTAAGGCAAAAATGGGCTATCCAAAGTGTTCTCCTCTCGTCTGTTGACTGTGGCAGATACCTTGTTTCTTAAGGACTCTATGATCACGGATCTAGAACTAGATGGTCCCTGAAGAATTCAGTACACACAGGGAATCGTTCTGTGGTAACTGCCAACTTTCTGCCTTGCCAGACAATGGAATAACTCAGTCTAACCCTTGCATTGAACAAATGGTCGAATTTATACAAACCTATTTTTTTCCTACTCATATCCAAGGATACAATTAGTTTCATAATATCCCCCTTGAGTACGCATCTCGCATTATTTTGTCACAAATTTCCCTTTGGTCATCACACCCAACCCTTGCTGGTCTCTCCGTTTCTCGAAATCACTGTTCCCTTTCCAACCTTGGAGCAATTATACATGTTTCCTCAGCCTAGAATATCCGTCCCTTCTCTCACCCACCATCCCCAATCCAAATCCCCATTCACCTGACTGATACCTAATCAACATTCAGGTGTTTATATAAAATTAGGCCCTTCATTACATAGTCCCATAGCATCCTGTATTTCGTCATACCACTGCGATGACTGTAGTTAATGTTTTGTGTGTGACTCTTTATTGAAAGCACGACTTCAGTGACATATTATCTATGAATTTAGAGAATTGTTTATCGCTATCTTCTGCACCTAAATGGTGCCAGGCTAATAATAGGTATGCGACAAGAAACTCCTTGAGAGGATAAATGAATGATATAAGAAATACTCCCCTTCATGTATAAATAAATGTCTGTAGAAAGGCTCCTGAGTGTTGACAATATTGACAATGACAATGTTGTTCATTGGTTATGTTAGCACATCCAAGAAATAATGAAAGAAAAACTGGACCAATTTGCAGTTCAATACTGTTCAGGCATGCTAAGTTTCTTGCTATCATCATTGGCATTGAGTGAAAAGACTATTAACTAAAGCCCTTTATTTAAAATTGGCTAAAGATTCACACGCCAAACTAAGAACAGGACATGAACTTCAGCTCTACCACCCAGGAGTCAAGGTTTCGAACAAATAACATCTGCTAACCTTAAGATTTCAGTCTGAAAATCGGAGAAATATTCTCCACAAACCAGTTTCTCTGGAGGTCCAGCACTGTCCACAGGTCATGAATACTAGACAATACAAAAGTGAAGAATTATTATCATTAGCTTGATATCTAATGAACATATAACTAGAAGGAAAATAGATATGTTTCTGACTTATTTGTAGTTTGAAAGGTACACACACAGATGTATGTTGCATGCAGTGTAAAAATGTAGATTAAAACATAGTTGTAATTTTTAAATTTATTCTTCATGTAAACCCATACTCTTGTTCTCAGCCAGCAAAATAGTTAAGAATATTAATGTGATGTCCTGAAAAAAGGCCCAATCCAGACTGATACCTGTGTCTCTGACAAGTGTTTATGATTAATTAACAGTATAAATTTTACATATATTTGAAGTTTTCAAGCATAATAAATAACTATGCAAACATGATTCAGATATACTGCTTTAATCAAGTCAATTAAAGATAAAGTAAGCTGAGCTAATTGAGATAGAAATTTTTATCAAAGTTCTTACTAGTGCCATGCCATTTTCCAAAATTTTGAAGTTTATTATCGCTACAAAAAATGTGTTTGCTTTCTGAAATGAAACATTTTGCTGGCTGGAAGAGCACGCCAACTGCATCTTATTGCTCCATTAGCTTCAAATAGAAAATAATATAAATATCTCATATAACGGTAAAGAAAACAATATATTTTGCTGAGTCAAATTGAAATAATTCAAAATTAACATTCATGTTTTACTTTTATAATTTTGATTATTTTCTCATTCTAGAAATTTAAGAAAAATACAAACGTTTACATTTAAAAGTTTGTACATATTTGACATTTTTTATAAACAGAAATTAACATTTCTCTGTCTATGGATATTCCATGTTCTTTGACCATTTTTCTATTGGAGTCTTTATGTTTTTCTTATTGAACTGGAATCACATTTTTAATGAAGAATTTTAACCCCTTGACCTAATTTATTTCGACAGACATTTTCCTTGGCTTTGGTGTTTGACATTCTATCTTATTTATTATGTATATTGGTAATTTTATTTTAATTTTAAGTCACACCTACCTCTTTTCTTGTGTTTTTTTGGTGTTGTTCTTCATGCCTTTTTTTTTCATTGCTTTTATGCTTGGAAAGGACTCTCATGTTCCAAGATGACAATAGTCAATAACATTTTACTTTAGAATTTCTATTTCCAAATTTTACACTAAATTTTAATGCTTCTCCAGTACATATCTCCATGCATGTGGAGTTAAATATGACTTCATATTTTAATATATATACATATATATATTACAACTTCACATATCAATTGCCAACTAATTCCTTTTTCCTCACTAATTTGGTGATGCCCTTCATCATATACTCAATAAAAATGTAGGGATGGCTATGTGTATACATTGTGGGGTGTGTGTGTGTGTGTGTGTGTGTGTGTGTGTGTCTGAGATACTAACTTTGCTCAATTTTTAGTCTTTACTATACTCTGTAACCTACTGTAACTTTCAAAATATATTTTGATTCTTAGTAGCATAAGTGTCCTTCAACTATGTCAGGGGTGTCCAAACTTTTTTCAACGTTTTTCACCAAGGCCATATGCGGTAAAATAAACAAACAGCTGGGCCACTCACTCGAGGTGAAGTACGTATTGCCTTACTTAAGTAAACTAAATATATTTTTGGAATTTGCTGCGGGCCAATTAACAATGGATCATGGGATGCGGTTGGCCCGCGGGCCGCAGTTTGGACCCCTGAACTATCTAAAGTACTTATACTTCCAGATTTACTTTAGTATGACTTTATAAAGTCACCACAAAATCACACGAGGATTGTGACTGGAACATTACTGAATTTATCAACTATTTCAAGAAGATTTGAAATCTTTATAGTATTTCAAAATTTCCATCCGGGAGATTATATTTTTCTAACAAGTGTTCATTGAAACCTTTGAAAAAAAATGATTGTTTCTCTATGTAAACCAATAATGCTTATTATTGTTAAATTCTTACATAGAATTTTATATTTTGGGAGCAGTTAATAATTGAATTTTCTCTTTTATAATATATAAAGGATGTTTTTATGTTATTTAGGAAAGTTATGAATATTTGGCTACCTTTGTTTAGTGCCTGGTCATCTTGTTGATATTTTATAGTACATAAAAGATTTCTATTTATTCTCCTAGGTTCCTTAGGTAGAGAAAATTTATATGTCTTTCTTCTGATTATAGACAACCTACTCTTATCTTTATGAAACACTAGTCTAAGGTTTCATTCAGTTTTAAAATCCTTATATGAAATGTTTCCTTTACAAATCCCTCTACCAATTCCAATACAAATAGAGTGAATTCGGTAAAATAAATTGTACATCTGATTAATACATTCTTGTTATACCAGCTACAAACTAGTCTATATCTTATAATACTGTCTATTAGTATAAAAACAATAAGCTGTTGTGTGTCATCATTAAAGAAGTTATGTTAATGACTACCAGATGAGTGTTCTGGCAGTTGACAAAGCACTTAAGCTGTTCCAAAAATAATGTCTTATCCACATGAAGAAACTATAGTTGTGGGTCCAAATTATCAGGCCCTAGACTTTGGCTTCACTAAACTAGTCTTTAATCAACAAAGTTGAACAAGTAAAGTAAGGATGACAGACTCTACCTTATTACAACTCCAGATGTAAGAACAGTCTTTCTTAATGCCCCTCCCCAACTTCTATTTCTCACTTTCCACTGTACATGAAGTTTCTTCCCCAGTAATTTCACAACTGGTACATACAGCCTTTAGTTAATTATTTTCCCTTTGGGTGGGAACTGAACTCATACTTCCTTGGGCTTTTTCTTTGTTTCTAGGATTGTAGACTATCCTGGGAATTTGAAAAAGAGTTGAAAAATTCTCTTTATTTTTAATGTAGGTGTTTTATATCCTTCTGGTGAGATGAGGCTCCAACAAATAAACTAGCAAAACCTTGTAAGAGAATACACTAAAATATTTAATGAGTGGGAAATAAAAATTTTGAGGTTCTAATTATTTTAGGTGCTTTGAGAAGATGAGATTATGCAGATTAAAAATAATATTAAATATAGTATCAAGAATAAGCTATACATATTTTTTTTAGTAAAAGGAGCAAGCACTGCAGACCTTTAGCTTATTTAAATTACTATGATATAATTAAATATTAAATGATGAACAGAATAATATCTAATAACATGTAAGAATTTAACAATTCTTTCTAAAATATGTAATTTCTAACCAAGAAAACTTGGGGGAATTAGTTGCCAAGAATCGGCTCCCTAAATATATAGTAGGAACAGTGTCCTACCTCTGTTAAAGACTTGTATTGAATGGCTTTTTATTGGAATCATTATAAGTTTCACAATGTATTTTAAAATTCCATGCATTTTCTATAAAAGATATAAACCAATAATCACGGAGAAGTGCGTGCTAAGGATTCATTAGTTAATGTTCAACAATTTTAAAGTTTTGTGCAGAGGACTGACATGATCCCATTGTAAAGTAAGACTAATAGAAGTCAGTTTTTACTTAGTAGCAAGCATTACTAGTAACGTCAAAGATACAAGCAATCCAGGCGTATGGGTAAATTAGGGAGCAACTGAAAGACTTTCCATGTCTTTTCTGTCAACATGGCATATACTCTGGCTGAGAGCAATTAGAAGTTTCCCGTGAGATTTAAGGGACCCCCCTCAAAGAGTGAAAAGAGTTTTTGAAACATCTTCATATTATACGCTCTGATAGTTATATGACTTATATGATATTTTCTAGGAAGCCATAAGTATTAACTGCTTACAATACAGGTATGTTTAAAATAAACAATCCTAAAGCAGGAACATCCTTTTAAAGATATTCCATAGGTAAGTACTAACCTCCTAGAAAGCATCATTTGTCTATTTACAAAGAGGTTCACTTATCAAGATACTACAAGATTATATAAGTCACCAGCCTTTATTCTTTCACTAGGAGTGATCACGAGCCACCTTTTCAAATTATTTTTCTCTAAGGTAATAACTTTGTGTATGCCTAAACAAAATCCCCACTAAAAAACACTATACATGTTGACACTGATCTCTGGGTTTAAACCTTTCAGAAAGATTTCTTTAATCGTTTTTGACTACAGAGTAACTAGATATCAGCAGTAAGACTAACTCATCTGTTGACTTACAGGAATACAACTGTGTTGGTTGTACATAGGGCAATCAAATGTTTCCAAATTCAGTAGTGCTTATGTTTAGTGGTATGATACATCATTGGAAAATAATAGAATATTGAAATTAGTTGAAGGCTGTCCTTTTATGTGGACAAATTTCCCTGGATAAGAAAAGCAACAAATATGTAGGGATCTGTAACTCGGGAATTATTTTTCAAATATGCACAATTTTATTGTTTGATTACTTGTTTCATGGTTGTATATAAGATGTGGATTGATAGACAGAGGTATTTAACACATGACAGTTTACCAACCACAAAACTTTATTCTAAATAAAATCCTTAACTAAAGAATAAATTCTGTAGAGATAAATGAATTCTATTTCAATGTCCCGAAACTTCAGAGCTAATGACTATAAGGATATGTGATTCGAGTTTTCTGAGCAATTTGCAAAAGTTTTACTAGAAATTTTGAAAGTAATAATATTGTAGTCATAAAAAGTCACAACTCTTAATTTGTTAGCCTTGAGTTAATTAAAATAGTTTAAGAATTATACTAAACTTTTGGCTATCTTAAGAGAAAATTTCATTTATCTGATTCCTCAACCTCAGTTCTCCCTTTTCATTCCCCAAAGTACATAGATTTAGATACAGATTTGGATGATTAAACTTGATGTAAGGATTTTTTTTAAATCATTATGTCATAATGCACCATTAGTAAGTAGTTCCACTATACAAAATAGTTGTGTATTTGTCCAAACTGTATTCCTTAAGCAAATACTCCAAATTTACAATGGTTAAATCAATCAGCACTCTACCCAAGCTGTCATTTCCTCTTTATTTTTGAAGGCTATCATGAGCATATGCCATCTTGTAAAAGTGAATTTTTTCATCAGAGTGCTTCAGAAGGTCAATATCTGAAATTTAATTATTGTGAACATATAGTCCCCCAATCTTTCTTATCACTTCTGCTCTCACTGCTGAGAAGTGCCACATGATTTTCATTGTAGTACTTAGATATATGGCATTCTATCACAGATGTTAGGTTTTTCTTTCCTACCCAAGAATTTGAAGTCATGTAGGCACAACCTAAAAAAAAAGTTAGTTAATAGGATATGAAACTGAATTGGAGCCCAAATTCATAAAAAGTGTGTCTACAACCATTTATAGGAAAGAAAACTATGTATTTCATATAGTAATACCACCCCAATATATAGAAAATTATTTCTTTCAGAAATTTAGCTTCAAGTAATAGCACACTTTTTTTTTTTTTTTTTTTTTTTTTTTAAGAAAGTAACCAAATAAATAAGGTACAGATAGTGAATCCTCTTTAGGGTGAATGTCGCGGTGATATCTGGGCCACCTATATGAAAAACATATCGTAAAGAAAGCCCAAGAGCTATTATAGAGTAACACACTGTCACTTCTGTGAGACCAACCAAAGCCCTATGGAAACTGGTGCATTCAGTACATTCCTCTGTGAAATATCAAGTTACTTAGTTCTGAAGTATCATTCTTAAGTAGTAAAGCTATTTCCTAGAAGCATTTCTCAATGTACTACAGATTGCTTTACAAAGGAAGCTGATGACAATAGGAAAAAATAAAGAAATAACAGTATCACTGGTAGTTTTAACAAATCTAGAGTAACAAATTCAGGGCTGGAAGACCAGCTGTCTCACATAAATAAATGGAACTCAGCTACACATGAGAGAGCATATGTGCATGAGGAAAGAAACTTCCTGCCTGCATTTTGAGTGTTTATAAAAGTAGCAATATCGCAGAATAGTTAAAGTGAAATTTCAATCCATACAGACCTGGGGTTGACTCAGCTCTACTACAGTACAAGCTGTTTAAGCCTGATCAAGTTACTTAATCTTGCAAACCTCAGTTAACTTATTTATAGACACCTATGACATAGGTAAACGTCAAACTGAATTATGTAAACGAATCCCTAGGTACCTGGAAAAACATCAAAAATAGTGATGGTGACTATTGTGATAACAATATTTGTTTTCTGCAATCTTATTCCTAAATACATGTAAAATGAACACGTATCATTATTCCAATAATCTACTGTGAGACTACTATTAAACTATACTCCTGCTCATTTACTCATTAATTCACTCAAAAACATGATCTTGGACATCTGTTATGCATTAGACATTAATCTAGATACTTGGAGTACACAAGTAAGTAAAACAGATCTCTAGTCTTGTGGAGTCAATATCCTGTTGGACCATAGTAAATAAATACCCTACATTTAAAAAACATCATAATATAACATATTGGAAGGAGAAAGATAGTATGAAAAAAAAAAAGTAGAGAGCAAGATGAAGGAAACTGGGAATGAAAAAAATGGTGCAATTTTAAATAAAGTGTACATCTCTGAGTGGTGAATTTAGAGGAAAGATTTGAAAGACTTATTGTCCTGAGCCATATATCAGGGGTAGCAATTACAAAGAGCCCAAGGTGGCCAAGACAAGTGTGGCCGGAGAAGGACCAGCAAAGCAGAGAGAAGTATGAGATGAAAACGGGAAGGTAGGGAGACCCAGATGAGCTACTACCTTTTCAGCCACAGTCAAAGCTTCCAATTTCCTCTCGGCAAAATGGAGAATTTGGAGGTTTTGCACAAAAGACTGACGTGATTATATTTGATTTTAAATGATCAATCTAGATGCTTGCTGAGAACATACTAAGGGGTAATTGGGTAAAGAGGCCAGTTAGGAGACTATTGAAGTAATCATCTATAGAGAGAGAATTGTTGATGATCCCAACCAAGGTGATAGCAGGGAAGAGAGACACAGGGTCAGACTTGAGATATACTTTGAAGGTAAATTCAATAGGATTACCTGTCAGATACCATGTGGGTTGTGAGAGAAGCAAAAGAGTCTCCAATGACTCAAGATTCTTTGACCTGAGGAATTGTAAGGAGCTGCCAGAAAATAGACCTGGGATGAATGCAAGGCGAGCAAAGTGGTTTTCTTTGTGTGTGGGGAGGAGTTGTGGGTAAAGGAGGAAAGGGGTTAATCTGAGAGTTTAGATATAGTGTATTTTGGATATTTAACAGATATCCAAGGGAAAATATCAACTATTAGTAGTTGATAACTACTAACATCTAGGGTTCAAGAGAGAAGTCTGAAAAGTCTGAGTTGGATATATACATTTGACAGTCATCAACATATAACGGCATTTCAAGTCATTAGACTGGGAAAAAAAATTACCATATGAGTGAATTAGATAGAGAAGAGAAAAAGACTAATGTCTAAGCCCTACAACATTAAGAGGCAGGGGAGAAGATAGCAGCAGAGATTTTAAAGATTGTCCACTGAGTTATGAAGTAAAACAAAACCATGTAATTCATTATAACAAATGCTGCTAAGAGATCAAGGATAATGAGGTTAGAGAATTGATCTTCAGAAATAACAACATGAAGGTTCTTTTTAACCTTAGGAGAGCAGTTTCATTACAGCGGTGGGTACAAAAACTTGATAAAGCTGGTTTCAGAGAGAAGGAGAACAGTGAGTATAAACCACGACATATTTTAGATACTCACCTGTCAAGGTGCTGGCAAGAAAGGAGACAGGAAATCATAAAGAGAGAAGAGCTGGGATGGAAAGCTGGAAAGGCAACTGCTGACATTCCTCGGCAGCTGCCTACAAGTAATCTCTGCCTCTTTTGTCACATAACCTTCTTTCCTCTCTCTGTGTCTTCACGTGTCTCTTTTAGAAGGATACCACTCATTCGATTCAGAGCTCACCCTCATCCAGTATGACTTCATCTTAACTTGAGTGTCTTCTCCTTCACATTGTTTGTCACACAGAATAATCCCAAAAGATACATGCCATCAATAAGAGTATTGATGGAGCACTAGAATTTTAAAATAAACTCAAGATTATTAGTCATATACACCTTAGTAGAGATGAATTTCAGTTTATGTATTCATGGAATGCTGAAGATAGAAAGAACATGGAAAGTAACCTGAAATGACAGTGAAAGCAACTCTGAGATCACTAAAGATAAATTTGCAGAATTCATTAGGACCCCACAGAATGCCAGTTCCAAAACTTAGACTGATCTTTAGGTTAGCTTAACGGCTGTACCATGAATTAGATGTGCACGGTGTGCCAGCTGTACAGATGGTTTCATGTCTTCAACTCGTCCTAGACAAGACAAGTAGGACTGATGCATGTGGTTGATTATGCCAATCGCGCACTACAATATTCCCCACAACCACCGGGGGAAAGGTGGGGAACGGGCTGAAATCTATCGCATGCTTTGCTCACCTGTCTATACCCCTAAGTCTTGAAGAAGGAGCACATTTTTTTTTCTAATTTTCACATATGTACCATTCCTGCTAGCGGGAATTGTTGGGTTTAGTTCTGCAGTAATAGATTATAGTACCTACATTTATTTAACAAATATTTATTGTACTGATAGTACATTAAAACACACACGCACACGCGCACACACAATTTCCAGATGTTGTAACTACTAATGCAGAGATAAAAATAAGGTTCTGGAGTATTTCTTAGTAGGTACCAAGAAAGGCAACCTAGGTCTTAAAAGCGTTACTCTTTAAA
This sequence comes from Rhinolophus ferrumequinum, assembly GCF_004115265.2. Lineage (NCBI taxonomy): Eukaryota > Metazoa > Chordata > Mammalia > Chiroptera > Rhinolophidae > Rhinolophus > Rhinolophus ferrumequinum. The sequence continues at coordinate 67,300,333 of NC_046288.1, read as the reverse complement.
TCAAAACCTCAAGATTGAGTAAGAATTAGTCATGTGAATATAATAAGGTAAGCTTCAGTTAGAGCAAAAATCATATGGAAAGTCCAAGAGAGGGTATGCTTATGCATGAAACTGCAAAATTTTCAGTTTAGCTGGCCCTTAGAGTAGGTGGGGAGGGCAGCAGCGAAAACTGCAAGTGTAAGCAGAGGCCAAATCATGCAAGATCTAGAATGCATGTTGGAGATAACAAATAGAGCCAAGGAGGTGGTTAAAAGCAAGAGAAATAATCAAATTAAATATAAGAAAAATTATTTAAAATGTAGTGGGAGAAATAAATTGGAAGGCAAAACTAGAACCTATTGAAGAGGTGAATATAAAAATCTACGATAGAATACGTGGCCTGAACCACAATTTTGAAGGAAAGAAGTGGACATATTTGAGAAATAACAGATATGGTTCATTACATCTGGGGTTGGAAAATGAAAAAAATCAAGCAAGACTCAGTATTTGGGAGGACAAGATAGAGAATAATGGAGGAAGATGGGGTGAAAGATAGAAGATGCATTTGGTTTTTAATAAGTTTGGTTTGAGGTCGTTATATTTTTGGTGGCCTTGTTAATGATAAACTTGATAAACTATATATGCAAATTCAGGAGTAAGATTAAGCATGCATAAGTATACAAGTCATCATCTCTGTATACATGGCAGCTCAGGAAAAGTAGCTGGAGTAGATGAGATGCAGAGAGAGAATACACAGGAAAAGTACTAGAATGGGGCTCATAATAGAACCTTGAAAAACAACTGAATTTTATGACACGGATGGAAAAGACGAGACTATGAAAAGAACTTAGGAGTAGGTCCAACATGTATGCTGATGTATGGTAACTATTGGACAGCAGAATAAGGTCACCATTTTCAAATGATGCATAGGAATATAGTAGATGAAGATTGAAAATTATTTTGATTTGGCCACACTGAAGAATTGTTGAATGTAATTACTTATCTAAAAAGTGACTGAATCTCTGACCTGGGCCACATTTTAATGTTAAGATGTTTTAATGTAGGACTTAAGGTCTCAAATAGTATTACTAAGTACTAATAAATATTAACTGATTGATCAATTAATCTTTCATTATCATAATCAACTAGGATGATGTACACGAACTTTGCATATTGGATATAAACCCAGAAACCTTGTGAACAAATAAAATAGTAAGGGGCATTTTTATAATGCTGGAAATTGTCTCTTAATTAAAGTCTTTTTCTAAATATAACTGAATGCCAACACTTAGACTATATCTAGGGGTCTGGAATCCAAATAATTCATGTTTCCATATTTTGTAGGTCTACCAGAAAACAGAGTCAAGCTTAATATTCTAGATAAATAATAATTCTACTCTCTGGAGAATGACTTGCCAACATTCCAGAGTATTGATCTGTCCTAGGAGGACATGCTTCTCATTCATGTTTGCATCATCTCTGCAGTAAGTCCTCCGTGAATGACAGTCTATGGGAAAATGCTGAAATAAACGTGTGGATGAATGGAAAAGAGTACAAGTATGTACTGCAAAAGCAGTTTGGGAAAGGCTAATAGTATTAGCCTAGTTTGTCCTAAAGAAAAATTAAATTAGACCATGGTTCTGGTAAATAAATGCTTTTGTAAAACAAAGAAACATTGCAATAGGCAATTACCCTCTGTAGGTAATGTTTGTCTTGTTTGACTTCCCTCTGTTTTCAGCACCCTCCCTTTGTAAGATTTCCACTAATAAATCTCTCTCACCTTCTAGTTCTGTTTGGAGATTTGCTCTCTAATCTGTACCCATAAATCAAATATTATTTGCTTCCCTCTCTCACCAATCCAAGGGAATCTGTCCCTTGTTCTTGGTTTAGCAGGTTAGGTACTCAGATGAATGACTCTAAACTGGTGTACTGGAAATATCCCAACCCCCTCAGGCTCATCATGTACTTGGTGGGCATTTAATAAAGCATTTGTAGGCAGTTTCAATTTCTCCCTACCCTTAGTAGAGACATTTACTGCGTTGTTAAACTAGTGCCTACCAGAAACAGGTATTCTAATTTCTTAAATTCTAATTATAGACAAGTTCTTTATAATTTGATTTTTACTACAATGTTCCATTGAGTCAAAACCAGGTTGATGAGGAAAGCGGTATCAATCAGGTTTTAAAAAACTATGCTCCCAATGTCATCATGTTTCTACTTAAGGCAACTGTTGGCGTGGCTGTAAAAGATACACACACACACACACACACACACACACACACACACACTATCCACAAAAAATAAAAGTACTGCAAAATTTCAAAAACTCATCGACAACACAAGCCTTACCTCAAATGAAAGTAAAAATTATTAAACATTTATGGAACATACACAGAATATTCAGATTCAGTGATATATATTCTGATAATTCCATTCAAATTTATTCTTTGATTCAGAGCTTTAAAAAAAAAAAAGGAAGATAGACTGAGAAAAAATAATTAATCTCTCTCTGTTTTTGTATTTTATTTATTTTATTGGTAGAAATCTTATCAAAGGACATAAAAATCCTCAGGGATGATATCCTTCTTTCCTCTTAAATAACCCTTCAGAGTATCGCTTTATGTTAGCTTTCCCAGTGCTTTTGACTTTCAAATGAAACATTCTGAAGCTCTCTTTCTGACAGTAGAGCTGGAAACTAGTCTTTTCACATTTAATGAACCTTCATTCTTTACTTAGTTGCATTCTCTTTGAATTATCTAACGTAGAATGTTAAAGTAAATGTATTATTTAAATTGATTTTGACAATGAAAATACATACAATTTACAAATATCTTTGAGATAAACATAATTATTATATACTGTATTATTTTCTGAACTTGACTTCCTAACCCCTCATTACATGCTGTAAGAACATGTATCCTATCGTAATGGTAGTCCCAGTGTAATGAAGTTTTCCCACAAGTAACATACTTCTATTTAATCTTCAAAAGAAAGACACCAGCAATAAGTATTTAACTTTCTATAAAATATCCTTTATTGGAATGCTAAGCCTTACAAGTTCTACAGCCGACAAATCAACCTAGATAAGTAACAGACTACTCCATCCCGGCCTAAGGAGAGCCCCATCTTATGGATTGATTAGCGATACCACAGACTATATGAACTAATGAAATAAGTTCACCGGGTACTGTTGGAACTAAGCCATCAGAATGCCAATCAATATCTAGCACATGGTGTTTTGAAGTACATATTAGTTATTTGACCTGAAATGTCTTAGTAATTTTTGAACATTCACAACTTCACCGCTTCCATTCCCCAAAGACCTAATCTTAGGAAGCTATCAAAACACACATATACACAAACAAAAAAAAGCAGAACAAAAATCTCTCTTTTGAGGTCGTTTTATCTAATCTTCATTCAACATTTTATAAGCCATATACAAAGCCATGTTTTTAAATATTTTAAATGGCCAAAACAAAACAAATTAAAAAGAAATAAAGGGAAAAAAAAAACGCCTAAACTCTATAACTATTATTTCAAGTTTCAAAACATTGAAAGGATTACTAAGTGTATAAAATTTTAAAAAATCAATTAAACATTTAATTGAAAGACTTTAATGAAACATCTTAAAAGCTGCCCCTTGACCACAGAATAAATTTCAAAGCCAATTAAATGTCATAAAGGGCTCTGTGCAAATTGATTCTTAATAAACTTCTAAATGTCATTCTTCTTACAATTCACCTCTTTGCTCTCATTTGCCTTTGGGCCTTTCCACACTTTTTAAAATTTTTTTCGTGAATCTGGAACACTATTTCCTCCAGTTTTCAGATCACATTCTTTAGATTTCACTTACGGCCTAATTCCAGGAAGCAGTCTAGCCCCGACCCCTTTCTAGCACTTGATCTTCACACGTGTATATTCAAGTTTGTACTAGGATCCTCTCCTATGTGATGTCACAGCACATGGGACTTCCTCCATCACAGCCCCAGTTACACTGCATCCTAATTTCCTACTTGAACTATTATCCTGGAGTACACACACCACGCCCAGCAGAGTCACATTGTCTCTCAGGCTTAACCCAGTGACTAGCATACAGTAAGTGCTCAATATTACTTACCCACAAATGGGTAAGTGAAGAATTAGGGTAAGAATTAATGAAAACGCACATCAAAATAAAAGAGAATACATGTATTTAACTAGGAGTGTGAAAACAAAAAGTCTGTGCTGAAAATAAAAAAGAAATCACAACACAACACACACCATACATTTGTCCTGAAAAACCTGAATTAAAATTATTTTCTCCTGTTTCTGAGAAAATTTTATAGCAAAATAATGTTTTCTTGAAATAGATTACTTTAAATGTGCATGCATTTGGCCATCGAATATTATAACTTTCTCACTTGTTTCTGCAGTTAATTCCTTGTGCGCAGGGTAATTAATGTATGTTTTAGTCAATCTGTACATCATTATTATGATTTATTAGTCTACGTTTATGAAATAACACTTTTATCTGTAACCAAGGTATTCCAGTCATCGAGTTAAAAGGAAAAATAATAAATTTACACTTTTTAAAAGAGGTTCAAGATAGACTTGACCCTTAAGAATGTCATGAGTTATTTTCCATTTTTGACGCCTCTAAAAGTTCTTTTGATTTAAAAACAGGAATTTTACAATTTTAACAGGAACCTGTTAATGTGAGAATTTTTCTGAAAAAAACTTTAGAAAGTAGGACTCCGTATAAACACAGCAGATATAGTTCTACCTACCATGTTTATATACATGGATATGTATTCATTATTCATCATTATAAAATTAGACAAAACTTCACAATATAACAATAAAAGTAATCGTCACCATAATATTGAGTTGTTTATTGCTCATATGTGTTTTATGTGTGAGGTTCATTTTAATCCCCACCGGCAATGTATTGCATTATAGGTACTCAAAAAATGTTTTTAGGGCACCTGCAATGCCTAAATAACTCTCTCCCAAAAGAGAATGGGGAAATTAATTGCTACTTTTAAAGTAGCATAAAATTATTTATCATAGGGAAAATCAAAACTTTTTGGACTTTCTTGCAACTAATTTATGGTTTAGAAATATTTTCCCTATTTGCATATGAGAAAATTCAATAAACAGATCACTGCTTGGGGCTTCTAAAATTCTTAATGTATCCCATTTGTTATAATAGTCCTATGAGATAACTAATGTCATAGTCTCTAATGTTCTTAGGTTTAAAGATATTTTGTAACTAATGCCAGATCATATGGTGTATAAGATTCAGGATCAAGATTGGATTCAGGTCACTGCTTGGGGTGAGGTTTTTCCTCCATCCTTGTTTTTTTTCGTTTCTTTTTTTTTTTTTTTTTTCATTTTCTCAAAGAGGTGAAAAATGATCCAGTAGTAAATAAATCACACATGATAGACTCTAAACATAACCAAGTCATTAAAATTGGGGAATGGAATAGAGTCACTTCACCTGTGCACACAGAAACTTACAAACATGCAGTTGATTCATTTTACCTTCTCTATGGCTAGCCAAATTAAAACTGAGTGTTTTCTGATAGCTTCTCAATCATCCAACACAGTGCTGAGAGACTGACCATAACTAGACCATATACAAATATAGAACTCTGACCCACAGCCCAGAGCAACCTGCCTGGGATCCAACCCGTACCTATAATAAGCAAACCAGTAAGGCAGATTGCTATCTCTGGTAATAAATCAGGAAGCTAAACAATAGCTTCTGAAACAATCAACCCTAAATAGGCACGAGTTGATTAATAATTGAAAGGTTTCCTAATTTTTGTCTCTGTTTCCAACTTGGGACCAACCACAGAGAGACAAACTGTACCCCTAACCAATGACATGGCATACCTACTTTTAGTTGTCTGCCTACGGCTTCCCCAGGTCAACAGCCACTGATCAGGGCATACCTGAAGTCTTTCATTTTTCCACTCTACTTCCTTGGAGTCTGCTAAAAGTCAAGTGATCATGGCTGACTCCCTTCCTATCGTAAGCTCAGAATAAATAGCCTTTACTTTTCTCATTTGTTTGGTTTTCACAGATTTCTCTAGTGCTCAATAGTATAAGGATACAAAACAAGTCAGAGATGAGTCTCCAGCTTTGAAAGGCTTGTAATCTATTTGGGAAGAGAAGATGTGCATATGAAAATGATTTAGAGCAAAATAGGAATCACATTTAGGTAAAATGATAGTTACACATTTTAAAAGAATTTAGGAGCTGTTATAATGCTTACTCTAGTTTAGGCACTACACAGGCCTGGAATTCAATCCCAGCTGTATGTCATATGACCTCCATAATTTTTGGATTTTTGTTCAGATTCTAAGCTTCAGTTTTCTACCTTCTTACATGAAAATATAAATATTTATATCAAAGATAATATTTACAGTTTTCTAATATACAGTGATCATTCAGTTCAATAAAGTCCTTTTTGTTTCCTTGTTATCATTTGCTAATTCAAAGAGGAAATATACTGAGGTAATATGAAACACATTTCATGGATAAAGTGGAGTATAAATGAGATCACTTTATGGACTAATGAAGAGGGAAAATGTGTATTCCAGGAAAAGAACATTATGAAAGAGCTATTAATGGACATGTGCTGTTTTGTTGCTAAAATAAGGACACCAATTCCTTCGGTAAACAAAAAGTAGTGCATAAATAAATTTAAATAATTTAAATCATCAATATTCTAGGCTCTTGGACACAAACTAAGCAATTGACCCAAAAGACAACCAAAACTAATTATTTTTCTTAAGCACAGAAGTGACCAAAAACCATTTTAGAAATATAAAATTATTAGTGAATGTATTGGAGAAGGATAATATCAGATTGAAGGAGACCACTTAAGAAGCAATTGAAGCAACACAGAAGCAATAAGCGTAGCCTAAATGAAATCTTCTGTTAGCAGTGTTTATCCAACAGGTCCAGGTTTTCAAGCCTGGTAATCTTAGACTGAAATGGAGGAAGAAGGTCACCATATAGGCATCTACAGTGTGTGGTGACAGCAGTTCATACAAGTGGTTTGAACTCACCTGCGTTCTCTGAGCTCACCGTATTTATTCTCTAGATTTCTTGGTTCTCCAGATTTCTCCTTAGCACCTCTGCATCTATTCTCTAGCTCAAATTCTAGCAATATTTTTTAAAATACTCAAATTCTATGGAAATCTTTCATGACCGTTCAAGTCAACGATGGTGTGTTATTAGTCGTATTCACTAATATTTCCAGTTTTACTCCTTTCAGAAGAACATATCGGCATATAAGATTACACTTTCATTCCTCTCTGAAGTTGGGTATGTCCATATACTTTGATTTGGCTAATAAAATGTGTGTCACTACAAGGTGGAATTCTTTAAAAGACAAAATGAAGTGCCTCATAATTTTCACTCTGCCAAAGATTGCAAGCTTCCACATCCTGTGTCCCTAAAAGAGAGTACAGTGTATTTAAGAACTTTAATAAATAATTAATAACCTTCCAAAAGAGAAAGCTCAAACCTCAATGGGTTCACTGGTGAATACGACCAAAATTTAAAGAAGAAATTAAACCAATTCTATATATAAATAAATCCCTCTCCCCCTTCCTAGAGTTGGGCAATATACAAATTACATAGCCATTTGCATGGCCGCTCATGAAAATATACAACATGGTCCCATACAAATAATAGATGTTTAACAAACATTTCTTTCTTAAGTGACTAAGATTTCCCACCAGCAGTTGAGAACTTGGAACTAGAGCTTGATAGGTGATTAGTACTAAGAATTTCTATTCTGATTTTACAAGTATTAGCTCTCCATTCACAGTGCATTGAATTTTCTGGTAGTGCCCTATCCATATCCCATAATCATTTACTATTTAATGAGTGGTTCAATAAAGTAGTTTTTAACTTTTGCATTAAGAAAAAGACTTGTCTCTTTTGGACTCACTAACCTTAGGAAATAGGACGCAAAGTTTTATTTTCATTATTTATCTTTAATGATGTCTTTCATTTGATTGAATTCATGCATTCATCAAGCACTTATAGAAGACCAAATATGTGCCCTCTTGTATCAAGTCTGAGTAGAGACCACCAAGAATAAGAAGTAGACAGTTATAAGATATTGCTGGGAATGGAAGGATATATAAAAAGGGTGAAAGAAGACTAGGGTGTCTGGAATGATATAAAATAGATATTATGGGAGTATAGAGTAAAGAAAAATTAATTTCTACAAAAGTAGTTGGGAATAGAGTTTAATTAAAAGGAAATGCTCAATTTTTCAACAGAGGAAAAACAAATTAAGATTCTTCTGGAATTCTAAGCACTAAAGCTCAGTTACAACCTAAAATGTGCATGACGTCATCAATAAAAGATGAGCACATGGATTGTTTCTTTACAAAATTCTGTTTGCAAGCAAGCTGATCATCTCCATATGCCTGCAATTATCCATAATCTCACATTTCATTTGATTAATTCTACTTCCCTACGTACAAATACATAATGATGTGGACCTCCCTTACCTTGAATATTGTTCTAATTATTGTTTCATTTCATTTATTAATGTTATGAAAGTGGAGCATTCAATCAAGGGATTATCGTTCATACTTTGAAGAGAATATTATTAATTATGTAATATCAAGACTGACGATTCAGGGCCATACAGAAGGTTGCCTAATTACACAATGATTTCAGGACAATTTATATGTCAATCTGAGTTAATAATAATAATAATAATAATAATAATAATAATAGGTGTGTTTCCAGTCCTTCCTCTTTTTGTGCTCTATCTGCCTCATTGAAACACTTGGATTACAGATGCAAATAAATTCAATTGGCAATTCCATAAATTTGGTACCCCGGGCCTGGATTTGTTTCTACATTTAAAACATTTCCATTTCACCCCTCACCAACCTCACTCCCTCCATAAAAGATAGTCATATTTACTGGCCTCATTCCTAGAAAGACTAACCTGAAATAATGTTTAACACTTTATTTTAGAATTTTTCATAACACTCCAAACTCACAATTTGTTACTTAAAATCTACTATCTGCTAAAGCTAATGTTAAAAAGGAAAACAAGGGCATTCATAAGTTCTAGAAGCAAAAAATGTCAGGATATAAAGCTTAACGGAAGCTTTGCTGATACGGGCTATCAAGGGACAGTTTCAAAGATTGAATCCTAATTCCATGTTTTGAATCCTAATCCTTATAAATCACTTTACACTAAACAACGAGAGACGCATTTCTACACACGATGAAGTAATTTTCATTCTTTAAGGAATGAAAATTCTGCCAAAAGCAGCTGAGGTACCCACTGGTATAACAAATGTGTAGCTTACAGTAGAAGATCAAATGAGATGACAATCCAAAGAATAATTAAAGAAAGTGTATTCATCTGTATCTAATTAAATCAATAATCTAATCTGTTTCTTGGTTTAATTTTTGAACTATCTGTATCATAATTAACTACGATGTCCAAAGAAAGGTCAATTTCTAAATAAGAGCCATGGCATCAGTGTTTTCTAACAAACCTCCACAGGTGGTACTTCTGTTCACAAAACTCAGAATACTACTGAGTTTAAAAGTGGTTCGCAATCCGGGATGTACAGAGGGGTCATCTAGAGATACCAGTGCTCGGCCCTAGACTAGTCACATCGAAATCTCTAAGGATGAGGCTCAGATATTAGAATTTTTTAAAAACCTCCCTCAGATGATTCCAATGTGTAGCCAGTTTTGCTGAAGGATGGACGAAAAGAATGCTTTCCAGTAAGTGGCATGTTGTCCACATCTGAGTGAATTATAAAGATGACTGAAACACATGCAGGGCTTAAGGTCAGAGATGATAGGAAAGAGGACACACAGAAAGAGAGAGACGAGAGACGGGGGTGGAGGGAGAGGACGATAGTTGAGGGAGGCGTGGCCTAAACAATAAGCATCAAGAACATAGTTGAATGTATGAGAATATGAAAAGATATAAAATATTCTTCAATTAATAGATAAAAATCCTTGTGTTAAGAAAAATTACAGTAGGCAATTAGGCAAAGATAATTAGTAATTTTTGTGGAAGATTGGTGATCATTAGAAAATTAGTATATTTTGTAGCATAAAAGATTTTTCTTTTTCATGCTTTCTTCCTGCTTTTAATATTTATGTTAGAGGATGGATTCTGTGGTCCAATAATAACAACAGAACAGAAGGGCAAAAAAAGGGAAAATGCATATCTGCTGCATTATGAAGCGAATCAAGAAGAACTAAGATGATGAATATCTTTTTTCATGAACATCCGTTTTCTCCATGTACAAGACTATTTAACGTTCTGAAAGTCGGGGCAAGTTTCACTGTCATTGTCTTTGTGTGGACAATTATATTTATGCCTTTTCCACAAAGCTCATTATTATTATTCCTATGCAAATTTAACTTCTGTGAAAATAATAAAACTCTTTTAATGTATTATCAACCAAAGTTGTACAGAGAATACAAGTTAACTATTCCATTTTATTCTTTCTTAGGAATATAAAATCAATCTTATTCAAGGTAGCAATGTGCCCAGCTAAATGCCTGAATCCTCAGCTTTCCTCCCAACAAGATATGATCAAGGAGATTTATGGGGAAGTTGCTGGATGACACTCCAGGGAAGGCTGCTGAAGATAAGGACATGCAATTCTGGCTTTTTTGATCTTCCGTCTCACTGGTATCCCCCCTAGGGACAGGAAAGCTAAACCCCCATGGGGCATTTGGTTTATAGGCACCATTAAGGATGAAGCCACTCTAGAATGAAGAGAGGGCAAATAATAATGATGTGGGACAAGAGTATCAGTCCCAGACCACCTATACTTTTCGCACGAGACACATGTACCTCTGCACCTTTCCCGGAGCACCTTTTTTAAATCTTTCATGATGAAAAAAATTCAAATATACAGAATTATAGAGAAAATACGTGCACCCGTCATCTAGATTTAACGATGAATAATATATTGAAGAATGCACTTCACATAGTTTTTCTTCTATAGGATTTAAGATCAGTTATAAACTTTGACATTTCCTGCATGGTATTCCTGTATACATCTCTAAGAATAAAAACGCCTTCTGGCATAACCATAAATCACATCATCACATCTAGAAACTACAATAATTCCATACCAATGTCGATTATTCTGTCCACACATCAATTTCCTCAAATGTTGCCCAGATTTCTTTTTTATAGTGAGAAACAGTCTTGATACAGATGGACTATGAGCTGAGTGAGTACCACGAGAGGGAAAAGCTGGGGTATGAAAGAATACATGGGGAAGAATCTAAACAGAGGACAGAAGGGAACAGAGCAAGGAGAGTGCTTGTGCAAGGGGAACAGAAGATGAAAAGTAGTAAACGTATATTTAATCTGTAAAGTGAGCAAAAGCACTGGAGAGGTTTAGGAAATGTTGGTATCTAGAGCAGCCTTTTGGGTACAAATTTCATAAGCCGAGAGAGATGAAAAGAGTAATTGGAAATATGCACTTCAATTATGGGAGATCCAAATAATCAGCTGAGAAGGCATTTACACAAGCAAACTGCCTGGGTAACTTACACTAGTCTCTGTGAGTAATTTATAAATATTTTGATTTTTTCCATTTTATTTTGTAGTTTTGCAGTTTAGTCTAGGATCACACGTGTTTTAAAGGTGATTTGTCACAAAGGAATAAAAGAGACCCAGCATAAGACAAGCAATAAAACAAATACAAAGGTAAAGGGCACGCCCACCACACCTGCCCTGGGTTGACAGTGAGAATCAATGAAAAGCAGGAGGGAACATGCCTGTCTAAAAGATGAAATTGCTGCTCAGATCTAACTGATCTTTCCACTGTAGAAGTGGAGAATAAAAGCTCCTCTTTTGGTTTTTCAAGTAAACGCAGAAACCTGGATGTTGTTCAATGCAAAAAAATCTCATGATTATTAAAGGCTGGCAACCAGCATTCATTTTAAAACTGGAGCAGGCTAACATTGTAGCAAACCAAACAAGCACCTCTGTGGCAGTACCTTGAGTGGTCCCTGTGCTACAGCACAGGCGGTTACATTTTATCCAGCAAAGTTGAGGGAGGAAAAAACTTCTAACTGGGGGCAACTGTGTAAGCTCTTCCAAAAGGTTAGTAAATCTCCTTAATTTATGTAATGACACTTAGTTTCCTTCCTGCTTCACTTCGTCCCACCTGAATAAGAAGATAGTCATTGTCCTATAATGACTGCTCCCTAGCTGTACAAGATGAGAATGTCATTGATTCAATGCTTTCTTGGACAAAGAACTTCCTGGTACTCAGCCTCCTCTAGGAAAAAGGAAGTCTGATCAATTCTTCAAATTATACCTCTACCTTAGAAAGAATGAGCCAATTTCACTGACTTAACCGATCAGGGAGCATCTCATTCCTAATTTCTGCCTGAAGAATCAGACCCAGTCTAATCACATTATTAATAGAATGGTACCTAGATTTAAAATTTTCATTGTGTCAGTTTGAAACTTTTACTAAGGATCAAATCTACTCCTGAGAGGAAGAATGGAATTTGCTTTAATTTAAATTTATCTTATACACATTAACATTTATCTACTAGAAGTATAACATTTGATATCATCTGTAAAGTCAGTGTATCATGAAAAAAAAGCTTGGGCACACATGCCTTCTTTTCACTTTATTAATGTGTGCCACACAAACCATCATAATCTTTGCTGTATTTTTTGTGTTTTTTTGCTTTTATATTCATCTATTTCATCAACTAGACAGTGGTCTCTTTGATAGATAAGACAATTAAATTCTATTCAGCTTTATTCCATCCCATCACAGAGCACTGTAACATCACAGAGAGAGTTAATAAATGCTTGTCGAATTGAAGTAAAATTGGATTTAAGAAGATTTTTTAAAAATGAACATAAATGAGTAAGAATATTTTAATATAACAATTATAAACATTTACTGGATAAATGCCATTCTAATGTAATCAATAATAAAGCTCATTTCTTATCTCCTTCCTAAAATACTTGAAGAAATAATCATAGCGATTTTTTCCACAATTTGGAACCAAAGTATTCAAACGATCAAAAATGAACTTTGTATTTTTCTCACTACAAAATCTAATGACACTTTTATCAGGAATCGTGTATTCCTCAGAGAAGAGAAAATATGTAAACCTTTTGACATGATCAGAGTAAGCAGTGACTATGTTTGTAAGGACTGATGGGTACAGCTCTCGCTGGTGGAAGCTCACAATGGTTTTCCTAACCTGAGTCATGGAGAGCAAAACATACTCTCACTCAGGAGTGTTACTCCTGCATAACTACTTTGCATTCAAGAAGGTGTAGCATAGCTGAATTCGGAGTGATGAAAATGACACTGTATATTTAGCATTACTATCATTTCTGCTCTTCTAAGTATAGAAATAGAATTGAGTGTCCTACTTCCCCCCTTTGGCTCCTCACCCCCAAGAGTGGCCAAGAGAAGCTTCCTCTTGATACTTGGTGCACCCTGCAGAACCTAAATTTGAAGAACACTCTGACAGTAAATTGCCTTATCTTTCTAATACATGACACGCCTACACTATCTGTTTTAAATAGTAAGACTAAAATTATTAGCAAGATATATTTACCCTAAGGCTTAAATCACCGTGGAAAATGAGTAGAAAATAAGGAAATGAGAAGATAATTAGGGTAAAACTTAACTTTTGCTTGGCATGTGTAGGTACACAGTGGCAGCCATTGCCTCCCAGGAATTAAAGCACTCCACACTGTTAAACCCATTTCTCCCTTCTTTTGTCCACTTCCCATTATAGTTATCCCAGTGTGATTAGACACACAACAGCCATGTAAAAACTCATGATGTCGAGTACTGTCTACTCAATGATTTTTCCCTTGTTTCTAGACTGCTCAGCTGATCGTGTACCCAAAGAGTATCTTCAGTTAACTGTCCCACTAGGACCCATCCATCGATTAACTCATGCATTAACTCATGAAAAATATACATTAGCCAACTCTGTATGCTAAACACCATGTAACATACTGTGGCTACAAAAATAGCACATACCCTGTGTCCTATATGATGCCAAATATGATTATCATTCACATTGATCAGTGGTAATGATGAGGTAAAATAGAAGAGGTATCATCTTCTGGGGAAAAAATTCTGACACCCAAATATAGAGTATATGAAGTTTAACATTTTGTGAAGGTCTCTGGTTTGTCGCCAGACGTTTAATATACTTGATTCTGTACCAACCTTTCTAGCCACAAAATAATAATAATGTAACATCAAGTATGAGAAGCACATATAAGTTCTAAAATTTCATATTATGAACACAAGTCACAAAGAGACTAGATTCACAGAATCGTTACAATCACATGCCCTAGAACAAGTGCTCAAAAATGTCTTGATACTTGGGGTATAATGATATGTGCAGTTCAAAAATATTATCTTCACCTCTTGGATGTCACATAAAAGCACACACAAAAAAGAAAAATCCCAGAAATGTATTTCTGAAGGAATATAAATAATCTTCCATCCCCAAAGATGGATAAAATCAAAGAGTAAGCTAAGATCAGGCAAATGCAACACAGAAGGAAGTAAACAGTATTTGCATCATCAGTAATAAGAGGGCCCAGGGTAGTAGATCTGAGAAAACACCAGCAAAACATGCTTCTTGAAGGAAAGGAACATGTTCTAAAGGGCAACACCCTATCTCTTGGTAACAGCAATAAGTTTAGAGATTGGTGATAAGGACAAATGTTAGAAGTTGTTCGCATCCTGGCTTGATTTCAGAAATGTATATGAGCAGGTCAACACAAAGAATCCCCCAGGTCAGTAATGTTTGCAGAATCACTCTGAAGTTGCAGAGGAGAACTTTTAGATGGTGTAAACCACCTAATATGGAAGATTAATTTGGTTGTGTGATACAACCCCTATAACATAAAAATTTTAGACATCTAGGAAACCCTAAGTCATTAAATTATGAGCAATAAAGAAGAAAATACTGCAGTCACAATATATATGTATGAGGGCTAGCAATTAAATTTGCAAACTCATCATAGAAATCGTGCTACATGCCTCATTGCTGAATATCACTACAGTCACCTTCGAAGTACTCCCTTTGGGAAGCTATACACCGACTCCTAGTTCACCCTTCAAAGCAATTTTGGAACTCTTTTTCTAGAATGGCCATCAGAGCAGTCATCATGTTACCCTTGATGCCTTGAATGTCATCAAAATATCTTCCTAATATTTCCTTTATCTTCGGGTAAAGAAAGAAGTCATTGGGGGCCACACAAGGTGAGTGGGGAGGGTATTCCAATACAGTTATGTGTTCACTGGCTAAAAACTCCCTCACAGAGAGTGCCGTGTGAGCTGGTGCATTGTTGTGATGCAAGAGCCATGAATTGTTGGCGAAAAGTTCAGGTCATCTTAACTTTTTCACACAGTCTTTTCAGCACTTCCAAACAGTAAACTTGGTGAACTATTTATCCAGTTGGTACAAATTCATAATGATTAATCTCTCTGATATCAAAAAATGTTGATAGTCTTGTGCACCTGAAACTAATAATAAAAAAAAAAAATGTTGGTAGCATCGTTTTGACACTTGATTTGGACTGACAGAACATTTTTGGTTCTGACGAATTGATTGACTTCCATTGTGCACTTTGACGTGTTGTTTCAGAGTCGTATAGGTACCAAATATTTCATCACCAGTGATAACATGGCTCAAAACACTGTCTTGCCTCTCTAAAAGGTTTGGCAAACTTTGACTCTCCTTTGCTTTTGTTCATCGGTGAGCTACTTCAGGACCATTTTTAAATACACCTTTCTCATGCCAAGATTTTCAGTTAAGATATTCCTGATTCTCTCTCGATGTTTACTTGGTCTGCTATGCTTCTCACAATCAGCCAACAATTTTGACACACAAATTCCACAAATTTTTACAACGTTATCGTCAGTTCTGCTTGTTACTGGCTGGCCTGACCTCTCCATCAGTGACTCATTCTCTCCCCTCAGAAAACGTTTAATCCATTTGTACACTGCCATTTTCTTCATCGCATTATCCCCATAAACTTGGACTAATATGTCTCTGATTTCATTTTACTCTTGCTAAGTTTAACAAGAAATTCAGAGTTTGTTTATTGTTCTAATTCAAGACATTCTCGTGACGGCAAACAAAAACATGCAACAACAATAATGAAAGCCACTCAGCAAGACACTGCCACATGTCGACATGAACACAGCTGTGAGACTGATATACCAAGGTAATGAAACCTTACTGAGCTGTTTGTACAGTGCTGCCAACGTAAGTATATGGTGGCACGTTCGTGAATGTAATTGTCAGACCTCGTATGTGAATTTGACTTATGTAGAAAATCAGGATAGATGTATTCATTTCATAAATATGTGTTTAATTCCCATTATGTACCAGACCTTTTGATACATGCCAGATATCTAACATGAAGACAAAATCCATGCCATCAAAAAACTCACAATTTGGAATGGTCTGTTTGTTAGGATCAAGCCAAGTTCAGATCAAAAGCAAGGAGAGACAGGAATTAAAACCTGTACATTCAGCAGGCCAGAATAATGGGCCAACATGTGATGCCCAAAAAGATATTCAGGCATTGAGAGCAGAAGGCCAAATGACAGGATTTAATGAAAGGCTACTGCACATACTTCAAAAAGAGTTTTTATCAGACATAGGTATTCATATTTATCAACTGCTTTTTAAGCATCTGTAGAAATTGTTCAATGTTATTTTTCCTTCGATCAATTTTGTTGCTAAATCTGAATAGATTTCTAATAACAAACTACATTTTATTACTAGAATCTACCCTACATGATGGTTTTTACTTTCATGTGTTTCAGATTTTCATTTGCTAATATTTTAAAGCATTTTTGCATTGTTTCAAAAGTGAGGCTAGTGGATGATATTTTTCATTTGCATATTATTGTGGAATTTGATACAATGATACAATATTGTACTTGCTTTGTAAATAATATTTTCCCTCTTCTCAACTCTGACACAGTTTAAGTAGTAATAAGATTTTGTGTTTCTGAAAGATTTGAAAGGATAGACATGGGTCCACAGATCTTGGTGCACTTTGTGTTCTAACATTTTTCCTGGTTATTTGATCAACTTACTTTTCTAGCAGTTCTAGAGTCCATTCTGACAATGTATATTTGGTATAAAACGTTTCATCATCTCTAATTTTTCATAGAGTTTACCACTGCTTTACTATTTTTTCATACATAATTTGATATCTCTTTTCTCCCCTATTTTTTTCTTGATGGCTTAGCTGTTTTTCATTTTCAAAGAACCAATAACATTCAAAATGTGCTTGTTGTTTTTCAATCCACTACTACCTGCTTTTATCTTTCCTATTCTCTTCTTCAGGTTTCCTTTGGTTTGTTTTGTTGATCATTTTCCTAATTCTTTTAGATAATTAAATAATGCGATTACATTGTTTCCCTTTTAATTAATATAAACATTTCAGACATAAATATCCCATTTAGTGCTGTTTCAGTTAACTTCCAAAGGTTTAGATATGGGGTATTCAATTATGATTACTTGCAAAGTATATGGCAATTTAGGATCGATTTCATTTTTTTGCCACAATATAATCATTAGGGATAATTTGCGTCTTTTAACATTCTGATTTCTGAGGTTCTTGCTTTCTAGATTTCTATTAATTAATAAGATTCAGTTATCAAAATTTCTATTCTATTGAAGTTTTATAATGTTCCAGGAGCCCTTGAAAAGAAAGTTTACTCCCTGTTTTTAGAATATGGATTGTCAACATAATGAACACCAAAACCTGTAGAGAATTTTAATGAGTTTATTTGAGCCAAAGTGATGACATATGCTAAGCAACATCTCAACGGATTGAGAAAATGCTTGAGAGAAGGGCAGTTTTGCAGCTTATTTTATACATCAAAATCAAAGGAGGGGACTTAGGAGGATTACATGAAATACACTGGTGGTTGATTAAGGGGGCAGGAGAAAGCAAAGTGGGGAAATCTCTGGGGTTGAATAAAAAGTAAAATGGAGACATATACTTCTTTTACATTGGTAGGAACAGAGTAGTTAATAATTAACATTTACAGCACACAGAGATTTGGGGGCAACAAGGTAAAATGAGGGGTTCTGTGGTCTGCTCTGGTGTGGTGTGTTGTGCCCTAATGTGTCTGGAAAAAGGCATTACTCTGATATTCCAAAGGTATGTTAGATGCAAAACGACAATAGACAGGTTCTCTTAAGGTAAAGATTGACCTTTGTCAAGGAAGCTACAGGCCCAGAATATGACTACCTACCATGACCTGCTTTCAGTTAGGAATTTTTATGTTCAGATTATCTATCCTATGTGGTTGCTTTTTGTCTCTGAGTTTGTAAGGCCCCCATGCAGGCCTCCCCTGAGCTTGTGAGATTTAGTAAGTGGCCCCGTTTTTATCCAGAGAATGTCTGTTAGATTTATTCATTTGTTTAACTCATTTTTTGGTCTCTTTTCAAAATGTTTTTATTCATCATTGATATATGATGTGTAAATTATCATGATAGTGAGAACCTTATTGAGAATTATATTTTCATTATAAGAAATTTAGTGCAAATTATACTTCCTGTATATCCCTTCCATATTCATTTTATTTTTCTTTCACTAGTACTGGACAGCCCCGATTCCAGTCCCACGGTCCTGAATACTTTCTTCTATTTATAGTCTTAATTTAGTTACACTCTTCTAAAACATGAGGTTAAAAATGAAGTAGAATCCCACATATTATCTGACCAATATGGATTACCATGGAATGTTGCCTCTGTCTATTTAGCTCCCATGCTGTTACTATATATCAGGTTAAGATTGCATGGAAAACGCTGAATCTCCAAGGTGGCTCTCGTGAGCACAAATTCAACATGGATTCTGTTGGGAAAGGCAGTCTCCCGCAGGCAGTCTTTGTATTCCCATTCAGCTGCATAAAAATAAGCCGTGGGCCTGGGAAGAGACCTCACAGTTTATGCTGAGCTGATCATCTTGTGTGGGAATATCTTTCCCTGTTCAGATTCAATGTGTACTTCTTTGTTAAGCACTTGCATTGTGTGGCACCTTGCCAACTCCACTGCTATAGCTGTGTCCCCTCCCTGGGGGAGAGGCAAGGACCATCTGCAGCAGCACAAGAAGGGTGTATACAGGTTAATTGCCCTGCACACACTTTTGCGGGGGGGAGGACCCACTGGCCATGGGGGACTGACACCCAATACTGAAGCTGATCTTCCTCTGCCTCTTCTCTCTGTGAGTAAAGCACTGTTCCATCCAATGCTGACTGCGTTGTTTTCTTTGGCAAATCCACTATGAAAATGCAGTGGGCAGACATGTGCAGACCTCTACTTCTGATAAGAAGCAACAGATGCCCCTTAATTAACAGATTCATTAACACCCATTATATTATCTTGCTGGTTCCACTGACTTTCACGTGTACATTTCCTTACATATACTAGATACGTTAAAAGTATTCCTTGAACAAAAGAATTACGTAAATGAATACAGGAGGTATGGGTTACAAAATTTATGTAATCGAGGTCTTTTACAAAGAGCAGTATTTATTACTTTTATGTTTGAAGAAAAAATTTCATTCCAAATTAACTTCAATTAAGTCAATAAATGTCATTCTTGAAAGTTATGTGTTTATAATTGCAGTCACTTACTGTAATTAGGCAACACTTGCTTTGAAGAAGGACAAGCAGTTTTGAACTGTGTGTGGCAAATGATACCTGATGTAATGTAAGCCATTTATAACTGGGTAACTCTGTATCAGTCTAAGATCTGTAATAAATACTTCAAGTAATGTTTTACCAGTATGGAAATAATTGTCCAATTAGTGATGCACCAGTACAGAATGACAAGAGCTTTATAAAAAACAAAATACACACTCAATGATTTGGAGGATAAATTATGGAGGTGAAAGAAAAAAGAAAGTCACATTATTAATATAGAACTTCTACTAAATAATCCGTTAAAATCGCTTTTAAAAATATTCTTTAAAGTCCCCAATGTGTACTACTAAAAGCATTGTTCCTAAATGTTGATCAAATCACATACATTTGTTTTTTTTTTAATTTAGTTGTAAAGAGTTTCATAAAATATATATATATATAATCTCCTTTTACTATTTTTTTGGAACCACATATTTTTAAGTCAAGAGTAATTATCACAATGTATTTTGTTGAATTATGAACATTGATCTTAGGCATTGCCACTGACGGGAGTAATACAAGGATAAAAAGTACAACAATCTGTTTTATATCTTTTACTATGATTTATTGCAATCAAGTACTTATCATTGTCTGAAGTTTTAATATTAGCTATTTTAACTACCTCTCTCCTCCCGAGACAAAGCAGATCAGGAATTGTGTTTTCATTACTACTCTACCCTTTCTAAATAGAAGAACCCTTGAATGCACTAAGTAGCACTCAAAAAAATATTGTGGCATGCATGCATGAATGCAGTTACATCAGTTAATTGTTTTTATTCCTGGTAACTTAGATGAATACATGTTCAGAGAGACCTTAGGGCATCATTTTTGATAGGATGATTAGAGAAGTCTTCCCTGAAAAGATGATAGTTAAGTAACTCAGAAAAATGAAAAGGAGCTAGCCAGACAAAGATATGGATCGGCAGAATTCCAAGCAAAGGGATACAAAATCCCTGACTTTGGAATTAATTCACTGTGTATTATTTTCCCAGTACAGTGGCAAAGACAAATGCAAAATTAATTGTGTACCACAGTCCCAACCAAAAGGAACTTAAAACTTCCTAAGGAGATGGAGTAACATGTGAATACATTTTTTTTTAATCACAGACACGTGTATTATATTGTGAAGGCTCTTTAATAAATACCGTATCATCTTTTTTATTAATTTTTTTTTTAGTTTCAGGTGTACAAAACAGTGTAATAGTTAGACATTTATACCCCCCACAAAGTGATAACCCCCCTTCCCCAATCTTCTACCTTTTTGACATAGTATATAATAGCATTATCATCTTAATAGATTTGTCTTCTACTCCTAGTTTCCAACAATTTGTTATGAATGGGTATTGAATTACATCCCGTGATTTTTCTGAATATTTTGAGATGATTATATAATTTTATTGTGATTGCATTAATATACTACACTGATAGATGTTCAAATAGCAAGCCATTCTAGAATTCCTGTAATATATATCCTACTTGGTTCTTGATGTAACAGTCTCTTTATATCATTGAATTTTGTTGGCTGATATTTGTTTAGGATTTTTGCTTCTAAATTCATGAATAAGACTGGATTGTACTTTTATTGTCATGAATTTGTCAAGCTTGTATGTCAAGGTGATGCTGATTTCATAAAAAGAGTTGAGAAATATTTCTTCTCTTCTTATTTGCTATTAGAGTTTATGTAAAGAGAGATGCTATTCCCTCCTTAAATGTATGGTACAATTAATCAGTGAAGCAATCTGGGCCTGGAGTCATACAATGTTACTAATATTAATATTAAATGTATATCACCAATTTGAATGTTCTATTTTATCTATTATGAACATCGATAATTTTATTTTTCTTGAATTTATACATTGAGTTTTCCAAAATTATTGACCTATCTTTTTCAGAATAACCCCATAATAATTTTTAATTTCTCAAAAATTCACAATATACTTAATAATATTTTCCCATTTATGATATTGTTTACTTATTAGTTACTTTCTGTCTTGATCCATCTTGCCAGGTGTTTCAGTTAGGCATTAGTCAATGATATTGGTCTTTGCAAAGAACTGACTTCTGCCTTAATCACCTTTGTCATAGGGTTATTTTCTATTTTAATATCTGTTTCCTTCTGCATTTTTTTTCTACCTTTTGCTATCTTTTGGTATAATTTGCTGATTTTTTTCTATTTTTATTTGGTATAATCTGGAATCATTGATGTTCAGTCTTTCTTCTTTTTAATGTATTCATTTATGGCTCCATATTTCCTGTTAGCTGTATCCCCCAACTTTTGATGTCATACTTATTCCCATTGTGATGTTTTCTTTAAATCTAAAAGCTATGAGCACTGTGTTATATGAATTTAGATTATTTGTGGGATTTCTAGCTTTCCTTTTGTTATGACTTGATATTAATTCTACTGGGCCTGAAACATGATTTACTTCACTTAAAATTGATGCTACTAGCTTTATGCATCAGCATATGTTCAATTTCAGTAAATTATCTTGGAGCAATCTAAAGAGATCTTTATTCTTTAGTCATTGGGTGCAATGTTATTTATATGATAATTAGGTCATGTTTGTTGACTTCATTTTTGTTAAACTTTTCTGCATTTATCCTAATTTTCAGTCGGCTTGTTCTATATGTAACTGAGAAAATTATCTAAAATTCCCCAAATATGATTGTGGATGCATTTATTTATCCTCGTAGCACGTGTTGGTTTTATATATTTGAAATAATGTTAATTGGTCCTTCAATTTTAGAATTGCTGTATATTCTCAGTATACCAAAACTTTTACCATTATGAATGTCACTCTTTAACAAAATATTGTACGTTATTCTAATATTAAGAGTTTTATCAATTTTCCTTTACATAATATTGGCATGGCATATATCTTTCCATTAGTCTAATTTTTATTTTTCTAAGCATTTGTCTTTTAAGCAGTGTATAGTTGTTTTTTAATGTATTCTACTATAATAACTGATACATTTGCGTTTAATATTACAATTTTACTATTAACATTTAATTTGTCTCAATCTGTATTTCTTTCCTTCATTACTTACCACCTTTCAATGGATAATTTTTATACCATATTTTCACTTTGATTAGCTTTTTTATATACAATCTTGCAGTATTCTTATAACAATTACTCTAGAGATTGCAACACAGATCCTTGACTTATTCAAGCCTAATATTTGTTGGACAATGCAGGAAATAACCTGAATTCCACATTTTACTCAGGCATATTTAAGATTTCCTTTTGTCTTTGGTTTCTAGTAGTTTTACCCTGATTTACATAGGTTTTGTGGAATATCCAGTGTAATTTCTTGCAGACATTAGTGACTATTAAATTTGAATAATTTTTTTTAAAATCAACCTGAGGTGTATTTTATTTAGAATAAAGTATATCAATTTAAGTTATGCAACTGTAATAGTTATTATTTTCAATAAAATATTGGTTAGAATTATGGATAAAAGGTCCTATTGCCTTTTTCCCCACTCTTAGAGGGAACTTATTAAAAGAAAGCAACCTCCAAAGTTTTACATACATGCCATTTATTAGATTAATGAAGTTCTCTACTGTTCCTCATTTGCTGATTTTTAAAATGACGAATGTGTGTTGAATTTCTCATCACACCAAAGCACTGTTAAATGCTTTTGCTGCATATATTGGAATGATCATCTTTTCTTTCATTTTTATCTTTTAATGTTGTTGTTTTTTTGTGTGTGTGTGTTTTTTATCTTGAAAAATTTGGGATTTTTATCCACTCATTAAGAATCACACTGATGCAACACTAGCCTTTTTGCAGTTGGAAAGCGGAAGCATAGAAAGATGCAATAGAATCAGCTATGGCACCATTGAGGCAGCCTAGGTTTGCGTTGGGATGATGGTTCCACCATCATTCTGGCTACCACTCACTCTCCATGACCTTGGGTGAAGTGCTTATATTGCTCTGGATTCTGTAACATAGCTTTAAAAAGTGTTTTTGTTTTACCTGACAATTAACATGGTAAGAGTCAAACTGCAAATTCCGACAAGTCTGAAAGGTACAACAGTTTGGATCTCAGCTTAGTAAACTTTTTGTCTATGGTGTATTGAGCAGTAATAAGTCAGGTAGAACAATGGCAGAGATTATACACTAAATTTGGGATTCATACTCTCCTAGGTTCTCACTTTTCTAAGATTCCCTCAGCACTGCCCTATGGCTCCTCTAGCCAGAAAGATGTATAGCCACCAAAAACTGTGAAATTCACATACTGATAGTCACTGGTAACAAAATTTGCCTGCATTAGTTCTCTTAGAGAGTTGTTTTATAGCTTAGAGTGAATAGTAATTTATTTGGATGAATTTTTTGTTCTTAGAACTTAAATCCCTCATACCAAAAGGATAATTAAATTTGGGCAGGGAACGTCGTTTTTCACAGAAATAGAACATATAATCCTAAAATTTATATGGGACCATAAAAGACCCCGAATAGCAAAGGCAATCTTGAGAAATAAGAACAAAGTGGGAGGTATAACAATACCTGACTTCAAATTATACTACAAGGCTACAGTAATCAAAACAGCATGGTACTGGCATAAAAACAGACATATAGATCAATGGAACAGAATAGAGAGTCCAGAAATAAATCCACGCCTATATGGCCATTTAATCTACGACAATGGAAGCAAGAATGTACGATGGAGTAATGACAGTCTATTCAATAAATGGTGCTGGGAAACCTGGACAGACACATGCAAAAAAATGAAGTTGGACCACCTCCTTACACCATATACAAAAATAAATTCAAAATGGCTTAAAGACTTAAATGTAAGGTCTGAAACCATAAAATACCTAGAAGAAAATATAGGAAGAAACTTCTCAGACATTACCCGGAGTAAGATTTTTACTGATATACACCCTCGCTCGAGGGAACTAAGAGAAAAAATAAACATGTGGAATTATATCAAACTAAAAAGTTTTTTCACAGCAAAGGAAACCATCAATAAAACAAGAAGGGATCCTACTGAATGGGAAAAGATATTTGCCAATGATATATCTGATAAGGGATTAATATCACAAATCTATGGAAAACTTACTCAACCCAACTCCAAAAAAACAAACGATCCAATTAAAAAATGGGCAGAGGACTTGAAGAGACATTTTTCTGAAAAGGACATACAGATGGCAAACAGACATATGAAGAAATGCTCAACCTCACTAACCATCAGAGAAATGCAAATAAAAACCACAATGAGATACCACCTCACCCCAGTCAAAATGGCTATCATCAATAAATCAACAAACAACAAGTGCTGGCGCGGATGTGGAGAAAAGGGAACGCTTGTGCACTGTTGGTGGGATTGCAGACTGGTGCAGCCGCTATGGAAAACAGTATGGAGGTATCTCAAAATTTTGAAAATGGAACTACCTTATGATCCAGTAATTCCACTCCTAGGTATCTATCCGGAGAAATCCAGAACTTCAATTCAAAAATCTTTATGCACTCCTATGTTTATTGCAGCACTATACACAATAGCTAAGACATGGAAACAACCAAAATGCCCATCGGTAGATGACTGGATTAAGAAACTGTGGTACATTTATACAATGGAGTATTATGCAGCCATAAAGAAGAAAGAAATCTTACCATTTGCAACAACATGGATGGATCTAGAGAACATTATGTTAAGTGAAATAAGTCAGACAGAGAAAGATAAGTACCATATGATCTCACTTATTTGCGGATTCTAAAGAAAAGAATAAGTGAATGAACTAATCAGAAACAGTTTTGGAGACAATGAGAAAAAACTGAGAGTTGCTAGATGGGTGGGAGGGGTGGGGGGTGGGGGGGAGGGTGAGGAGATTGGAGGGCAGTCGGTGACCGCAGGATGGCCACGGGCTTGAAAATTAATCTGGGGAACGTAATTTGGTGGTTACCAGAGCGTAAGGGGGTTGGGGGGGGGATGAGGGTGAGGGGGATCAAATGTATGGTGATGGAAGGGGAGCTGACTCTGGGTGGTGAGCACACGGTGTGACTTGTGGATGATGTGATGCAGAGTTGCGCACCTGAAATCTATGTAATTGTGCTAACAATTGTCACCCCAATAAACTGAAAATAAATTAAAAAAAAAAAAAATTGGGCAGGGTTTCAATGACGTCACAGTCTTGAAGGGATTTCATCGGCTGGATATCTTTCATCAATTTTGGAAAATTCTATATTGTGATCTCTACAGACATTCAGTCTCTCCATTTTTTTCCAATTATCCCTTTCTGTGACTTGAATTAGACTTTCAAGAATATTTGGCCTTTAAACTATATCCTCAGTGTACAGTGACCATATGCCTTAGTTTCCCCAATCAGTCCAAGTTTACACCTCTGGATATCAATTAATATCTGTTAACTTAATCACAAACTTTCATCCTCAAAAACTCCACAGTTTAAAAATAAATTTTATTGTCATCTTACCCATATCTCTGTTTTAAATTTTGTGTTATCTATCTTTTTGTCTTTTCAAACTTCAATCTTGAAGTTTTCTTCCGATCCATTTCCCTTTTCACAGACTTTCTCTCTTTATTCATGACTAATCTATTGTTTAACCCATTAATTTGGTTTTTAAATGCTGCTACAGTATTTTTCATTATGTATTAATCAATAATGTATACTCATATTTATTTCTTAAAATATTTTCTAGTTCTCTACCAATCTGATTAATCTAGTTCTTTTCCTATTGTTTTCTCTGGATGTATCTATTACTTGGATTCTCTGTAGATTTCCTTCTATCGTTTATTGTTTGTCTTGCTTTTCAGTACTATAGCACTGTCTCCTGGAATGTCTTGTTACATGTAATTTCACACTAGAAAATGAATATAAAATATTACAATGGTAATTTAATACTCTGACTGATGGTTTCTTTCACAAAGAGAACTTATTTATATCTGCCTGTGATAAGTGACTGTGCTAAGGAAACTAACAATCTCAGAACACTGTAATTCATTTAGTTTAAGAGGATCGTTTTTATTCATAAAATGTTCTAATTTCTCTACAACATGGTATACCTATTTTCATATTCTTAAGTATCTCCATGTAAAGAAGATAAAAATAAGCAGATTTTTATTTTTAAAAAAATGAAGATTAACAACACTTGATTCAGAGTTTACTACATGTCATTTTAAAAGGTAAAGTTACCTAATCTGCATAGATGATCAAAGAGACTACATAGTTCACTAGGTCAAACTGTAGAAAAATGAGATGCCTAGAATTTCTTCCTATTATGTCTTCCACACGATTGCCAGTGACAAAATAACTTTAAGTATGCAATTACTCCTTCAAAATTGAAAATAAATAAAATAAAAAGAACTCTTATTTATTCTGGTGCCATTTTTGTCAATAAGACTTCAAAGGGAAAAATACTGCTCTAGGAAAATTAAATTTAAAACACTCAGTGACCTAAAAGACTTTCGCAGATTTGATTATTTTAATATTAACCACAGGATCTCTTTTCACATTACTTATACAAGGATTATGGGATCCATAGAAAAGCATTTCTTCCAATGTGTTCCATAAACAACCCTATCAATCAAATTTGAAAGAAACCCACTATTTCCCAACAAGACATCCAGGCATCCCTTGGGTGACAGACACCGTGCACATAATAATCACATACAACTGGTTCTGATTTCCCAAGCCATTGCTGTCAATGTGTAATAAGGAAGAAGCAAAACTGGTTATCAGATCCAAATGACGACACCTCAACTCCTCTAGTAAACTTCATTATCTACACATTTCACTGGGCAATTACCATACTTAATCAACCATGCAAGCTTCTTTCTACTGGAGGAGACTTCACAATTCTGCTGGTCTTAAGGAAAATTTGCTACTGCTAGCCACTGTGATGTCAAGAGCAGGAGAAGGTTTGGTGGGAGTTTTGTGACCATATTTCAATTACAAGATATACTAAAACCTGTATTCTCTATTACTAACATTATGGAATAATAATGCAGAAAGTCACTGCTCTGTCGTCCACACTATAGCTTAGAAAATAGTATTGGTTCCTTCAATAACCTAACAAAATCATAGTTTTAGAAATCAAGTGTAGTTTATAAACTGGCATTATTGAATTATAAATGTCATAAAATACCATTTAAAACTAGAATCAGAAAATTAAAGGGAAGAAAAATAGATTGAGAACCAATATTTTTGCTCAGAGAATGGGTATGCCAGGTATTTAATATATTATCTCATTTCATTCTTATAGCCACCATGTCAAGTAGACATAATACCCATTTTATATATGGATATTATGAGGCTTATAACATCTAAATAACATGACATAAACTAAAGGTAATTGGTGATATACCCAATGTTTTAACTCAGGTCTCAAAGCTGTGAAAGTTTCAATTCCAGAGAACTCTGCTTTATTGAATAATCTGTTTCAGCATTCGTATAAGTAATCCATGTATCACACATTTTCAAATTATTAGCATTCAGTAGAATATGAATATACTGATTACTTCAAATGCATATTGATGATTCAATGGGCAATTAAGGATTTTACAGAACCTCAGGTTCATCTTTTTAAACAGAAATAATTAAGGTGCATGCCTACATGTAGAAAAATTCTGACAAAGCATTCTAATTATGTGTATTCTATTTAATAGGATTCTGCTTTTAAATAGAAATGAATACCACATAGAAATGAATACCACTACAAACTGCATCTTGAACATTACAAAAGCCTCATGTGTTTGGTACAAACCTTTGAGGCAATGACCCGTAGTCCAATGAAATGTCACTGAAACAATACAAGTGATTGACCAGAAAATATTTCAAATCCCCTGTTATTGCTACTACGGCCTACTCATACTGACAACCACTGGATGCAGGGTACTCCCTGGGCCGATAGCCTTGAACAAGGGAATTCAAGTCACTCGTGTGCTTTTCATTTGGTAAATTTCAACACTGCAAATCAGCACTGATTCTATACATTTTGTTCAACATTTGTTCAGACTATATTTACTTTCTAATACTGCTAAATTATCTGGTTCTGTGATTACAGATACAAGAAAGAGAAAATGATTTTAAAATATTTTTCCTTCAATTTAAATAACCTGATGATAAAATGCTTCCTGTATCTATTGATCGACACAATGGACTTTTAGTGAGACAGAAAAGAAGGTCCTATATTCTGTTTTCAACAAAGGATTAGTCAGAAACTCCATGGATGGGCCATGAGCGTGGGCAGTTTGTATTAGCTCCTGCCTGACGGGTGTTACCCATCGGACAATGCTGACTCTATTCCTGGTGCACTGAGGTGGGGGGTGATTTCCAGCTGTTCTTTTGAGGGTATAAAGACAGTTTATCGTATATTTACTCACTGAACATTAAGAGTTTATTATATATAAGGCCCTGTGACATGAGGATTGGAAGAAAATAAACCCAACAATCAGGGAAAATTCCAAGTTAAATAATAAAAGCAAACTTAACCTAGACTTTGTTTTCTTTCTTTCAAATAGCCCCATGGCTTCTCTACTGTGTTTCCCCGAAAATAAGACCTAGCTGGACCATCAGCTCTAATGCATCTTTTGGAGCAGAAATTAATATAAGATCTGGTATTATATTATATTAGACCCAGTATTATATTATATTGTATTGTATTGTATTGTATTGTATTATATTATATATTAGACCTGGTCATATATTAAAATAATACCAGGTCTTAAATTAATTTTTGCTCCAAAAAACTCATTAGAGCTGATGGTCCGGCTTATTTTCAGGGAAACACGGTAGAAGCACACTCATATCCCTTTACCTACCCTTAGAACATTCTTACTCAGACCTGCCTAGGCCACTGCCCAGTCCTAAAAAATACAAAACAAAACAATAAAAGAAATAAATAAAGAAAGATAGAAAGAGTAATTACAGAGTTACACAGACTCACAGTTACACAGGTAGCTTATATGTTGTTTGTGCTTCTAGCCACTACTATAGACATATGAAAACACTACATAAGAAGCTTTATTGTCAGTTCTGCATTAAAGCCCTAGAAATCACTGTGCTAGGCAAATCAATCATGGAGCTTTTGGGAAAATTTTGGGTATGGCATTGCATTCAAAAATTCATCAGTGACACTTCTAGAAACAAAAACAAAAGAAGAAACACAAAAAGTAGTACAATTTTACACATGTTAAATGGATAAGAAATACATAAATACTACAATACTACAGTTAATGTGACATTTTGTTTCAAAAGAGAATCTGCTTATCATGAAATGCTGAAAGAAAGTAGAACGGTTATCTGAGGTCAGGTGGAAAGTTGCAACACAGGACACAATGGGTGTAGCTCATTGCACACCCTGTAAACTGAGGTAACTGATAGATGGTTGAGGTGTGTGCATGTATGTTACGTGGTTTGCATGTACTACCAGGCTCAGTTCATCTGGAGACAGTTTCCTGCATTCTTTAGTATTTCTCAAGGATGAAACTGCCCATACGTATATGCAAAATTAACGTCTCACAAAAGTCATTCCTAATACATCAACCATGCTAGAATAAATTTCCATTTTCAACACAAGTGCTATAGAACTGACTGTATTTAAAATTGCCTGACTGATCCACACTCGGATTAGGATTTAAAACAGAGAAACATACCGATAAATCTGCACACAGAGCTCTGACACTGCCAGTAATTACTTTAAAACACTTGATCATAGGCAAAGTGACAAGTATGTGTAAATAACTTTTCATCTGTACCCTGTTGGTAGTTACCAATCTGAAGAATCTCAATCAGAACTATCTCTTCAGGGATGGGTGGTTTTTGTTTGAAATACTCAAATTCTAAACCGATACTAGGAGATGGCTATTGCTTAAATTACCTTTATCACTAATCAAGCTCCCAACAGAGCCTTTGTCAATTGATGTAAGTATTAGAAATAATATTAACTAGTAGAATGTGTAGAAGACATGTGAAACAACTAGGAATATTATATAGAGAGAGATACTTTCTTACTTGCATGGAGAAGGCATATGGATCAAACATGATAAGCAGGCTAGACTTTACGATCGCATTTAAATCTGATAGATCTTCTGTCCAGGGAGGTTACATGCTGATTACACCACCTCATTCATACATGAAATTTAGCTAGAATACTGTTAAATGTATCTTGATGAGGCGTTAAAGAAAGATATTGTCAAAAATGTCTCAAAGCTGAAGCTGTATAAAACTGTGTTCTAGTTGTTTCATGGAATAGAATGAATTTAAGATTTGCCTTCATTTCTCCTTGGTAGTAAGTTTGTAGGAGTAGAACCTAAACTTCCTCCCATGTTTAACTATAAGGAATGCATCTATACCTACCAAAAAAATTACCCAGTAATTATAAATGACCAAACTGATTTGATTAAGTTTACAGTAATTCACACAATTCCACTGTTTTCTAGCTACAGGTTTTTTTTCTTTATTCTCTATCTATAAATATTTATCTTACTTTTTTCCAAAATTACTCAATAAGTAAACTGAATAATGTAAGATCTATTATATATATATATATATATGTATTATATATATACACACATATATGTATATATATATACACATATATATACACACACACATATATATACATATATATACACACCTGATATATACATACACCTCAACTTATATGTATATGTATTTATACATAAACCGACATTTTTATTCATAGTTTTATTTGCAAAGCATTTATAACCTTTCCTAGTCCTCTTGTATACACAATATCATTGTATCGCTTAAATGATGCATTCAGGCAGGAATCATCTTCTCCATGTTACACATGAAGAAACCCTGGAAACACTAGAAGGTCAAATGATTTACTTAATGTCACTTAATCAGCCTGAGGCAAACTCAGAAACATCCATTGCTCATAGTCTGCCCCATCCACTTAAGGCCCAGCCACAAATAACACTTATGTTTCTGATGCAGCCTTAGAATTTGAGTTCACCTGGTAAATAACTTACTTCTACATAAAAATTTAGGATTTGGAGAGTTTCAATTTTAATATGTTATTTTTATTTTTTGTTTGGTTATGATCAGTCTCCATTACTATTACTTTAATGACCATGAAAAATTAAGACCTGTCTCCAAATAGCCAACTCGGGACAGAACTACAGGTTACAGATGAGCCTATCACGTAACCAAAAGATTCATTTTCCAAGTCCCCTGGAGACTTTCTTTTTGGAACCCTTTTTTTTTTCATATTCTCACTACTATCATTATACTCCTATCTTTCTCACAGAGTCGCCCATTTACTCCCAAGGGTCTCCAGCTGATTGTAAAGTGATTTTCTCATGCTGAACTTTCTGTAAATCTAATACAAAGACCTAAGTTTACGAGTTAGTGTAAGAATATATATGACATCTGTGGAACTACATTCACATCTTTGAAATGTGTAGAAATTAATCGTAGTTAGTAGATCCAAAATTATAGCTTTCCAGGGCAGGTAAAATATGAGCGTGAGTAAAATGACATTTTTGCCACAGTGCCTTAAGGCTGAGTGAAGCCACCCTCGGGATGAAGTTCTCCCTCATTCATGCACATACACAGTAAAACGTCCTAGAAGCAAATTACAAGAAAGTGTTGTATGATGGTAAAATTATGGATTTTAGTTTGGGCTTTATCCTGAGTTATAGGTGGAAGATCAATTGTTAATATTGTCTTGATCATTTGTAACAGTGACCAGAAGCATATGAGCAATGGCACAGTATATGGATGGAAATGTAAATAATGAAAAACAAACCCAGGAAGCTCACTCTCTACCTAAATTTGTTTTCCTTTAGAATTTCCCTTTGTCCTAATGGGACTGATAGGTACTTTCATTTGAACAGCAAGGACACTGTATTAAAGAACACTCTTCCAAGAAATATCAAATATCAGGGTGGCCTGATGGCTCAGTTGGTTAGCACGCGAGCTCTCAACAGCAAAGCTGCCAGTTCAATTCCTGCATGGGATGGTGGGCTATGCCGCATGGAACTAAGGATTGAAAACAGCGACTGGACGTGGAGCTGAGCTGCACCCTCCACAACTAGATTGAAGGACAACGACTTGGAACTGATGGGCCCTAGAGAAACACACTGTTCCCCAATATTCCCCAATAAATATTAAAAAAAAGAAATATCAAATATTTTAAAACTAAATAGTTTTAATGAAAAAAATACGTATAGCACTCTGAAATGTTCATCTTTTTCTGGCAATGATGATTTGAATATAAACAGCAAGAGAGCCTACTAAATGCATTTCCCAAATGTTACATATTGGGTAAAGAAAGGAGAATTAAATATTCCCAGAATCACCTCGCTCATGTTCTTTCATCCATTTTGCTCATTTCTTGTTGATAACCACTTGTGAAAACCTTGGCAGTTGTATAATAAAGAGTCATTTATTTTGGTTTTATCCATTTCACTACATCAATCCATTTTAAATTGCAAGGAGAATAGTAGTATGGGGAAAATATGTAAAGCAAGAAAAATTGCAAAATCAAGAAATAAAATGTAAAATAAACAGATCCCTGAGACCATAAGAAAGCCACAATTATGTGTCTGTCCTACAAATAAATAGATATATAGATGAATAGATACATACATATATTACATACATACATACATACACCTGAGGATAAGGTGATTTCATGGTCTATTTCATGCAATTGACTTATCTCTTCCTTACTTTGGCATTTAAAAAAAAAATAAAAAAAAAAAACTCTGATCATTTTGCATAAGTCTAAGGGTGCAAGCTGCATGCTTCAATCAAATATGCAAGCTGCATGCTTTGCCACATGGCAATACCCAGTAAGTAATGTATTCATTTAGTCACTCAAGAAAATATTTACCAAGTACCTGCTATTTACCAGATAATACGGTCAGATGTACAGGTCAGCAATGAGTAAAATACATAAGGCCTCTGCCCTTATGGAAATTATATTCCAGTAGGTACATAAGAATATTGAAACTATATTTCTAAGTGGTTGTTTTTTCATTTGTTTATTTGTTAAAAAAAAAAAAAAATGTTAGACAATCCTAAGTGGTAATCAGTGCTATGAAGGGAAAATAAAGTGCCATAAGTGCTAGGGGTTGGGAATTGTTATTTTACATAGGGTATTCAGGGGAGACTCTCTTAGAAAGTGGTATTTTAGCAGAGAGTTGAATGAAATGATAAAAGGAAGTCAAAATGATAGTTCAATAGTTATTTAAAGATCCCCTCATTACTCCAAAAATAACATATGGGAAAGCAATCTACTATTCAAGAGCTAGCATTTGATAACTCACTGTGGTTTCTGCTATTGTGATATTAAGAGTGTCTTCCTTTATTAAGGCCAAAATACATAATTTACATGAATTTCTGAAATCAAGCAGAGCAACAGGCAACCCCCACTCCATATCCCTGTAACCAAGTCACTACCCTCCAAATAATTAAAATACAGGTAAATCACATCCACTACAGTCACTTGCATTCTTCAGGCTCTTGTTAGAAGCCAAACAAATTCACATTAAAGGAATTCTAGGTATCTGGATAGTCACCGGATTGGTACAATCAAGAACATGGATTTTAGAAGATGGTGACTTCATACTTATTGGACCTAATACAGTCTATTTATAATGATAGTAAAACAAATCTCCTCTCACTGAAGGAATCACTTTTGAGCTTAATTGGTAATAAAATGACAACTTCATATATTTAAAGGTTATTAAACTATATTATTACCTTTAATGAATAGATATTATAACAGAAAAGAGAACCTTGGAAATATTCACATTGTAACATAAGTCTATTAACCTTTGAGTGTTAAAAATTTTATTTCTTGTCATCTTATTACTAAATCTTTTAAATTTTGAACTACAATCCATAGTCATCTTAATATTACATCAACATCAGAATGTAAAATTTGTGGTAGAACAATGATTTCCATGGTAACATTCAACCTTGTCATAAACACTACAAGAGATAAATGTATTAAAGGGTAGTTGGATCCAAATGTAAAATCCTCTAGTAATTAGAAATAACACCCAAAGAAATTAAAAGAAACTGTGGGAAAAGCAAAGTGCTTTTTTAAAGAAGCAAACCTATCTTATATCATTTTACTTTGGTTCCAACCCTTTATGGAAAATAAATT
Source organism: Rhinolophus ferrumequinum (assembly GCF_004115265.2). Lineage (NCBI taxonomy): Eukaryota > Metazoa > Chordata > Mammalia > Chiroptera > Rhinolophidae > Rhinolophus > Rhinolophus ferrumequinum. The sequence continues at coordinate 67,265,506 of NC_046288.1, read as the reverse complement.
TCTATTAGTACATGGTATTACAAATGTTAGGCAGTGTTTCATTAGTACAGAGTATCTTAACTTAAAGCAGGATAGTGAATCTGAAAAACAGTGGATAAACAGACCCAATACCAATGTAAGCTGGATTAAAAACAAGATCCCGTGGAAGAAGAATGCTTGCCCACATGAGGGAAATATATTACTCTTGAAAGAGATGAAAGAATCGAATGTTTCAAAAGTAATTATTCTTGGAATTCAACTGTTAAGGAACATTTATTTGATTCCCTTCTATGGAATATTTTGATACATTCATATTTCAATTAAAAATAAAACTTAATTGGAAAATTATTTATTATTCCTCAAAATTTTTGACTTAAGACATCTAGATTCCAATGTTAGTGATTTGCCTCTTCCAATTTTTGCCATTGAATTCAAATTTTCAGCTTTTTATTGGGGTCAGATAGTTTCTCATCCAGTATTTTTTTTTTCTTTTAGGCAATACGCATGTATATGAATATATTATCTGTGTTAATAGATCTTTTGATTACAACTTTTGGAGGGAGGGTAGAAAGGAGGACATGAACTGGGAATTTTATAGTCAAGTTAATTATTTTAATGATTTTTAAAACGATTCGAACTTATTAAATTTTCAACTCATTATATTTACATTAAGATCATAAAAATGATCAGAAGATTGCCAACTTTATCTTGATTCCTAATGGATATATATTTGATAGCCAAGTTCTACTTACTGTAGAATATGCCACATAAGATCAATGGGATGAAATCAACAATAAGAGAAACATAATATCTAAGAGGCATGTTTTACAAATACATTTTTTAAAGAACCTCAAAACCACAGAATATGTTCATCTCAAATGTGTAAGAGATGTACCTGGTGGCCAACAGTGACTTCGAACTAGCTAATGAGCTTCAGTCATTAGCCTATCATTGCTATAATCCCGCACATTTTATAATCTTGCTACTCAGTATAATTCAAGAACCAGAAGCATAAATACACCACCTGGGTGCTTGCTATGACTTCAGAAGCTCAGGCCCCACCGAAGACTTTCTGATTCTTACTCTGCATTTTCATAAAATCCTGCGGTGATTTTTTAGGCATATAAAATTTTGAAAAGGACTAGATCTTCCGTGGAATCTTCACTTAAAAATAAGCAAGATACATTCTTTATATAGCCCATTCTTAAGTCCATTTACTTTCATCTCAATGAATTAAATGATACAAATCATAGCTTCAAAGTCTATGAGTTGTATCACTCCCTTACCTGTCTGTAATCTAGGGCATTTGGTTTGCAAAAGCAGTTCTGTAACAGCTGCTAGGTCTATAATTCTGATGCCTCTGATGGTGGTATCAAAACAGGATTATATGGGTAAATAGCTCGGCTTTCTAAAGAGAAAAGAACGGGAAATTTAGTAAATTTTTGTTTTTTTGTTTGTTTGTGTTTTAACTATATTATATATAAACTTGCACTATAATAAAAGCAGAACTACCTTAGTCATTAGCTACCGTGTTTCCCCAAAAATAGGACCTAGCCGCTTCCGAAGGAAGCTCTAATGCATCCTTCGGAGTAAAAATTAATATAAGACCCAGTCTTATATTATATAAGACACGGTATTTTATATTATACTATATTATATTATATTATATTATATTATATTATATTATATTATATTATATTATATTACATTATATTATATTATATTATATTACATTACATTATATTATATTATATCATACCTGGTCTTACAGTAAAGTAAGACTGTGTCTTATATTAATTTTTGCTCCAAAAGATGCATTAGAGCTGATGGTCCAGCTAGATATTATTTTCGGGGAAACACGGTATCAAAATATATTTACATACATTTTGAAATATTGATAATATTATAAATATTTCTAGCTTATCATGTACCAGATACTTATAAAACTGTTACATATATTAGCCATTTAATTTTTACAGGTATCACACAAAGGAGGAACCATAATTGTCTATTTTACACAAAAGAGAGCTAAAGCTAAGGAAAGTTAGTGGTTTTCCCAAAGTGACACAGCTAGAAAATCATAGGGAAAGATTCAAACCAAGTAGCTTATGTCTAAGTCAGCATAATGTGAAATAGGAAAAATTTTTAAATCTTAGAAAAGTTATGTAATATGAAATTTCAATTTTATGTCACTCTATAAATTAAACTTGGTGTGAGTTCCTTATTTGAGTCTAGGAAGGTTCTCAAGGACAGCTACAGGACAGTCCAGTTATTCCCTGGACAAGAAACAGGCAGGAAGTTATCAATGGTATCAACACGTGTGGAATGACAGCTGCAAAACAGAAGATAAAAAGCAATGGTGCAATGGCAGGTGTGCAGAGCTGGGGTTAGAGGATGGGAAAAGGAACCCCAGGAGGAAAAGTGCAGGGTTTGTGAAGTCCTGTGGTTCCAGAGCAACATTCTAAATTCCTAGCATTCGACATGTGCTACTTATACTTGTATGTGAGCCCCAGAGTTCATGAGGGAGATTGTGGCTACATCAGGGGTCTGGATCATGCCAAAGGGGTTTGGATTTACTTTGAAGTTAATTAACCAACTCCTTCTAAGTATTTTCCTTGGAACAAAAGACTTCTGGCTGTCAGTTTTGGCTCTGTTCTAGCTCAGCTTTAAAACTAAAGGATACATCCAATTTGAAAACCTCTTACAGAGAGTCGAAGTCCCAACGTTAACTATACAACATCACTTACCATATAGGAATTTATAATCACTTCTTAACACTCCAGTTTTTTCCAAGGTCCCTGGCTAGTATAACCTCTAAACGCTCGCCCCGCACCCTCCCATTTTCTAAGAGGAGCAGAGAGCCAGTACCCACAATTCTTCTGTTGAGTAATGTTATGCTTTCTTACTAGAAGACATTGTGAACCCGCAAATTTACATTTATTAAATCCTTACTATGCACTAAGCACCAGACCAAGTCCTTTACATTCATTATTTGCAACAATCATAGACAATCATCCTTGTTTCAGGCTCAGAGTAGTTACTGTCTTGTCTCACTCACAAAGAAGGGAGTAAAATTAGAAAATGAACTGAGGTCTAACTCCAAAGCTTTTTGCCTTTTCACCTTACCACTCTACTTCCACGACACAACAGTATAAATTCCTCTCTTTTTCTATTAGATGCAAACACCATGTTTATGCCATTCACTTTCCCTACCATCAATTATAAGATCTATACACTTCAGAATACTAACTTTTATCCCTAAAACAAACAACTCCATGCAGCTCTTCAAGAAGTAGAGAACTTGCTCCTTGTATAGTCCATAAAAATCACAAAGCATATTTGTATATCCATTTTCAAACCAGATAGAGTAACAAGGATCATATTTACTCTCCAAGCTGAATAGCCAAAAGCAAATAAACAAACACAATATAAAAATAATGCTTTTTAAAACACTAGACATCGGTAATTAAAAGACTATGATCTCTAAGACATGCAAAACATGTTTGCTTCCTGTTGCTGTTATAATAAATTGTCAAAAATTGTGTGGCTTAAAACAATGGAAAATTCTCTTACTGTTCTGGAGATTAGAAGTCAAAAGTCATTTCACCAAACGGATATGAAGGTGCTGGCAGGTTTGATTCCTTCTGGAGGTTCTAGGGGGGAATCCATTTTCTCACCCTTCTCAGCTTCTAGAAGTCACCTGTATTCCATGCCTGATGGCCCCTAACTTCATCTTCAGAGTGCATCACCCCCTTCTCTCCGTCCAGAATCACATCACCAAGGCAGCTAGAGTAAACAGGACAAAGTATTAGAGAAGACAGGGGATTGGGAGTTTGTTTGTTTGTTTGTTTGCATCGGAAGATAGGGAAGGAGACAAAAATGGAAACATACTGTTCTAAGATTCATATACCACTTGTGAAGCAGCATAATATCACTTGACGGTAGACCATGATAAGTTAAAGATATATACTAGAACCCTAAAGCAACCACATAAATAAATATACCAGTTATGCTAATATTTGAAAAAAAATTAAACACCACATATATTAGTATCAAAAACTATAAAATATGTCACCTGAAAAACCTAAGTAAAGATGTGAAAAATCAATAAAATGGAAATTAGAAAACATTGGAGATAAAGCAAAGACTCAAATAAAAGGAAAAATACAGTTCAGAAGATTTAATATTGCAAAGATAACAATTATCCCCGATGATCTATAGATCCATCATAATCCCCATCAAAATCACTGCAGGTTTCCTGTAGAAATTGACAAACTAATTCTAATATTTACATGGAAATGCAAAGACATTAGAATAGCTAAAAATAAAAATTATACATTAAAATAGAAGAAAAATTGGGGGACTAGTATTATATGATTTTAATACTTGTTATATAACTACAGTAATGAACTAGCTGTGTTTTGGGCATAAAGATAAAGAGATGAAAAAGAAAGACAATAGAGTTTAGAAATAGACCCACATGTATATTGAGAATTGATTTTTGACAAAAACTGCAAAAGACAATTCAATGGAAAATAATAGTTTTATCAGCAAATTGGTACTGGAATAATTGGATATCCACATGCAAATCAAACCATATTGGAGTTTTGCTTCATATCTCATTATATATAAAAATCAACCCAAGAAGGATCATAGAACTAAATATAAAACCTAAAATGATAAGACTTCTAGAACACATAGGAGAAAATCTTTGTGAACTGGGATTAAACTTTTAGGTATAACATATAAAAAAAAAAATGAGGACATAAAAGAAATATTTTCTGCCTATTTTACAATCCTCTAAACATAAGAGAGAAACTTCAAGGGTGGGCCAAAATCCTCTGCACATGCCTTGAAAGCAATTGTGGTAGTATTGTCCAAACAGGGAAAGGTAATCTCTCAAGCAAGACTCCTACAGTGTCATCCACTGTAACGTTATGCTCCTTGACTCTAATCCATGTCTCATATTTATGCTGTTTGACTTATAGGGCTAAAAACCGTATTTATTACTAGGTATGTATGGTATTTAATAGCAGGCATACAATCAATAGCACTCTGCATTGAAGACGATAATGCTCACAAGTGTAAATTAGACCAACTCTTAAAGGAAACATATGGTTTGTATAGCATACAAAGAAAGCTGTTAAAAAATAATATAAACAATGTAGCCTTCAAAGACCTGGGTATAATTCTTCATAATCCATCTCTTTTACAACAAGAGAAAACAACACTTCAAATAATGAATAAAGGTAAAGTGCAGCAGAGCTGCGATGGACTCAATGAATATGTAACACTGGAAAGAAAAAAAATATTTAATCTTTTAGTCTACTTAGAATTGGGCTGTTTATGATTGCAGCAGATCCTAGCCCACCCTGACTGATGGTGGAGAGCGCAGAAAAAGGGCAACTCTGAGTGAAGTCTTACACTTAGTACAAAGTGGTTAAAAGGGGTGTGTTGTCACAAAACAGCCTAGCCAACAGTCCCCCTGTGTCTTTCCTTTAGGAAAGAACCATAGGGCTTCCTTATAATCCCCAAGGACAAGCTATTGTAGAACGTGCTAATTGTGCTCTCAAAAAAACAACTTCAAAAACAAAAAGGGGGAGACAATAAGGATCCTCCACAAGTACAATTAGCCAAAGCTATGTTTACTTTAATTTTTTTGAATTCTTCTGGCTCTAGCAGTAATACAGAGCCACACGTTGGGCGTACAGCTTCAGAAAGACATTTTAACAATTTCCATAGCCCTAAAGCTTTGGAGGACGTGCCCATTTGGTGGAAAGATATTCAGACTAATCAATGGCAGTTAGGGACCTTGTTAACATGGGGACGAGGTTTTGTCTGTGTTTCTCCAGGACCAAAAGAACATCCTTTGTGGGTGCCTAGTCGGTGCATCAAGCCATCCCATGAACCCCGCACCCAAGACCAGTGTGTCCATCACTCGCCGGATCAGTCCATCAAGTGTCCAACATCAGCCACCGGCTCGGAGATGTAACATCAGCCCCAGCGGCCACTGCCTCTGTTGGCTACTCCTCCATCACCTGGTAAGGAACACTGCAGTGCTTTTGGCCAACCTGCTCCTGCGCCGTCAGTGTCGTCTTCAGCTAAGGCTCCTGAGTCGAGTGCTACTGCACTCCCTACCTGGAGACAGCCTGGGAAGTTGTCCCGAGAGGCTAAAAATAATTTAATTAAAGAGAAGCTCCCCAAAACTGATACCAATATGTTGGTATCCGTGATGGTAGTTCTTTCCATTGTAAGTTGCCTTCCAATGAGTGTCCATGCTGATGATTTTACCTATTGGGCTTATGTTCCCAATCCTCCCGTGTTGACACCAGTAACTTAGAACGATAATGCTCCTCTCATGTACATCAGTGATAGCTCCTGGTACCCAGGACCTGAGGATCAAAGAGGCCCAGAATTTCCTGATGAAGAAGGCCGCGAATTTATACTCTCTGGCCATACAGGCTTAGGCTATTTATATATACCCATTCGTATAGGACCTATTCCTCCGTGTCTTCCTCTCATTGACCAAGCGTGGGTCATTCCCAAAGGAAAAGGAAATGACACTTATAAAGAATTGTTTATGCTCTATGTTTAGGTAAAGGATTTCAGACCCAAGTGTTATATACTCATAGTTTTCCTCCTTCTCTTCATCCGTGTCCTCAAGATAATTGGGTTGAGACTCATTCCCACATTCATTGGGAGGAATGCAGGGGAAGTTTAGATCGAGTGTTATTTAATGACTCTCATGGTACAGTAGTTGATTGGGGGCCATATGGAATTGCTGTTCGCGTTTGTTCTCGGGTAAAATGTTCTGATCCTCAATCATTAAGAGAAAAAATCCTCGAACAAGGCTTCCCAAGAATAATTAAATCACCTTTTAATAGCTCTATTTTTTGGAAAGATAAAGTTTTAGCCCCACTTCAGTGAAGAATGATTAGACCTATTCGAGGTCCTTTACAAAAAAACTCTTTGGAAAGTGACATTAAGCCTAAGGCAAAATAAGCTTTGGAAAGGAAATTACACTAAAAATAATAATAAACAATTTATTCTTAGATCTGAAAAAACACAAATGTTTGATTTACAAGTATGTCTTAAAACTCCTTTTGTTGTTTTTGATTGGAAAATTTACAATTAATTCAACCTTAAAGATAGTTGAATGTCCTCAGTGTCATTTATTTACTTGCTTAGATTCTTCAATTTATAATTCCTCCCAAGATCAGATCATGATTTTGTGGAAAAGGTGGGGTCTATGGATTGCTGTCTAAGCCCCTCGAGTGTGGGAGGGCGCGCCCACTGTTCATATTGTTCTTCAATTGCTTCATAAGACTTTAGGGTTAAAAGATTTATTGGTTTGTTAATTGCTGCTATTCTGGGTGTAATTGCTATAACCACTGTGGCTGCTGTTTCCGGTATCGCTCTACATCAAACTGTTCAAACTACAGAATTTGTACAAAAATGGCATGAAAATGCTAGAAAGTCTTGGAATCAACAAGTCAAGATAGATCAAAAAATTAATGTTAGATTAACAGATTTAGAAACCACTGTTGTATTTCTTGGTGATCAAGTAGAAAATCTTCGCACTATGATTACCTTAAAATGTGATCGGAATGTATCCACTTATTGTGTAACCCCATTTTCTTATAATCAAACTCGTTCCCCTTGGTCTGAGGTGCGAGCCCATCTCCTGGGACATGTTCCTAATCTCACTGTGGACATTATACAATTACAACAAGAAGTTGATCAGATGTCTAATGCCAAACTTCAGCTCCTCCCGGGAGAAGAAACACTATCCGCGGCTGCAGAAGGACTTTCCACTTTAAATCCTGTCAAATGGATAAAGACTTTGGGTGGAGGATTTGCTGGTGCTATTGCTATTCTGTTTTATTGTTCTCTGTTTATTTTGTTTAGTCCTCAGATGTGGACAAATAGCCCTCCAACGTGCAGTAAATGAAAAAACTGCACGGTCTGTGTTTCTCATGCTTCAAAAATGAGAAAGGGGGAGATGTTGGCACACAGCAGCCTAGCCGACAGTCCCCCCCACATCTTTCCTTGAGGAAAGAAAAGTCTATGAGACTGTGCCTTTTTGGGACTTTGCTTATCTCAATGTTTTACACCTTATGTCTCTCTGTCTGGTCCCCAAAAGGTGGTTTGCAGCCAAAGACAGGTAAGATATCTCACGTGAGATACAACCTAAGCCAGGTGGAACCGAGTGGGGTCCCCCACTGAGCTGCCTTAGAAGATCCGAGAAGGAGCCTGGCCTCCCCTTCCCCCTGCCTGGGAAAAGCCCTTGCTGACTCTGGCTTTCCTCTCTCACCTGATTGTGAGAGAAGTCATGAGGGCAATAAAGGTCAGCTCTCTCCACTTATCTCAGCAAAACGGTTACAACATGAGAGACTTGCCCCCCAGGGAGGTGCATACCTCACCTAAGTCATCATAAGACTTTCTGCTCCGGCTGCTTGGGGACAAAGATAATTGGTTTGATTCACTTTTGTGATATGGTGGATGAGTCTCACAGACCGTGTGAAAAAAAATAATATCACTTCCTTGTGTGATTATCAATAAAAGCCACCAGTCGACCCGATTCGGGGCTCCAGTCTCTGGTGACTGCGAGACCCCCTGGCCTTCTGAGATTTAACTGCATTAAGTCTCTGTTTCTGTCTTTCTTAAAACCTAACCCAACACCCTTCTCGCACTGTCACTGCCCGTGTTGCGCTGGACGCGACAGGAGTGGAGAGAAATATTTGCTTTGATCTGGGAACTGGTTACATGAGTGTGCAGTTTATAAAAAATTCATCGATCTCTATACTTATGGGTATTTTCCTAAACACGTGTGTACAAAAAGATACATACATATGCACAGACATACGCGTGTGCATACATAAAATCTTCAGTTATAAAAGCCTTTATTAATATGGTGGTGCAGTTTGAACTAATTTTGTTTTGTGGAAGTTGAATAATTTCAATAAAGCAACAACGGGCATGATGAGAGGCAGAAGGCATTTCAGATTATCGTAAAGCCATACACAGAACTATTTGGAGACAGAACAGGTGAACACTGAGAAGAAGCCATTGAGAAGGGGATTATGGCAATATAGTTTTATGTTATTCAAAGTAAAGATGATTTGTGTGTGTGTGTGTGTGTGTGTGTGTGTGTGTGGTGGTGGAAATAGAGAGGATTTTTTTGAATCCCTGAGGTCACGCTGACAATCGAAGAGATTAAATATAACATGACAGAGAGAAATGAATGCATTTTATTCCAAGATGTTAGACTTTAGGCAGCATTTGGATAATCCAAAAGCACAGAGTAAAAGAAAATTCGGACACAGAAGTAGGTTTCTAGAAAAACCTGGTGTTCTCTCTTCATGATAGACATTTTAGGACAGACACACACATTAAAAAGGAGATATCCTAAAGATGGCAACAATCCTGGACCAAGAAAATAAACAGGCGGCATAAATTTAAGATTGATCTGACTTCTTTACCATTCAAACAATAGAACCGGCACTAAATCTTTATCTTTTAAGTGTAATTTTCTCAATGAACTTTACTATTTGTTTTCTAAAGGTTTGTACATTCTGTTTTTGCCAAAACTTCCATTTCACATAATGAATTAGTAATATATTCTGCTCTGAGTGGATTCTCAATAAAATGTCTAAAATACCCAAAGTTACCACATTTTCTAAGTTAAGCAGTTTTGAAAATCAAAGTTGATCATCAAAAGCTAACAGAATATAGAATTAAAGGAAAATTAGACATGCAAAATCTGCACATTTATAATCTACACTGTTTAAAAGAGATATCCATAATGATTAATTTATTACAAGTTGATCTGTATTTGTTATTCGGTTTCAGGTGAAGCACAACATTATTTTAGTGCTTACCGAGTTTACCATAATTAAACATCAAAATCAAATAGCAGAATGTCTGAGCAGCCAGAAGCTACCAGAAAATCCAGGAGGTAAATTCTCGGTAAGACCATAGGTCAACAGGTACCAGGCACAAGAAAAGAGAGAAAGAAGAAAAGGAAATACAATGTTCAGAGAGAAAGATGAATCCATGAGTCACTGTTAGCCTGGAGACAGAGGAGCGGTGAAGAAGAGAAAAGCCAAGTTCCATCAACTGCAGGAACCAGGAGAGTGCAGGGACCAGAGACTTGAGACTGAACTACAGAAGACAAGGTTGCAGTTAAGCAATGTATTTTTTAGATAAGCTTGATCGCAGAAACAGGAGGCAAAGTGAGGGAGTCCTACAGATGGAAATCGAGTGACCTGAACTGTAGGGAAATAAGAATTGCTGAGGCTGGGAACCAAGGTGAAACTAACAGCTGATTATTTATTAAATCAAACTTCTGTTCCCTTTTGGAAGTATAAGCATTTCAAAATAGAGTGAGTTGTTCATCCTTGAGCAGTTGTAACAATTGTGTCTACTCTCTGGTTCTCAAGGCTATCTACAAGCTTTCTGATGGCACGCTATGTTAGTACGACTCAAACTTGAATGTGCCTGGGGAATCACCTGAGGAACCTGCTGGTCTGGATGGGACCCAAGGGTCTGCATTTCTAAAATGCTCCCATAAAATCCCTTTGATGTTGGTTTTTGGCCCACTGTAGAGTAACAAGGTGCTAAGAGACTTAGGACTGTGAAATAAAACAGAGCAAGATGAAACAAACATGTTTGGGAAATGAAGCATAAGTATACCTGAAATTGTTCTAACTGTTCAAGATTTCAGTTTTCTGATAAAACAAGGGGTATCTAGTGAGTAACATGTTAACCTTCGTTTTGGGGTATTGCTATTTAGGTATCAAAAAGAACAGGGGAAAAAACATCACTTCCCTTTATACACAAAGATTACGTGGCATTGAAGCAATCATTTGTAAGGCATCTACAGAAATTTTTTTGTTAATCGGAGGCATCCTTCAGTGAACCAGCAAAAGGCAATCTGAGTTTTATTCTATAACCTATGAATTCAACAAGAAGTGGAGCGCCCGCGTTCGAGAACATAGGCTTTGTCTACATACTCTCTGGCTCAGCGCTCAATTCTCTCACCATCAGTTTGGGAAAGTTATTTTCTGTCTGAGATGGCGATCCTCATAGACAAAGGCAGATATTTATTTCTCGACAATTTGTGAATTAGATAATATCAAGTATACAAAATTATTATCACAATAAATGGAAGCTGGTTTTTCATATCTGCGGCAATCGCTGAATTCATCTTTATCCATAGAAAGGAGATACCTTTATCTTAAAGGTAAAACATCATTCTAAATAAGGTCTTCAATTGGGTGTGTGTACTTTTACACCACAAGAAAGCAGAGTCTCCATTCTTTGAAAAGATAAAACTAAAGCATAAAATTTGGGGTGACCTCCAAAACCACAGAATCTATGCAATGCCAGTAAGATAAGATGGGTTCTTTTCATTTAAGTATTTTAGTGTTTACCTCCACACTGACCAATTAACTGCCTATGAAAACAAATTCTGTTTACACCATTTGATTAAACTCTTACCCATAGCCAGCTGTCTTATTAATGTTATATAATAATTAAACCATCTATTATATTTCTTGTGCATTTGGTATGAGACTGGTACTAAACACATTTTTACTTTTATTTCCGTTTTTTTAATAACAAATTTATATGGAAAGATAGAAGCTAATCAACTTTGGAAAAATGCTGAATGTTGTCATTGTCCAGGAAAAAAACAAAAGAAGTTAACAGACAGATTTATAATTATTTTAAAATTGAGCTACTGAAACTTATATAGAGAGATATTTGGACTACCTTAATATGTTATCCCTCACACTTGCATGAACATTTTAATATAAATGATATTGAAAAAGAAAGTTACCCAAACTAACTGAATCTGACCCTAGATTGCCATTTTCCATGGACTCTCAGTTTATTTTATTCTATGAGGGAAAATATCTGACATTCAGCAATAGGATAAAGAAATCTCAGTGTTGAGCAATAAAATGTTTCTCATCATTGTATAGGTTTGGCAACGTGTGTAGCATGGCAGCTGGATATCTTTCAACATGATTGTTACATTTTGGCATAATTTTATATAATTCTTCAGTCATATAGACCAACTAGTTTGAACTTCCATGCCTTCCACAGAATACCACTAGTGCCTCACTCAGCTCTTTGGAAATCTTGAGCAGTTTCTCACAGTAAACTTTGAAAAGAAAGTTTACAATCAAAATACGTTCGATTTCATGGAGTACCACGAGTGAGTCACTCGTTGGAGAGAGGCACATTCATATGAGAAAGGTTAGTAGCCTTTTGCTTCCACAATGCTTTACCACCGATAAACTGTGTTATGATACAGTTTCTTTTTCATAGAGAAACTCTCTGCTTTTAGGATACATATTAAGAGGAAGGCCTGGGACCACAAGAAAGTGATAAGAGGGAAAAAAAAAAATTGAAAAAACATCTAAGCACTTCCCAAATAAAATGGATCATTAAATCATTGCAATTATAATTCCATTTTCCAAAAGAAACCGGGGCTTAGGGAATTTAAGTATTTGCCCAAGTTCATACAGATAACAACTGGGAGGGAGATATTTAAGTATCCATCCATTTAACTAATATTTCTTAAGCACACACAATATGTCAGACACTGTTAACAAAGTCCACACTTTTAACCACCATACTTAATGACTTCCTACTGCCAATCACAAAAACACAAACAAGGTGGAATGAGGAAAAACACAATGTTTCAATACTAATTTCAAAAAAAGGCCCCCATCGATATATTTCAAAGGTAAACAGAAGCACCACTTTTATTTTATAAAGTAGCTTTATATTTGTTTTTTTCCTGATACTTAAAATAAATATTTTACTTTATTTTAGTTCCAGTTTCAGTCTCATCTGAAACAGGAATAAAGCATACATGTAGAATAAAAAAAGCTACTAAGACTTTCAAGGCATTAGTATTTCAACAGAACCAGAGACTCAGTATCTGTCACCTTGAGAAAATTCCTGTAGATAATTCTTCTAGACTTATCTAGAAGATAAGTCTAGGTATGATTTAGTGACAAAATGAATGCAAATCTACTTGATTAATAAATTTAATTTGCTGTCAAATGTATAAAACTAATATACAACATCTTGCTCAAAACAATACTAAATATTCAAAGATATTTCAGAAACATCTAGAAAGATAGATAATAGCTTGTTCATTTTGTAATTAGTTCTGAGGCTGCTATAAAAAAGTCTTTAGTCATTAAATATCTGAAATCTATTTAACATAATTGATATACTTGCATATGTAATTCTTCTGATTGTAATCGATCTATAAATAATGCATGCCATTTACAGCAAACATCATTTTGACTTGTTTTCAATATTTATTTTAAAATATATATGGTTTTTATTTCTATATCTGACTTCTGAAAGCCATATATTAAATACTCACAGAATTTGTTTGCTATTTAAACACTACTTGATTCCTATTTAAATATCAGTCTTCAAAGCATTCACACTAGAGGTATCATTAATCATCAAAAACCAATTAAAAACAAGAAAGTTTAGTTAAGTTTAGTTTTAACATTACTTCACTCTCACAAAACAGATGAATACATCTTGCGGGAATGTAAGCAGTTTGCTCATTCCAAAGGACCATGTGCAGCTTAGATTCTTATTTTGCATTTTTATTTTATTTTGGAGTTCTTTGTTTTTGTCTTTTTGTTCATCCAATTTCTTTACCATCAGCTTTAAAACACTCATACTAATACATTTTTGGCATTGCTTTTTAAGTGGACTTGAAAATCCCTCAACAGCTAAAGGGCAAATAAAACCCTGACTAAGAACATTTTAAAGTCAATATCCTTGGAATGAACAGTCTAATACACTGGGATCTATTTCCTACCCTTTCTTCTACTTACGTAAGATTTTCACAAAAAGCAAACTGTTCGGTAGTAACTGTCTGAACATTCTTGCTCTGCTCTACTCACCCCCTTTCCCTTCTGTTTTTCGTAACCCAGGAATTATTTGGAAAATAATCCAAATGCGATTACAAAAATAATACATCTAATTATTGATCGTTTCTGCAAATAGGTATTGACTATGCACTGTGCCCTGGCACTTTTCTATAAATGAGAAAACAAGATGTTGTTCTTATTATCAAAGAGGATAACATATACCAGAAGTTTCTCAACCTGTTAAGAGTTGTGATGGGGTGAAATACCCACTATTCTGGGTCCAAAGAAGGGGTTCCCATTCTAGCCTGAATGGGTTAGGGATGTCTCTCTAAAGAGAGTGATATCTAAAACCAGTCCAAAGGATGATTGAAATTGAAGTTGGAGGATTAAAAAAAAAGAGAGAGAGAGAATTGTAGGCAAAGGGCAAACCACAGGCCAAGGCTCAGAGGTGGAAAAGAACACAGTCATCTCAGGGATGAGTCATTCTCGGCAGCCAGATCAGCTTAGGTTATGCTGAGGGGTGAAGGGTAGGTTTAGGGAGCAGGAGATCTTATTAACTTTAGAGAGGTGAGCATCATCAAGGGTCTTCCTTATGAAATGAGCTAATGTACATAAAATCCTAGGATGATACCGGCTATAAGAAAGTATTTAATAGACATTAGCTAGAATTATGCATAGAAGCATTACTTTGTTATGATTATTATCCTTTTGATCACCTACTATTACAAACTAAACAGTTATGTACCCCAACAGCCAAATTGCCCAGATTCACATGTGGAAATCTTGTCCCCCAAAGTGATAGTATTAGGAGGTGGGGCCTTTAAGAGGTGAGTAGGTCATGAGAGTGGAGCCCTCATGAAAGGGATTAGTGCCCTTATACGAGGGACCCAAAGAGTTTCCTAGTCCCCTCGAAACACCACGTGAAGGCACAGAATGAAGATGGCAATCTACGAACCAGGAAGGAGGTTCTCACCAGATACTGAATCTGCCATTGAGTTACTCTTGAACTTCCCAGTCTCCAGAACCACGAGAAATAAATTTCTGTTGTTTATGAGCCATGCAGTCTATGGAAATCTGTATGGCAGCTCAAACGGACCAGGACAACTACCCATTAGAAGACACTGAGTGCAAGAAGGAATAACATCTATAAACTGGTAATTCACACTTGGAAATATGTGAGTTAAGGCAGACATTATAAAACAGTCCATCAAAATTAATTTACGGAAACGAATAAATACAAAAACGAAATGTGGCCTAGCTAAATAGGAAGACATGGTAATATGGCCTTATTGAAAACAACTTCTCCTTACTGTAGCATCACTTTAGCACCATTATGGTTGATGAGTTTACTTTATTGTGTTTTAGAAAGAAAGACTACAGTTAAAAAACTACAGTTATTTCACAAGTGAAATTGAGTTCAAAAGTGGTGATTTAATTTGATATTGCAACCACCAGGTGTTTAATTCAGTTACACCTCATTATAAAATATTTCTGCATCACGGGAATCCAGCTTTACTGTAGATTCCATCATGTTTCCCGATAGGTATTTTTATTCAGTTCTTCTTTCTCACTGTTCTTATATCAGAAGTAGGTAACACGATGGGACAAAATTCATTTTTGTTTAAATGTTACCATGCTTTGTTTATCTGCTAAGTATCACTTATGTGAATGATTCTAGCTTAATATCATGCACACATGCACTTTGAGAAACTCAATTTTCTGGGTGTACATTAAAAAAGACAAGATTCTACATGGTCCTTAAAAAATATTGGGAACTTGAGATATGCCTAAATTTGATGGGAAATCATAAAGCAGTCAGATCCTACTAACAAAATCAGAGAGAGGACATCTCTGGACTGGCTAAAATAAAGGAAAACCTCCTTATCGCCTTTCAAAATGCATGTAACACCGAGTTTACCTGTGCATTGTCAGCTAGTAGCAATAATTTATTATACATAACTCGGCAGGCAAGGACACCTTTATTCAGAAGAATATATAAAACTCTTCAGGGAAAAAAACTGATAAATCCCCAAGTCTTATATTTAGTTCTATGTACCTATAGTGGGGGCTGATTTGATAAACTACCACTTTTTGAATTCTTGATCAATAATATAGTAACATACTTTTAAAACTACATATTGAGCAATTATTATATATCATATATCACGTAAAGTCGCTAAGGTGCATCATTTTAATTTACAAAAATCCTATAAGCTATATACTATTATTATCCTCATTTTACAAATGAGAGAATTGAGATTTGCTCAAGGTCACACAGCTGGTAAAAGAATAGTGGCGAGAATGATTTTCTAGATATCAGGGCTTCATTTCCTACCAATCTCTGTCTCTCACCCCCCACCCCCGCCCCTCCCACCTCCCCAACCCGTCCCCCACTTCTTTAGTACAAGCAATTCTTTTCAATCTAATGTAAATCACTATGCCAGCACAGCTTCAATACCAGTTCCCTGCCTATTCCCTTTCCACCAGAATCTCCTAGCTCCCTCCTATACAGAAATGCTGGGTGCCAGCTATCTTCTGCACTGAGGCTGGTGGCTCTTTCTAGGTTGTCTCTTTTGCTTACCTCCTAGTCTGAGTCTTTTAAGTACCCCCTAATAATTTCAGCCCTCCTGGGGCATTAACTCCCTAACTTTTCAGTATCCAGTGCAAGAGTTGTTCTACTCTCTGCTAATCCTGAGTCCCAAATTATCACTTCCATTCCACCGTTGCTATTAATATATAGTTAAACTGATATCAAGCTCGTAATAGAATATATAACCCTGAGGTAATTGGGCAAGTGGACTGAGAGTATAACTTGTGAAAAATAATAAATATGAATTATATATATATATATATATATATATCCATATATATATATATGCATGTACATATAAAACAAACAGGCAGCAGAAAGAATAGCATGGAGCTAGACAAGATATATGATAAGGTTGTAATTTGTAATGTCACTAAAATAAGGCTTGATATCAGTCACCTTGTGCCATTTGTTATTAATTTAACTCAGTTAGACTTACAGTCTAACTTATTCAGAGGTCCTAACTTACCTGTTCCCAGTTCCCAAGCCACACAGCGAATTTATTTGGGAGAGAGATGAAGGGGGAAATGAGATAGAAACAGAATAACCCAGTAAGTACAATATTTTTTTTAGCTACGTAGAAGAGCAATAGGAAACTTTTTGCTGCATTTCAAAATCTAAATAAACTACAGAATTTATTCTTAAAAAAAAAAACAAAACAACCCTAATGATTGCTTTGCAAACTGTACTCTCTCACAAACAAAATTCGAGAGTCCCTGTATAGTTTTTCTGAAACCACTGCAAGAAACAAATCTTTCCTGAACCACAGGGAAGACCAGCATGCCCACCTTTATATAACTTCACAGAGATCCACATGACACATCTTCTGCTTTGAATCCCCACGTCTTTCACCTGGAAACTTGTGTAGGTGCTGGAAGCTTAACCGCGACCTTGAACCACCCGAATATCATTGACCCACTTGCTCTTGAGCTCCCTGCTCATACCATAGACTATATAGCTCTGTCGGAATGAAAGGATGTAAAAAAGTGGAAAAGAGCAGCATTTATTAATTTCTACTATATATCATGCTTTGTACTAGCTTCTTTCACATGCAGTATTAATCCTGTTTTATAGGACAGGAGACCAATTTTAAGAGATTTATCCAAGGTCCTATTGTCACAGAAGTAGCAGTTACAGGGGTTAAAATCAAGTCTTCTAACTATAAATTCAGAATCCTAATTTAACCATGGTCTTTAAGTGTAGCACCTTCTTTCTCTTGACGACAGGTTGCTGATTTGGAAAAAACAAAACAAAACAAACGAACAAACAAAAAAAAAAACTCTGGAATTTTACTCAAGTTCCTTAAGCAATAAAACTTAGATGGAATATTTTTTTTTTTCCTGCCAACACTAGCATTTTAAGGTGGCAATACCACCTGTTACTAGTTAACTAGCTGCAAAACAATTTTATCAAAAACTCAAAAGTGGTAAACTTAAGAAATAGCTTGAAAAAAAGACATCATCTCAGTTTCTGTGTCCAGGGATCTGTCCATGGCCTAGTTGGGTCTTCCTCAAGGTTACAAACAATCAAGTTATTGGCCAAGGCTGGTTTTTCATCTGGGTCTACCCCGAGGAAGAAAGTGCTTCCAAATTCACGTAGCTGTTGGCAGCATTCAGTTTCTCACAGGTTGCCAGACTGAGAAACCTCAGTTTCTTACTGGCTGTGAGCCTGAGGCTGCCCTTAGCAACTTGTCACATAACCCACTCTGTATGGGAGCTCCTGACATGATTGTTTTCTTCTTCAAAGATAGCAAGAGGGAGTCCCCTAGTAAGACATGCCTTACAATTTTATTTAACATAATCCAGTACATAATCAACCATATAAGTCCCATCAACCTTTGTCATATACTGTTGATTAGAAGTAAATCACAGGACCCATCCACATTGGTGGGGGGAGGGATCACAAGTGAATGGAGATGGGGACGTGGGGATGATGGGGACCGCCCTAGAGTCAGTTTGCCACACCATCTACCAATGAGTTCTTAAACCCAGTTTCCTCATTTATAAAATGGGCATGTTAATTGTATTAGTTCTCATGGCTGCATTAACAAATTTCCACAAACTGGGTGGCTTAAATAACAGAAAGTGATTGTCTCACTGTCCTGGAAACCAGAAGTCCAAGATCAAGGGTGCTGGCAGGGTTGGCTTCTTCTGAGGGCTGTGAGGGAAAATCTGTTCCACATATTCCCCTTAGCTTCTGGTGGGTTGCTGGCAGTCTTTGCCATTCCTTGACTTATGGGAACATCACCCTAATTACTGCCTTCATCTTCACACAGTGTTCTCCCTGTGTTCCTATCTGTCCAAATTTCACCTTTTTGATAAGGATCCCAAGCATATTGGATTAGGACCTATCCTGATGTCCTCATTTTAACTTGATTTTCTCTGTAAGGATGCTATGTCCAAATAAGACACATTCTGGGGTACTAAGGGACAGGGGAGACATGGTTCAACTCTTAACACTAATGGTACCTATCATCAGTGTGGTTGGGAGGATTAGAGATTGATGTTCAAAGTTAGTACATGGCCTCCCACATGGTAACCTCTCAGTAAATGTGGGATTATAAATATGATTATAATTAATTTTGGCTCTCCCATATTGAGACAAGACTCCTTATTTTCCAAAGATCACAAAAGTAATGATGTCATGTTTATTTGCCGTTACTGCCTCCCCAAATGTAGCTTGTATTCCTTTAACTTAAAAGCAACATCCCTGAATTTTATAGCCTTTTTTAACCACATTTCTCTCAATAACTAAGCACATTCTTTAAGAACGTCCAATTATTCATTTATTTCAAACTTATGAAAGGACATTTATTGAGTTTCCATTATGTGCCAGGCAATCATTCGCTTATTCTTACAACTTACATTTAAAAGTGCAGAAATAGACCGCTTCGTTCACTGACATGAGCACACAAACTAAGGTCAGATAACGAGTATAACAGGAAGTCCTCCAGTGTCAAGTGCTGGACCTGGGGGCAATGCTGCCCAGCTGAGAGTAAAAGGTGATCATACCCCTCAATAAATTGAAACACCTACCAGCCACCTCCCCACCAGGCTGGCTGAGAAGTGCCCTTCCCACAACCACACCGTCACCTCCCTCAGCTATAACATGAGCACTCAGAGGGGGAAAGAGTTTGCCTTTGAAAGAATGCAGTGTTCCTGACTGACTGGAGAAAGAGAGGGATGGCTTCCTTCCCTGGAGCCAAGAGTGTCCGTATGAATAAGGAACGAAGGTTAGTTAATGTCTCAAGCTGCTTGGGCTGACAGAACTAAACATCTTAAGCAGGGTGCCCCAAAAGAAATGTAATTTCTCCCAGTTCTGGAGGCTGGAAGTCTGCGATCAGGGTGACACCCTGGTTGGGTTCCGGTGAAGGCTCTCTTCCCGGCTTGCAGGTAGCAGCCTTGTCACTGTGTGCGCACATGGCCCTTCCTCATGGCATGCACATGGAAAGAGGTGGAGAGCAAGCGCTCGGGGGTCTCTTCTTCTAGGGGTACTCATGCCATCCTTAGCGCCACACCCTCATGCCCTCACATTGCCTTAATTGCTTCCCAGAGGCCCCATCTCCAAAGACATGAATTTTGCAAGGGCTGCAAACATTCAGCTCATCGCAGTTAGTTCTGAGCAGTGGGGGCCTTTACTGGGCAGGAACCGAACCTCCCGATGGTTTGGTTTGGCCCTTTCCTCTCATCCTCATCTTACACTGCAAGTCACCCACATCATTAACGACTGGCTTTCTTACGAAAGAAGTTCTAGAAAACTGCCACTGGGGTGTGAGAGAAAGGGGCCAGGTGGCTTAAGACTGAGCATTTTCTGACGTATGCCTTTCATCTGTGGAGAATTCCTGTTATCTGTCTTCTAAGCTGGATAACGCAATATCTTCTGCCACTGTCTCCTTAGACACGCTGCTGCTTGCAATTACTAGTTGATAGGTCAACATTAATTTCTCTATGGGTGAGGAGAGTTTTGTCAATAGAAACTATACTAGTCCATTGTGGTTCCCACCTTTAACTTTGGGCAATAAAACAAACCTAATCTCCTCAGTACCCATGACTTGAAGAAGGGAGGGAACAATTTTGTATTGGGAACATTTCTGCAACAGGTGACCATCTGCCACACGGTCCACTTCTTATATCAGGTAGAAAAATAATTTGGTAACAAGTGACTTTTCTGCTAGCCGGTGCCTCTCAGCAAGCTTGATAGTGACATGACACCAGCAGCTGGTGGTTTAGCTGACAGAGTGGGATACTTAACAGCTTTTGTCCCCAGATGTTGGCCTTCATCACCAAACCATGCACTTGGCAATTAACACTACCCCGTAATACAAATTAGTGACAAGAATCGACAAATGACCTTAAATTTTAGCAGCGATCACAATTACCTGGGGGGTGCCCCTTAATCCACAGATGTCTGGGCCCCAGCCCCACAATTCTGAGCTAGAAGGTTTGTGGTAGGGCCTCAGTATTTGTGTTTTTAACAGGTTCCTTCGTAACGCTGCTGATGCTGCTGGTCCCGGGACCTCTGAGAACCCCCAGCATATTCTCCTATAAAATGACGCACCGTAAAAAAGTCCTCCTATAAAATGACGACTTTTCTGTCATGTTGTTTTATTAATAGCCACAAAAGTTAAGATCTCATCAATTATAGTTTACACTCAATAAAGTCAGTGAATGTGTCTTGTGCATCTTTCGACTCCCCTACCCAGTAGGTGATTAAAATGCATGTAGGTTTGTTGACACTTACAGCACAGATTTAAGGGTAATAACCAGAGTTCTGATATGCATTTCACACTCACTGGCTGCTAAGACCGTGTATCCTTTATATTATAGCATTTCCCATCTTCGAAAGGAAAATGTAACAATCAGAGTGTTAATAAATACACTGACATGTTCTATCTGAGATCAAATTTGATTAATCATTTCTAGATTCATAGGCAACAGCTCTTTGCTTAAATAATAATGTGCCAATGAAGTAGATTATTAGACATCTACTTTCACTCATGCAATTAAAATGCATTCTAACTTATATGAGGTTTCTTTCTTGATATCCATATTCAACAATCTTTTTTTTTATCTTACTTTTGCTTTATTGAATTGGTAGCCATTAAGTGTTTTGTTTTGTTTTGTTTTTCTAAATATTGCAGGTAAATCTCAAACTTAAAGCAATGGCTATCAGAAATTGAGCAAGAGTGGCAACAGGGCTCTGTTATCAAGTGTGGTAATTATTTATTCACACCTGGTTCACCACTGATTAACAAAACCTATTAAGGCCTTCCCTTGAAGACCTTGCTGTTGACATGTATTTGCAGCTGTTGTTGATTTTTTTCCAAATTAGCACATTATGTGTTTGGAAAACAGACAAAAAACAGCTGCAGTGTCTGAATGCATTTATTATGCACTCTTCTCAAAATGCTGTTTAGGTTTACTAGTAAATGATGAAGTCAGAGTGAAATGCACTGTTAACTGCACATCTAGTACTTATGGGTCTAGCAGAAACAGAATGCTAAGGGAGTCACATTGAAAATTCAGCATTCAGTTTGGAAATGAATTCCACAAATTTCAGAAGCCCCCTGTTCAGTAACATGCATAAAAAATGAGAGTCACTCCATCACAGCAGTTTCCCTTTAAGGTCAGGAAGGTCTGGAAAAGGAGGTGAACATAATTAAAAATGCAGATGGCTTTAGCTGGACTTAAATGTTTATTAAAAGAGCATTACATTGATTTTCATATTATGTTATGCTGAATGTTTTATTGGTATTTTAGTCCCTCCTAAAGCCATCTAGCTCTGGGTTATAGTAATAAAATATTTTTTTAAGGCAATGTTAATTACTGGAAAATACATTTCTTTTTAATATATAAAATCTTTACTGTTGCTGCAATGAAGTAGCAGCAAGCAACGTATCTTCCAGAAGCAAACAATCTGGCAGTTAGCTGGGTTTAGAAATTATTCCAAGTCCAAAGTGCTGTTACCCACCTAGACACAGGACAACTTTTGGAAAGTCAAGGGATGCTCCTTCATCTCCAAATATTGTGCAGAGTCACTCCTCTCACACGGAAAGTAAATAGAACAACGAGAGAAGTGGTCTGAGTCCTGAGTTACAGTTCCAATGCATCTCCTTTTTCTCCTTTACCCAGTACTCCAAAATCATGGAAAACTCATCACTTTTGCTGATCTTTTCACTATCAGAAGTCCCATTTCCAGTAGAGAAGCTATAGTGTGGAAGACTGACTGGGTAACAGCTGGAAATTCTTCTGTTATCACCGCAAGCCTCGCCAGTACTGCTTTCTTCCGGTCCCTAATTCCTTGAAGTAGTCTAGTCTTCAAATTTTAAGACTAAAAATATGCACATTCATCTTTATCAGAGACAGGTGTTGTCTAATTAGCACTCTCTGTTTACTTCATCATTCTTGTCACAGATATGCTTACTAGATCAGACATACACATCTGTCTATGTTATTAATTATACGGAAAAACACCAAATTGTTTTAAAATGCCAGCGATATATTGTAAGGCCATAGCCCTTTGTGCATGCTGTCTCCCTGACCTGAAACAAAGCTAGTATGGTTCTGCACCTCTATGACATCTGGCAGTGTCAACCAAATTGTTGAATGCAAGCTAGATCAACAGATGTTGACTCTCTTAAGCAAAAGAGGAATTGATTAGTAGCCTACAGAGTTATTGGGAGACTGGGAAACTAGACTTAGAAAACCAAGAAAAATCCAAGTAGTCTGGAGGGACAACCAGCAAAAAACACACTACCACATACCAGCACCACAGAGGAATTTACTTTATCCATATGGGAAAAATCTAGGAACAAACATTTGATAGACAGAGTCATTTGCCAGTGCACTTCATGCCAGCTGGCATGGAGATAATCTGTACTTTGGGAAGTAGGACATTTCCTCTTGCCAGAAAATACACAATTGAGACTTCCCCAAACATTAAGAAGGGTTATATATTTATTTGTAGGCAAAAGAATGACAAATGCACTCACCATTTTTCAAGGCACAGCTTAAGACTCAACTTCTAAATAAAATCTTTTCTAAACACCTCAATTTTATCATCTTTATTTTTTCCTCTGACAACTAACCTCAAGGTAATTTAGATTCAGTATCATTCAGTTTATCACTTATAGGTATTAAGTCTATTTTAGAATTTTTTTCACATTTTACAGATTTTCTTTTCAACAAGATGGTTATTTCCTTGAGGACAGAGCACAAGCTTTAAATTTTTATATTTCATCACCACATACATCACACCCCAAACACAGATAGTAGGGTTATTATTGATGACTAGATCTAAGTTGGGTCCAAATGAGTGTTTACCAAGCATGACATGAATAAGACGATATGTAAATAAAATCGTTTTAAAGTGATACTGCTGTAGCAAAATACAGAAAATTTCCTAAGACCC